>NC_048315.1:14264853-14372607 GCF_013100865.1 Trachemys scripta elegans
GAAGAAGTGAGGTTCTTACCCACGAAAGCTTATGCTCCCAATACTTCTGTTAGTCTTAAAGGTGCCACAGGACCCTCGGTTGCTTTTTAAAGAAAAACAGAAATACTGTCTCAGAAGCAGTCTGAACTACTATCTCCTACAACAAGAACAAGGGGACTTGAGATGAAAGTAAAAGGCAATGTATTAAGCATTGATAATAGGAGAACTTTTTTTAAATGACCTATGGAAACCACTACTACAAGATAGAATTGAGACAGAGTATTTACTAGGATTCAAAAAACACATTTGTATAAATACTGAGAACATCCACCAATGTAGTAGTTAATAGAAAAATTATGAGGGATATGAACTCTCATGCTTCCTGGCATAAGTCAACCGCTAATTGACAGAGGTTGTAGGAAACTTACACAATGACCACGGATGATGTTATATCACACATGATGCTGGCCTAGACAGACCAGTAGTCTGATCCAGTACAGCAATTCCGATCTAAATATTAGTTTCCCTCAGATACTGCCATAAGGAAACATTTAAGTACCCTCTCTGCTTTCCTGTTGTTGATAAACAGTTCCATTTGGACTAAAATTAAATTCAAGTCACAAAATGTGCATCGGGAGTTTGGAGCTATTCATATTCAGGGATTTTTATAAGGGTCCCATCTCTCATTTCAACATAGCAAGACCAACAGAAATAAATTGGGGGATTCCCTAAATTAGAGTAAGCCACCAGCTGACCTTTTAGAAAATGGCATTATTTGATCATATTAGAATCTCCTCCATCACAATTCTTAGCTTATTTCCTCTTGTAATATAATGGATACCATAGGTGGTAATGATAATTTTGAACTATAAACATTTTTGACTCTCCATAGGTAGCTGCACAGAGATTTGGTTTGAGGTAAGTATAATCATCAGCTTTATATCTCAATCCCTTCTAATTTGCCGAATTCTGGACTGTAACTAGACTGTGATCCATGCACATAGCACCTGATTATGGTGGGAAATTGGAAAGACTCTTAACCTTCTCCTGCTCCTCTGGATGTACCAGTGCCAGTCCAATAATGGGGTTCAAGAATTGTCTTCTCTGAGGCCTTCCTGGACTGAACTGGTTATTGCTCTTCTATTTTATTCAGGGTCTCTTTCACATACGTAAAATATGAAGCCAAGGGGGATTTAGGAGACAGACAGTCTGAACCCCTCAGAAATAACCCCACAAAAGCACGTCTCCCAAAAGCCTGGTAATTAGGCAGGTGTCACTCTACCCATGAAAATCCATTGTAGTCCATGGAGCTATGGACATGGAATCCATCCCATAATCAGGGGCTCAAGTCCTACCTAAATACAGATGCCTTCCTGAATCAGGATCTAGTACCACATCTGGAAGGAAACGTAGAATCCTACCTTGCAAAGTGTGCTTTTAAAACTAACAGTCCACTATAAGGCAGGTTTCAAAGTAGCAGCCGTGTTAGTCTGTATCCGCAAAAAGAACAGGAGTACTTGTGACACCTTAGAGACTAACAAATTTATTTCAGCATAAGCTTTCGTGGGCTACAGCTCACTTCTTCAGATGCAGTATACCCCAGATTCAAAAGAATGCTTAGGAACTGATACATTCAAACAAGGGCTGGTGGTTTAAACTCCAAAAGCAGTTTCTGCTTGGAGAAAATTTTTCTGTCATAATATGATATGAAACATTGTTTCTTTTTTACTAGCATTAACATAATAGAGCAAGGGGAAAAAGAGAAATATCGCCCAATTGGATCAAATTACTGGTGAAACAATACAAGTGAATGTGTTTTTAGTTCTGCACAGTTCTGAAAACTTCAACAACTAAAATAAATTGCATGACCCCCTGGTAACTTCCACTAGAACTTATGGGTACAAATGGTTTGCCTCAAGCTGGGTGAAATATACATTCAAATTCAGGCTCTTGAAGGAAATTATTAAGTAGAGCCATATTAGCTTTCTCTGAAGCATACTCCTTTTCTATATTGCCACTGTATAGACCAATTATGTTACCTTTCCATGCTGAGAAATGATTGTTCTGCTAACACAGTTCTGGTAAAAATCAAAAGCACTACATTTTTAACCTTGGGGGATTTTTGTTATTGCTGCTCCCTTGCTAGTTCCTTCAAATGGAAAACATCTTCCATTAATCTAAATGCAAAATTTGTTTCAGCTTTCGAAAGTTACTTGAAAAATGTTAAGCACAAAGCAATAAACTTTTTATGCTTTTAAGACCACTAATGCTTTGAGCTTCATACTCATTTTGAAGAAATGAACATTTTATGGTTCACAGAGGAATAGCTACATGAATAATATCTGAGATTATAATGCATCTAGCAGAAAGAGATTAAGTTTATGTAAACTATTTAATCAGACGTGAAATTTTCTCTAGAGGATAAAAATTCTGACCTTATTTAAGTTTATTTTAAAAATACCAATATCACGTTTCCACCAAGGGAACCCACCGATTTCCCCATTTATGTTACATAAATATTCATTAGGGTAGAGGTCTAACACAATGGTACAGCCTCTAGGAAAGCACCGATAGCTTTAGGGATGAACCACAGACACTTCGGACAAAAGTAAGTTTATGAACATTCGGCCTCATCCCACTGTCCTCATTCAGGCGAAACATCCCTTGAAGTCAAAGGAGTTAGTAGGGCACTCCCCAGCCTGCTCTAAAACATTCTTAGAGCACGTTGTGGAAATGTGAACTTCCCCTCTTTCTAGGGTTTAACTTTATTAACAAAGAACTTAGTAATAAAGAACTCCAGCTCAAATGTTCTTCCCAGCATGATCCACACCCAGGGTACCTCCCCTAGGAGTGATCTGCCCACATTTTGGTTAGTCCCTCCCTAGAGGGCCACTCCCATCGCATTTATGTGCAAGGGAGATAATGAGTCACCTTCCTACCAGGACCAGCAACTGTTAACATGATATGGTAATGGAGGCAAACATTGCCAGACTGTTATGGAGAGTTTTGCCTGAATAAGGCCTACAGGATCAGTCCCTTGTTAGTAAATGAAACACACAATAAGAGTTTTGCTACAAAGCAAAGGAAAATAAAAGACAGCACTAGATGGCATATTTAATTCAAATGGGACTTCTCCAAACAGAATTTGGGCCCTAGTTTGAGGATAATAAAAATATGTAATTAAGTGAACATATTTGGGGGAAAAGTCATTTTTCATATTTTCATAGATGCTGCCAGGAAATCTGAGGTACTAAAGACACTATTTATTATCACTTTGTATTGGACCACTCTATTGGAGGGCTTCTGCTATGTTATATTCACACAGTCTACAAGACCACCACCATTTTGCTCAAACTCCCAGTTGTACAAAATGGCCACATAAGGAGGCATCTGCCACAGAATGATTGGTATCAGGCATAACTCATTATTCTGACAAGGCTTTGGCATGCAAGCAAGGGCCAGGCACGAGAATTGATGAGATAAGGATTTGGCATAACCGTCAATGGGAAATGAATTAAGCCCAGTGTCAACAGAATGCACATGGTTTCCTCTCAATGGACATGCCAAAACTTGACACAATAATGAGTTATGTGTAATGCCAATCACTGATTGTCAGTTCAATTGCGCATCTCTTCTTTGATGAGATCAAACTAAGGTAGGATCTGAAGTTTATCAAAGAACTTCACTTGTGCTACAGTGTGTGCATGATGATACAAAGGAAAAGAAGAACCCATTCTATGCTCATTAGAAGCAGCAGAATGCCTTGTTCAGCAGAATAGGAGATATTTATACAATAATGTAGCATTAGAATCCAAAGTGCCGCATGTACTGAGTCATGAAATACATCACCTGAGAAAGTGGCTAAATGCATGTTTGACAACTGTCCTATTTTAGAAATCTGCTATTAAGCACCTTCTTATACTCAAATGCTTAACTGTACTCAAGTGAGTAGCCAATAGGGTCATGCATGTGAATGAAGGGGAGCAAGCATGTACACCTCTTCTCTAACACAACACGACCCGATATAACACGAATTCGGATATAACGTAGTAAAGCAGTGCTCCGGGGAGGGGCAGGGCTGCGTGCTCCGATGGATCAAAGCAAGTTCGATATAACACGGTTAGATTTTTTGGCTCCCAAGGACAGCGTTCTATCGGGATAGAGGTGTATTTGTTTGCAGCACAGGGGCTCTGTAGGGGGTTGGGTGGGTGTTTTAATGAGACTGTTGCCTTAACACAACGTTGCCCTTACCACCATCACATATTTAGACTCACCTACGCAAGTATTGTAAGTGGGCCTCAACTAGTCCCCATTGAAATCAATAGGAGCCTGTATATCCTGGGAACAAAAACCAAAGTCTTTTAGTCATTTGAGAGTTGCAGGTGGCAACACCAAGTTCAGTCGTCATGAGCCTGACCCAAAGTCCATGGAAACCAACGGACTTCACTTTACCTGTCCTTGGCTCAAGATGCCAGATGAGTTCCAAGGGGGACACTTCTGTGTATGTGTGCAACCAGAGTTGTACCTATACATTTGTGACAGTTCAGTGAGCACAGGATACCCACATTTGCATGTAACTAATAACTCTATGTGGCCACTGAATGGCTGGATGTGCAAGTATATGTGTTTGATCACACTCAAATATGAGTTTGCATGCATAAAGGGGACACCTGCGTTCATTAGAATCACATCTCAGATGCTCATGTTTCAATACAAGATTCCAGGAATTTTTTTTTTTTTTTTTTTTTTTACTTAAACAAAGTTGATTGTTGTACCAAAAAGAAAACTAAATGGCAGACAAATTTAGGTTATGTAGAAAGTAACCTGAGATACATTTAATACCTTCATATGTCCGTGTCACCGTGCTGTAAAATAAACTGCACAATGCTGAGGTTTGCTTTTGAATTTCATTTATATTTTCAACAATCCTATTCCTCCCCCCCCCCCCCCCCCCAAAAAAAAATCAGGTATTCATCCATGTTAAACTCTGCTGGACTGGAAGCCCAGACTCTGAGTGAATACCCACTTACAGTCATCTACCCTTTTAACAATTAGGAACATTTAACAGAGTCTTATGAAAGCAATTCTACTGAAACTGGCCACACCCTGTTTATCTGAGTATAATTTGTCTCAGCAGAAAATGAAAGGAAAGTGTACAGTTCACCTAATGTCAATGGAAGAATCATAGAAAATGAAAACCAGTGACTACTGAGTAATCTTCTCCACCTCAAGCATATACACAGAGTTTGGAGACAAATTTGTCAATTTTCCAAGCTTTTAACACCACTCTAAAGTTAAAAACAAAAAACAAAAAAAAGAGCAAGACTCAACATTCCAGAACCAAGCTCATTTCTCACTTTAGAAAACATCTGTAGTTTAGTAGAAGCTTCACTGACACTGCTCACGTAAAAATAATTTCATTATGAAGAGACTGGATAGCTGAGAGAATTGGTAATTTGATACTGAGCCTTTCACCTCTCAGTCACCAGTTGAAATTCATCTCAGCTCTAGAGTGACTGAAAAGTGTTGCCATCTGAGGGACCTATATATGAAATGAGTTTGGAGGTCTCAATCCACTTACTGTTGGATGGCTGTTGTCCGTGTCATAAAACCAACCATCACTGGCAGTCTCAGCAGAGAGGCCAAGCGTTGAATGAGCCAAGAAGACTGAATTGTTCCCTCAGCGTTGGGTCTTTAGAACACATTAACGAGGCTATGTACAAATGCCTGCACTGCTGCAGTCTAGGCTCTGCTCATTCTGTGAAAGAAGATTTTAGTCTGTGGTGTTGTCAACACAGCACCTTTTTGCCAGCAACTGATTCAAATGACAATTAAAACAAACACACAACAATAAGGCCTGGTCTACACTAGGCGTTTATGTCGAAGTTAGCGCCGTTACATCGAATTAACCCTGCACCCGTCCACACCGCGAAGGTATTTAGTTCGACATAGAGGTCTCTTTAATTCGACTTCTGTACTCCTCCCCGACGAGGGGAGTAGCGCTAAATTCGACATGGCCATGTCGAATTAGGCTAGGTGTGGATGGAAATCGACGCTAATAGCTCCAGGAGCTATCCCACAGTGCACCACTCTGTTGACGCTCTGGACAGCAGTAAGAGCTCGGATGTTCTGAACTGCCACACAGGAAAAGCCCCGGGAAAATTTGAATTTGAATTCCTTTTCCTGTCTGGCCAGTTTGAATCTCATTTCCTGTCTGGACATCGTGGCGAGCTCAGCAGCACTGGCAACGATGCAGAGCTCTCCAGCACTGATGGCAGTGCAATCTCAGAATAGAAAGAGGGCCCCAGCATGGACTGATCGGGAAGTCTTGGATCTCATCGCTGTGTGGGGCGATGAGTCCGTGCTTTCCGAGCTGCGATCCAAAAGACGGAATGCAAAGATCTATGAGAAGATCTCTAAAGACATGGCAGAGAGAGGATACAGCCGGGATGTAACGCAGTGCCGCGTGAAAATCAAGGAGCTGAGGCAAGGCTACCAGAAGACCAAAGAGGCAAACGGACGCTCCGGATCCCATCCCCAGACATCCCGTTTCTACGAGGCACTGCATTCCATCCTCGGTGCGGCCGCCACCACTACCCCACCACTGACTGTGGACTCTGAGGATGGGATAGTGTCCACGGCCGGATCCTCGGACATGTTAGCGGACGGGGAAGATGAGGAAGGAGATGAGGAGGACGAGGCAGTCGACAGCGCTCACAACGCTGATTTCCCCGACAGCCAGGATCTCTTCATCACCCTTACAGAGATCCCCTACCAACCCTCCCCAGCCGTTACCCCGGACACAGAATCTGGTGAAGGATCATCCAGTAAGTGTTGTAAACATCTAAACATTTATTTGTAACAGAACATGATTATTAACAATTTAAAAAATGGGTTTCTCATGATTAGTTTGATTAACTTAACGGTTCAGTCATGGGCAGTGCAACTATTTGAAAAAAATCTAGCAATGTCCGGTTTTGCATGATTGTCCTGCCCAAGCCGCTCTACTGTTTAGTCCCTGCTACTGCAGCTACAGTAAGATGCGGTCTATATGTCCGGGGATGGAGCAGAAATCCTCCTGGGACATCTCAAGGAAGCTCTCCTGCAGGTAATTTGAAATCCGCTGCATTAGGTTCTTGGGGAGAGCGGCCTTATTGGGTCCTCCGTAGTAGGACACGTTGCCGCGCCACGAGACTAGCAAGTACTCTGGAATCATTGCTTGGCACAGCATGGCGGCATACGGCCCTGGTCTTTGAAGGCTTTCCCGGAGCATTCTCTGTCTGTCGCTCTCAGAGATCCTCATGAGGGTGATGTCGCTCATGATGACCTGCTTTGAATGAGGTAGGGGAATGTTAGTGTTGGGACTGCTTTACCGTTCCTTTACAGAACTGTAACCGCTGGTTTGCAGCCACGCGGTGGAGGCGGGAGAGGGTCAGCCGAAAGGGATCGTTCCCGGGGACAGCCGCGAGGGTGTGGGACAGGAGCAGACTTCCTGCTTGCCGGATTGCTGGCAGCAGGGACCGACATTGATTTCAATGTGAAATGAGGCCATTGCTAATATTAAAGTTTTAAGCTGCCACGAATCTACGGCTTACCATGTCTGCGTGCAAGAGCAATTCCGTTGTCCTGACAGGGTTCTCAAAAGTGCTCTGCAAAACCCCAGACACTGAATGCGAAGGCCGAGAATTCGACCTTGTGCTGAGTGCGCATGTGATAGGTGCTGTGCATGGTCCTGTTCACAGAGAAAGACTATGTTCTTTGTTCACAACTACATTTATCTTTCTGAGGAATTCACTCCCTTTTTCCCATTCCCACAGCCCCATCTGCGACTGTCTCACAACCTAGCCTGTCATCACACTCCCAGAGGCTAGGGAGGATTAGGCATAAGAAGAAGAGGACACGGGAGGACATGTTCTCAGAGCTTATAGCCTGCTCCCGAGCCCAGGCAGCACAGCAGACCCAGTGGCGGGAGAACTTGTCCCAAATGCACCAAGCCAACATGGATCGGGAGGAGAGGTGGCGTCAGGAAGACCAGCAGGCGACTCAAACCCTGCTTGGACTACTGAGGGAGCAAACGGACACGCTCCGGCGCCTTGTGGATGTTCTGCAGGAACGGAGGCAGGAGGACAGAGCCCCGCTGCAGTCCATCTCTAACCGCCCTCCCCCGCCACCAAGTCCCATACTCCCTTCACCCAAAGTGCACAGAAGGAGAGGCGGCAGAGTCCCTGCTAACTCTCACTCCACCCCTGCAGAGAGCTCGAGCAGCAGAAGGCTCTCATTCCCCAAAGTTTGACAAGTTCTTTCCTTCCCGCCTGACACAAGCCCCCGTCCAAGTTTCACTTCCCAGTCCCATGTGTAGTTGATAATAAAAAATATGTTTCTGTTAACTACTGTTTCCATCATGTTCTTTTGGAGGAGGGGGGGGGAAAGGGGGTTGGTAATTGGACAGGACAGTCACCTTTGGCAGGGTACATAGTAGGGGGCAGGCACAGCAGCAGGGCACATACATAGTGCAGTGATGCAGTGACTACTTACCCTGGTTAGTCTGGGAGGTTCTTTTCATGTTATGTGGTGGGGGGTGGGTTGCTCTGTGACTTTGTGTCAGGGGAGGGCAGTTAGAGATCTTAAGCGGCGGTCCTTAGGCAGGATCACAGAGCCACACAGCAGGGGATCTGTAACCGTCCCACCCCTGCCACAAACTCACATAGACCCCCCATACACACAGTCCGTATCAGGAGGGGTGACAGGCTCCGTTGAAAGAACCATCCCACCGCAGCGGAGCCTGTCAGTCCTTGAGTTTAGAAGCTGCATTCGCGCGACTACACTACACCCGCTCCGCACCACAGTCTGCGTCCCAGTTTTAAAAAATTCCCGCGAAAACAGTATTAAAGAAAACGGTGTGCTTTAACAAAGTAGAACTATTTTTATTTTGAAACGTGTGTTGGAAGTGGGGTGAAGGCTTCTCTGTACACAAAATTAGAAAGTCACAGGTTACCCTGCTCACTCAGGAACTTTGCTTTCAAAGCCTCCCGGATGCACAGCGCTTCCCGCTGGTCTCTTCTAATCGCCCGGCTGTCTGGCTGTGAGTAATCAGCAGCCAGGCTAATTTCCTCAACCTCCCACCCCGCCATAAAGGTCTCCCCCTTGCTCTCACAGAGATTGTGGAGCACACAGCAAGCTGCTATAACAATGGGGATATTGGTTTCGCTGAGATCACAGCGAGTCAGCAAGCTTCTCCATCTCCCCTTGAGACGTCCAAAAGCACACTCCACCACCATTCTGCACTTGCTCAGCCGGTAGTTGAAGAGTTCTTTTTCAGTGTCCAGGGCACCTGTATAGGGCTTCATGAGCCAGGGCATTAGCGGGTAGGCTGGGTCCCCGAGGATGACTATAGGCATCTCCACATCCCCAACAGTTATTTTGTGGTCCGGGAAGTAAATACCTTGCTGCAGCCGTCTAAACAGACCAGAGTTCCTGAAAACACGAGCGTCATGAACCTTGCCCGGCCATCCGACATTGATGTTGGTAAAACGTCCCCTGTGGTCCACCAGTGCTTGCAGCACCATGGAAAAGTAGCCCTTTCTGTTAATGTACTGGCTGGCCTGGTGGTCCGGTGCCAGGATAGGGATGTGAGTTCCATCTATGGCCCCACCGCAGTTTGGGAATCCCATCGCTGCGAAGCCATCTATGATCGCCTCCAAGTTTCCCAGGGTCACTACCTTTGGCAGCAGTACATCAACGATTGCCTTGGCTACTTGCATCACAACAACCCCCACGGTAGATTTGCCCACCCCAAACTGGCTCGCGACTGACCGGTAGCTGTCAGGCGTTGCAAGCTTCCAGAGGGCTATGGCCACTCGCTTCTGGACAGTCAGGGCTGGTCGCATCCGGGTGTCATTGCGCTTCAGGGCAGGGGACAGCAACTCACAAAGTTCAAGGAAAGTTCCCTTCCGCATGCGGAAGTTTCGCAGCCACTGTGATTCATCCCAGACCTGCAGCACTATGCGGTCCCACCACTCAGTGCTTGTTTCCCGTGCCCAGAATCGCCGTTTCACAGCATCAACATGACCCATTGCCACCGTGATGTCCTCGGCGCTGGGTCCCCTGCTTTCTGAGAGGTCTGTGCTACTCTCAGACTTCAGGTCATCACCGCGTTGACGTAGCCTCCTCGCCTGACTTTTCTGCATCTGCCTCAGGGCAACCTGTATGATAAGCTGCGAGGCGTTGAGAGCGGCCACAACTGCAGCGATGGTTGCAGTGGGCTCCATGCTCACAGTGCTGTGGCGTCCGCGCTGTCAATGACTTGAAAAGTGCGCGAAATGATTTCCCGCCGGCGCTTTCAGGGAGGGAGGGAGGGCGGGAGTGATGGACGGATGACGACAGTTACCCAAAAGCACCCTGGCCCCTTTTTTTTTTTTACCCAGAAGGCATTTGCGGCTCCACCCAGAATTCCAATGGGCGGCGGGGACTCCGGGAACTGTGGGATAGCTGCCCTCAGTGCACCGCTTCCAATGTCGACGCTTTCCCCGTTAGTGTGGACTCACAAAGTCGAATTACTGTCCTTAGTGTGGACACACACGTTCGACTTTGCAATATCGATTCCAAATATTCGATTTAAGTAAAATCGAACTACTCTCGTAGTGTAGACAAGGCCTAATTGTGGGCAAATGAACTTTTTCTGATGACATTTGCTGCTCCCTGCTTAGCATTCCCTCTCCATCCCTGCCCTCAGAACGCGTCTTCTCCTGCATGCCCTTTCTCAACCTCTGCAGTTGTTGCTGCTCAACATAACTGCAGCATCAACGTTGTCAAACAATTTCGCAATGACACACTGTCTCAGACAATATTAGGCCACTGCCAACAAGTAGCGAGTAACCTGTACTGACAATACATTACAGCCCTGCCATAACCAATCATTGTCTTGCCGAAGCAAAATGGCAGCTAAATTACAGCAGAATATGTAACAACACTCCTATCAAATTGGCATACTAGCTTGCTAAACAAAACAAAACCAAAAACTGGGGGGAAAGGGAGGACATCACAAGATGCTAATTGTCATTGTGCCATATTTATTTCAGATGAAGTTTTGCAAAATCCTTTTTTTCCCCCATCCTAGATAATGGATTCAAAAGGAAAAGGAGAGAAAGAGTGACTGAGGGAAGGAATAATAAATCTACCAAAGCAATGAAATGTAGAGATGAAAAGACAAAGAAAGAAGAAGAAAAGGCTCTATTTGCTTTTCAAACTGAGTAAGTCCCAGGGCTTTTATAAAAGGGTGAGGGTCTTATTGGTTAGAAAGTTCTGGAAAGTTCTGTATATTTAATGTCATAACCCATGACTGTAAGGTATTATTTAAGAGCCATGATTCTATTTTTCTTGGAGGATGCCCATCTGTACTTACATGGTGTGCTGCAGTTTGCAGTTCTCCTTACAACTTAAGCATTGTTTACTGATTATTAGTGAATATAGGGCAAAATTTGCCCTCTCTGGACCATTAAATAGAGGTTTTATAATCAGAGTAGCAAACAGTTTCCACCACCCCTCTTAACACACAATTCAGCGAATATATCTTAAGAAAAGGCAAAAAAAATATAGTCATGGTTTATTAACACAACATACTGCAAATCTAATTAAAAGTCAAATATACAATATCCTCATCAAAATCCAAATGTTCTTTTCAGAAACATCAAGGAGGAAGGGGGCATACAGGGGACGATGCCACAAAGGTAATCAGAATTCATCTTCTGGGACTCATACCCTATTACTCGGAGCTCATTATCAGTACTCTGTGTAGTAAAGAAACACCTAGAGACCACATCATTAGCTTCCCACACATCCATTACTCCACAAATGGAACAGCTATAACAAAAAGCTGCATCAGTATTAAAAAGATCAGATTTCTGTTCTATGTAATTTAACCGGGGTTGGAGTTTTAAACAAACTATTGTTAAATATCAACCTAAACGTCTAAAAAAAAATTGGACCACTTTATTTTTCTCAGAGTATTGTGACCTAGTAATGAGTACACTTGGGACTTCTTTTTTTTTTTTTTAGCATCTAGATTTTGACTGTACAGTAATATTTTAACAATTCAGCCAAAGCCTCCCCCTTGGAATTCTGGGGTATAGATGTAACTGATCAATCCTGCTGCCGTTTGGCAAATATTTGTTAAGTGACTCAACATAACAGAGCGCTCTGAAATGCATCTCTGAAAAAATGTTAGTAGCCTGGGGTGAGTGGAATTTTGCAAGATGGGGATGAAGGGAGTGTTCTCCACCTTCCCAGTTCGAGCCCAAACCTGCAAAGTACCTCCTGTGAAATACTGAGCCCTTTAACTCCCATTTGTGGTGGTAATAGTAATAATACCACCAACACATACCTGTAGATCTCAAAGCACTGTACACAAGGGAGCTAATATAGACACTCCATTTTACACAGAATCTTTGGTGCAGGGAAATGAAGTGACTTGACAATGGTCACCCAAAAATCTAGTGGCAGAGTTGGGAATAGAACCCATGTGTCCGAAGTCCTGTCCAGTGCTCTGTCTGCTAAGCCATGCTGCCTCCCTCTAGTCGCTGGTGTTTACAGGTCAATAGGGCAGGTTTTGAGAGAACTAGAATCCAGGGCATTCTACATCTTAACAGGATTCAACTCCTTTAGTTTCTAGATTTTATTTTTGAATGTACCTAGGAACAGGAAGTGGAATGTAATCAGGCATTTGGTTTAGGGGCAATCTTATAATGCTAAGAGATAAGAGTCAGGGGCAACATGTAGTTGTTCTGCCCAAGGAGCAGAACCAGATTGTGATCACACTGGCAACTGAATGACAAAACTTTTGTCTTTCAGAGGTGCGCTCTCCTGATCACAACACAAACACCATTCTTTGGGGTAGAAGTTTTTTTGTAGGCAGGAGAGCCAACAAACAGCGGCTACACTGCATGACTTTTAGCAGCACGGCTGTAGCAATGCAGCTATGTTGCTAAAAGCTGTGTAGTGTAGACATAGCCTGAGTCACAGTCTGGTCCCTGATTTCCTCCTGGCTCTGGTGGGGTGGGAAAAATCTTCATGCAGATTCCTTTCCCTGCTGCACAGCTTCAGCTGTGCTTGCCTCGACATGTCCACCTGAATGTTAGCACAGCAGCTTCACCGAGGTTGCTCTCCCCACTGCACTGTGATACAGTAGCCCATGTAGGGAAGGCAAACAGCTCCTCATGCCTGTTACTTCCCTGACTTCATGTGGAGTAAGAGGCACAATCTGCCCCATAAGTAATTTCACAATTCCCACTTTCCCACACTTGGGCTTCAGAATCAGGCCAATCACTGCAGACCAGGACATGGAATGGAAACAACATTAATTATGCAGATGGCTGACCTCTTCTTGTCCACCGACAGGCAGAAGTCTCTTTTTATACACCGGATCTTTTGGTGCTATTCAGTACCACTGCCCAAAGTGGGGTTAATATGAAACCACTGAGCTTGATGAGATCAATCCTCAAAGAGTGATCACCAGAATGCTCACATGGAGGGCTATATTCGATCATCCATCCGGTATCACATCTATAAGTAGTCATTGAGAGAATTTGTGAGAAGGTCTCAAATATCAGTGAGAAGCTGATCACACTTGGCTCTGTAGGTCACTTATTTCTCCCCTTGATTATACTTTCACTAAAGATAGTTGCATTTTGGTTCTATTTTTTAAAATTAAATGTAGCTAGTTTTCTTAAAATAAAATTTTCTTTAAAATTTTTAGATGGTCTCCAAATTACTTTTTTTTTTAATTAAAGCTCTCCCTCCACACCCTCCACCTCCATTTGTATGTCTATCATCTTTACTTCTTATGTCTGCCTTTCAATTCCATTGCTCCTTCCTCCCCACCCCCATTATCCTTTGGCAATTTTGACTGGGCAGCTTAGCCACGTGGGACTTTTTCAAAATGAAAAATGTTTGAAAATGCCAAGAGCACATCACCACAGCAGAATTCCACCAGTCACACCAAAGGGAGGTCTTTGAATTGAATTAGAATATAAAGCAAAACTAAAGTAGTTTCCTACAGTGGAGGACCTACAGAATGAGGTGGCTAGAAGCAGTTGGACAGTATCTACAGCTTAATTAGCTGCATACCAACACACAAGCTGCGGAAGTTTATATAGGTATGTTTTCAATCCCATTGCTGGCAAATTGAATTAAAAAAAAGGAAATAAATAAGCCTCATTAGGTTTGTTTGCTCACTAATTTACAGCAAGTTATATTGGAGAGAATGGTTGAAGATTTTCAAAAGCAAATAGTGATTTTTGGTGCCTTGGTTTTGGGTGTCCGACTTGAGACAGTTTAAAAGACTCTGATTTTTCAGAAGGTGGGAATTCAGCACTTTAGGAAAACTCTCAACTTGAGTATCCAAAAATGTAGGCCCCCAACATCAATAGTCAATGCTGAAAATCTTGGTCATTGTTAGAGCGGGTCAAAACTCAGTACTTCCATTCAGCAAGAAATTCTGGAATTTCCACAATTATTTTTGCCCCGAATTGGAATGAAAATTCAACATTCTCTGTGAAAAAAGTATTCTGAAGCCCTTTGTTTTGATGTAGCCAAAACACTTTGTATTGACCTTAAACAAAACACTTTGACCTTAATTTTTCATCAGAGTTGGCTAAATCCATACGTTCCTTCAAAACATTTTTGTCAAGTCAGCATTTTCGGATGGGAAACGGTTTCGTTGCAAAGTTTCTGAATGGCTCTAGACATTGCTCCTACTTGCACTTATATGAGACAGATGTAGCGTATGTCTACTCCTCTGTGATCTGACGTACCTGCCACTAACAGTGACATTAATTTCAAACTGCCATATTGAAAATATAAATAAATAACCACCTCGGCAGCTAAGCCGACACCAGAAGGTTCCATAGAAGTATGCAGAGCTCTGCATGTGTTTTCTCCTTCCCCCTCCTTTTTATTTTTATCAAATAGTGCACTTTTGTATTGAGGGGCCTCTTATTTTAATTTATGCAACAGCTTAAAACATTTTGTTAGGGCTGAGTGAGACCATCTGTGCAAGAAATAAAAGATGCCTAAGGGTAAAATAGGCAAAAGCAGTAATGCTGAATGTGTGGAAGGCAATCGCCTGCCTATGGGTTTTGCATCCACTGCTGTGACCTTTCCAATGCCAGAGTAGAGTCAAGGGTAATTTCCATATATTGTCTGATCCAGAAAGAAACAACAATAAAAAATAATAATCCAAGAACCACTTTAGTAATTTTTCTGAAATCTGGCAATCAGGATTTCCTGCCCCCTGTAATAACTACTTAATGTTTAGTGTGGCATCCTCGGCACAGTATCTGGCGAAGAGATCTGCCAATGTTTGTTTTCCTTAGGTGTGCTGGGACTCAAGTTGTTTCTGAAACAAAAACTTTTTGTCAGGGATGGCAGTGTTGCACTTTAAAATGATGGATCACTTCCTACAACTCTTAAATTAACATTACAAAGCCCTGACCTTGTGTGCATTAAGTATTCCCTGAAGATGTTAAGGAATAATTTACGAGTTGTTTCATTTTGCTGTCTTCCCCTCTGATTACCATTGGGGCTTATTAAGAAATTCACTTCTTTTTATTTTTCTTGGCGAGGTCCAGAACCCAATTTGAGGTTGAAACATATTTAAGTTAAAAGATGAAAGACTTTTATTTACAGAAAACACTTTGAAAGAAAGTAGGAAGTGCTTTTTATCTGGAGGCATGCTCCCCCGCTTTTTTAGAGTAATTATTACAACTAAAGTACATGAATAGGAAGTTCTATCTCACTGGGAACTCTGCACTCATCCATGGTTTAGCTTGCTTCAGCAGGGACCCAGTGCAAAGCAACTGCAATCTCCTTCCCACTGGAGCACGCAAGAGTCCAGCATACTCTGAAAAGTGATCAGTTCTGGCCAGAGAAAGGACATAATGGGATGGCTAAAGATGCCTTCCCAGCGGCAGCTTATGCCAGCAGGGCTTCTATGGAGCCCACTGCAAAACATGAAGCTTCCCTCTAGTTGTCAGAGTCCCCATGGAAGGGCAACGATGGAGAAACTGCCCGCTCTCCCACAGCAATGAACCCTACCTGTAGCATAAGGGGTCAGGGCCAGCACAAACAGCCGCAATCTACACTTTGCTATGGCAGTGGAGGAGATTTTGTGCAATACCATCACAGGATACTTTTGAAACATGTTCTCATTTCCATCCCAATCAAGTCATAACCCTAGTTATCTAATCTATGTTTTAACTGCCCCCAGCCACAAGGCGTACATTCCTAGGAACTTTTAGCATTATAAAATGGCTTGGAATGGGAGGAACAGGGTCATCAGGTGGGCCCAGAGTTCTGGGATTAACCTATTTTTTCTCCATAGCTCAGAACACACCAGACAATGCCGAGTGCAATGAAATACAGATAGGTAATGCACTTGTGGTGTCCTACAGCTCCATCACAAACGATGGAGGACCATGAGCTTTGTGCCTCATTTGAACAGAGGTTCAAGTGTATTTGATACAAACACACTGTTTATATTATTTCTTGCACTATCCTTCCTCTGATGCAGTGGTTCTCAAACTGTGGGTCAGGATCCCAAAGTGGGTTGCGACCCCATTTTAATGGAGTTGCGAGGGCCAGTGTCAGACTTGCTCAGACCAAGGACTGAAGCTGAAGCCTGAGCTCCACCCTCACCTGGGGCAATGGGGCTTGGGCTGCAGCCACCTCTCCCTTTACCTGGGGCGGCAGGGCTTGGCCTGCGGTCCCCTTTCCCCCCACCCAGGGCAGCAGGGCTCAGGCTCCGACCCCCCGCTCCTCCCAAGGGTCATGCAGTAACTTTATTGTCAGAAGGGGACTCGCAGTGCAATGAAGTTTGAGAACCCCTGTTCTAATTATACTTTTTATTCTGTAGCATTTAAGTCTGGAGAGGCAAAAACAATAAAAAATGCATGGTTTCCATTTTAGAGGATCACAAGTCATGAAACAAGGATCTTACAACAATTAAGACCGCTAATGAATTGTGGATTGGATGGCTCAGGGGATTGATAATGAGACACAGTACCTTTGACCTCTAGGTCACAAGGTCAATAGTCATTACCATTTGGCAGTTACTTTGTGGACTATGTCAAATTAATTATCGTTTCAGATAAATTTCTAATGGACAAGTGTGCATGTCATCAAAACGCCACCAGAGTCTCCAAACATGGGCACCCTTGTTGACTGAGTGGGCACTGAGATTGAAAAAGACCCTCTAAAAGCCACGAGGTGGCTCTTTGCAAGGTCAATATCAGTGAGATAGTATGGAGAAAGCTGCATAACCCACCACATTGCCTGCCCTGTTGGGTTGTACAGAAGACTTTTTCCCCAGCATTGTCAATATTGCACCTTTCAGATAGAACTATACTTTTGAAAAAAAGGCAACTAAGAACTTACTGAATCTAGAATGCTTATGTGAGTAACTGGAGTGGATGAGGAAGGAACACTTTCCTCTGAGTCAGCACTGTACTATTTACTTTATCTTATTGACTACAAACACAGCTACAAAGACAGATAACTTGGCAAAAATAGCAGGCCAAACGAGGCTCCAAATTAAAAGGATGCTAAAACAAACATCCTTGAAATCCAGACACCAAGCAGGAACATCATAAGGGAAGGCAAACCTATCAAGAAAGTAGAACACCTGGGCATCACCATATTAGCCAGCGGAGACCTCTAGAAGGAAGTGACATCAAGGATAGGAAAGGCATCCACAGCATTTACTAAACTCAACTATGTATGAAAAATCAAAAATATGCAGCATCAGAACAAAACTGACATTTGTTAATTCAAACAATCTTGGTGCTAATATGCAGCCGTGAGAGCAGGAGTAGGGTTGCCAACTTTTTAATCGCACAAAACAAAACACCTCTGGCCCACCCCATGCCTCGCCCCTTCCCCGAGGCCCCACCCTTCCACTTCTCCAAGGCCCCGCCCCCGTCACTCGCTCTTCCCCACTCTCACTCACTTTCACCAGGCTGGGGCATGGGGGTGGGGTGCAGGGTCTAGGGTGGGGCTAGGGACTAGGGGTTTGGGGTGCAGGATGGAGCTCAGGGCTGGGGCAGGGGGTTAGGGTGTGTGGGAAGTGCAGGCTCCAGAAGGGAGTTTGGGTGTGGGAGGGGAATCTGGACTGGGGCAGGGGACTGGGGTGCGGGATGGGTTTTGGGGTGCAGGGTCCCGAAAGAGCTTACCGCGGCTTCCAGGAAGCAGCTGCCAGGTCCCTGTGGCCTCTAGGCACATGGGCGGCCAGGGAGGCTCCGTGCACTGCCCTTGTGCCCAGAGGTGCCACTCCTGCAGCTCCCATGGTTGTGGTTCCTGGCCAATGGGACCTGCAGACCCCTTTCTGGGGGCAGGGGCAGCGCACGGAGCCTCCCTGGCTACCCATGCGTCTAGGGGCCACAGTGAACTGGCGGCTGCTTCCGAGACCCTCATGGAGCCAGGGCAGGCAGGGAGTCTGCCTTAGCCCCAGGCCCCCGCTGCATTGCCACCCAGACTTTTAATGGCCTGGTCGGCGGTGCCGACCGGAGCCGCCTGGCTTCCTTTTCGACTGGGCATTCTGGTCAAAAAACAGACACCTGGCAACCCTAAGCAGGAGATCTACTAAAATGCTAGACAGAAAACTAGAAGACTTTGAAAATAAGTGCCTATGAAAGATTCTGGGCATTGGCTGGAAAGATGTCATCACCAGCTAAGATCTAAGAAATCACAAACCTACAGCTCGTTTCTACCAGAAGCAGAAGGAAGTTCACGACATATTTGGGGCATGTACTCCAGATGCTAACACACAGACTCCCAGATGAAGCTTTCAAGTGGAAACTAACGGGTGTGAGGAAATGAGGGTGCCCAAGAGAAACCATAAGAACCTTTAGCAGGGAGGACAGAATAATCAATCTGAACACCATAGAGCAAATGGAAGCTGCAGTAAATGATATAGAGAAATGGAAAAGACTGATTTCCGCTCCGTGCGCCAAACTGATGCAGGATGTGCACACACATTGGCTATCCCCCTAGCAACATATATTTTAATGAACTAGAGCTTTGTCATTAGAAACAGGTTCCTAATTATGAGCCTATGATAATTCATAAACTGACAGCTGTGACACAAAACAAGCTGACCAAAATCTAAAGATTAAAAACAACAAATAAAAAAATTAGTCAGCACATCAGGTTTTGATCCTAAATATCTGTAATATACACCTTCACATTCTGCATCTTGGTGGAATCTGAGCTCCAAATGACAGGCGATCTGTTGCATGCCATTAAGTGGGTTTAATAATAAGGGTCTAATTCCAGTGTCATTTTGCCAGGAGAAGACAAAAAAATGCAACAAATCTGAGAGGAGCATGAGAGCTGCTGCTTGTTGTGGAGTATGCTAAAATTATCTCAGCTCCTTTTATTGGGTTAGAATGCTGGTGTGATCTGGGCAAGCAATGCAAATTAGGTAGTAGGAAGTCTGAGTGCACGATAGAGACTCCATTAATGATTCATTCAGCATCACAGGAAGTGACAGCAATGTACATGCCCTGTAGAGGAGGTATCCCAACAAAGCCAAAGCCTGAATTCCATGCAGCTCACTAAGCCTGCTGGAGACACATAATGAAATACAATCCTGTCAAGCTTGGCCCCTGGGTAACATTTTCACTTCTACATTCCATTTTCAGTTTAGGTCGAGATTTTTAAGAAGACAGCAAGCAGCACTCCAGTCCCAGGTGACAAGATCGGCTCAGATTTAGTCTTTGAATGTTGCAAATTAAATTCCCTCATCAGGCCTCTAATCACTCTTACCAGATGGGGCTTGTGCTCAATTTTGGATCCACAGGAAATTTAATGGTTATTGTTTCTGTTTAAATAGGAGATTATTGCATTTTAATAAGTTCTCTTTGGGACTTGCAGCAACAATAGAGCACTATGAATTACTGTAGATAGCTGTTACTGCATGCTGGGGAAAAATCAAGTTACTAAGTGTGACAAGTTGCTTTTTCTTCCCTTCCAGCAATCGCTCGGAGTGTATTTACCACCAAATTAAGTATGTGCCGTGGGGATAATATTTTTATCCTGCCGAGGGGGGAAGGCGCTTGTCTGTGGATTTTCATTAAAATGACACATCTGTTCAGCAATTTCACAAAGTAATTCTGCTGAAAGTTTTATCAGCTAATTTTAATTATTCACTCCAGTGGGTTGAATACAGGATTCATCATGTTGAATTAATACATTTGACGGGAATTTCACAAAGAGGGGGGAGAAAAAGCAATCAACAAATTGAATTGTCATGCAATATGGATTAAATTGAGATTCTTTAATTAGGATAAGCCTGAGATTTGGTATTCTGAAGGTATTAGAAAGCTTAGCAATACAGTGGTAAAGATTAAGAAAATGCAATTAAATATTACACTTTGGACACAGTCACTGTATCATGTGAGCAGAAGACAAGAGTCCTCTTTTCAGCAGAACAGTTAGTAGTGTCAGTTTCAAGAATTTCTGAACGTTTGAATTGTAAGGCATGTCAACCAGGAACGCTTATCGCCTGCCAAAGAAGAACTAGAAGTATTTTTTTTTAAAAAGGGGAAACTGTCTTTCTAAAGGATGGCACTATATTTGTCTTTTAAAAATTTCTGCTAACACAATTGTCCCTGATCGGTAAATGGTCTATTGGTTTTGGGGATGGGGTATGTGTGAGTGTTTCTCAGTCATCCAAATTCAGTTTAGCATGTGAATTATAAGCTTTGCATGTAAATTGGGAAAAAGCAAAAGCCTCCAAAAAATGTAGTCTTCAAAGGTACAGTATTATTGCAGGTGATTGCTGATGGGTATAAGGCAGATTTTCCTAGCTTAAGTGACTCCTCTTGGCTGACAAAATGTTGTTTAGACTTGCAAATAGCACAAAAAAAGATGACTTGGGCCAGCTGAGGCCCCATAAGACTGATGGGTGGTGTCTGGTAATGTATACAGGAACTTTAATTCTTTTTTATATGTTTTCTCTCTAATGCTTCCTTCCACTTTAAGAATAAATGTGCTTGCTTATAAAGATCTATATGGTAACATATAACTGCTGGCAATCAGGCTGTGCATAAACCTTCAAAGAGAAAGCAAAGCACAGATGTGGGCCTGTTTCGGCAGTCTGGCTTGGTGGGAATAACACAATGTAGACAGGGAACTGTATAACCTGGAAAAACCTAGGTCAGGAGGGAAAGAGACATGCTTCTCTATCCAAGAGAGGTAATGGCTGAGGAGCCAAGATCACAGGGTGGGTGCCGTCCAGGAACCATGGAGGGGGGAATACAGGAGCAGTTGCCCTGAACTGTGATAGCAATTCGAAGTAAAACAAAGATGAAACTATCAATTTTCACTAGGTTTCACAAACTGGCCTTGAGGAGTCATGTATTTCAGATAGGTTTGACAAAGTCTTAAATTAGTCTAGATTCACTTGAAATGGGGCTCAGGTTCACCAGAAACGTGGGTTCAGAGTTTGCAATTTATCCTCAAACCAGGAGGCTTTCAAGTGGCTTCTGATTTTGGGGTCAACATTTTGCACCTCTGCAGTTCCAGCTTAATATGCTCCCATCCAGGTACTTAATGCTTTTTGAAAACAAGGCTCAGAGCATTTGGTTTGTCACAAAAATACTGTTCCAGGAAATTTGCAGATAAGCAGGTGTACAGTATCTGCACTTTTACTTCCCTTCCTGAACATGGACTACTACACCCTCGTCTCTAAGAATATGTCTATACTGCAACAGCACCATGTGTAGACATACTCGAGCTAGTTTAGACACAGCTTGCTTGTTAAAAATAGCAGCGTAGTTACCAGGGCATGGACAGTGGCAGTGACTAGCCACCCAAGTACATACCCAGGCACCTGGGCAGCTCAGTCAATTAACCCATGTCTCCAAGACTACACTGCGTTGTTGTTTTTTTAGCAAGTTAATTCAATCAAAACTAGTTTGGGTACGTCTACACATGATTCAATCATACCTCCCAACTGTAGACAAACCTTAAGAGAACATGCTATAGAGTTTGGAATGTGGGATGCAAGGTCAAGAGACAAATTATAGTCTCAATATTACAGAAATATCTCTTGGATTTTAACAGAAAATAAAAGATAACCTTTTATATAATCCATCCTAGGCAATTCTATTGACTGGTTAAAAACAATAGAAAGGATCTCATCGTGTATTAAATGTGATAGTGTGTAAAGAGTAATTTCTATAGCAATTTATAGATTTAATCCTATTATATTCTATAGATCTTTTCTTGAAAGAGAATTCTGGTGCTACCTTGGGGCCAGCAGTACAGACTCACCTCGAAGAGGTACAGGGAAGTTAGTTGATTAATATTTCTAAGTGCTTTGAGATTCTTGGATTAAAGAAATGAAAAGTGTTAGTATTAAAATTTTTAAAGGGTATAGGTATGGGTAAAAATTATCTTGTCTTTCTATAAATCTGTTTTATGCTGTGAAACCTTTTTTTCCTGAGTTTAAATACACCTGTGATTAAAAGACTGCTGCTGGAAATAGATGTGCGTGGGCATTCACATACATCACCTGTGTTGATGAGTCATCCAAGAATTCTCAAAAATACCTGCCTTCAACCCCACACAGTGAGCTGCATGGTTTGGACCTTGTTTTTCAAACCTTGTGCCTACTCCTGTTCTCTAGTGGCCACCAGGTTTCAAGGAGACTTTCCAATATAGCTATTGTACCATGAGTAACTAATAGGCAAAAAAAGGAACAAAACAAAAATTAGGTAGCAACAAGGTAGCTGCTAAAGATTGTTAGTATGATATACGTAGCCAAACATTACCTTTTGCTGCTGCACACTAGCAACTGAATGAATACTAAAGGAGTGAACCACGTTAAACAATGTGTTCTCACAGGCCAGAGGCCCCCCAACCTCAGGAAATAAATTCATGTGCAATTAAGCTGCTTAAGAGATGCATAGCTACTAGTTTCAAGATCGTCCACTCAGAAAATATTAGTCTGTTGCCTCATGGGACGACCTTGTGCTCAAAGCATAACCCTGGGAGTTAGGATGTTTCACTTCCCAGGTCTGCCACAGACTTCCTGTATGACCCTGAGCAAGCTCTGGGATTTTCAGAAACACTTATCGTTGGCCTAACTGTTCTGCCTCTGAAGTTAATGGAAGTTGTACTTCTGATTACAATGGGAGCTGTTAGGCCAGGGCTAAGCTCGGGGATCTATTGAGTTGTACTCTCACTCAACTACCTCACAGACACGTTGAAAGACTTAATACAGGTCTGTAAAGCCTTTCAAGTGCCTGTCAGGCATTTGCTCTCACCATCAGCGTCAAGAAAACGGTTGTATAAGGATAGGGGGTTCCACAAGATCCTTCAATTACCTTAAATGCAAACCAGCTAGAAGTAGTCCAAAAGTTCAGCTATTTAGGTTCTACAGTGACCACCAACCTCGCACTAGATGAAGAACTAAATGTTCGCATTGCAAAGGCTGCCGCTACCTTTAGCGGACTAACTAAAAGAGCATGAACAACTCAAAGCTGACCATCAAGACCAAAATGCTAATATATCAAGCCTGCGTCCTCAGCACTCTCATGTATAGTGGGGAAACATGGACAACTTATGCTCACCAGGAGAAAAGGTTGAACAGTTTCCACCTACGTTGTTTACACCACACACGCAACACCAAATGGCAGGATAAAGTCACCAACGCAGAAGTTCTTCAAAGGGCAAATTTACCAAGTGCGACAGCTCTACTCAAGCAAAGATGACTGCGCTGGCTGGGCCATTTGAGTAGGTTGGAAGATGGAAGCATACTCAAGGACATGCTGTACGGGGAGCTATCAACAACAGGACGTCCCAAGCTTCACTATAAAGACACATGCAAGCAAGATATGAAGAAATTTGGAATTGATCCTGACCAATGGGAAGTCTTGGCAAGGGATCGTAACAAGTGGCGCCATCGTCTCCATCAGGGCATCAAAGTCCATGACAGGAGCTGGCTCCTACAGCTTGAAGAGAAAAGAGCCCATAGGAAGCAAGCAACCAAGATACAGATATTTGCAACAACTGCCAAAGATCATGAAAATCTCGAATTGGACTATTCAGTCACATGAGACATTGCAACCCATCTACATCATAGGCTGCAATTCCCACCGTCTCTCGCAGACTAAAGGAGGCCAAAAAAAAAAAAAAACCAAAACAAAAACCCAAGTAAAGTTTTATATACAAACACTGGAGCTATAGCACTTTAACAGATAATTATTTAGATTATAAATTCTTCTGGGCAGAGTCTGCCATTGATTATCTAGCATAATGGGGCCCAGTCTGGCTGAGGTCTTTGGGCATTACTGAAATATAAACATTAAATCAATAACAATAGTAATTTCCAATGCTTTACACTAAAATTCACTACATGAGCTTGATGGAGGACAAGCTTTGCCTCCAAATCAGTTTTCAAAACAGGAGGATCACAGAATTTGTTGAATAATATACAAAAATATATAGCAGGTTTTTTCACTATCAAGTTCATACAGTGACCTGCTGAAGGAGTGTTACTGTGTAACTAACAGATAAGCCCAGGCAACAGACATTAAATATAGTTGTCAATTTCATTACTGATATATTTCTCAAATGGCATTTCATGCATGATTTGTTAGTTCAAGCTTAATGTGCCCGTGGCGTCCCTGCTCTCCAGTCTGAAATTCAGCCCTGAAATTGTTTAGAACCTCTCTCAACAGAAGAAAAAAATTCTTAGGAGTCTTTAAAAGTGGCCCCCTAAAACTTCATCAGCACCACCACATCTCATCCTAACAGATACTAACCCAAACTGAATCCACTGTTTACGGACAGAAACAAAAAGCATACTTCTGCTAATGGAAAAATGAACATCTGATGAAAACTGAAGATTAGGTTAGAGCTGGCAAATTTATCAGATTGCAATTCCACCCCTAAACTTGGCTGGTTCAGAGTCCTAAGATTTGAAGGCCACACTTCAATTACACTAGAATATTTATGTATTTTTCTTTCTATTTTTGCCTCTTTCATGCCCCTGTGCCCAGGTGTCATAGCACCCTTATCAAGGGATAAAAAAAACACTTTGTTGAAACACTTATCGATATTCCACCAATGACGACCTCTACCTAACATGTCAGGTGCCCTACAAATATCCTGCATGGATGAAATTATGTGCTCCAGACTTTACATTGCACAGGTACACAGGAATTACCTTAAGGGATCACGACAGTGGTCTATCTAGTTCAGTATCCTCTCTCCAACAGTGGTCAGTACCTGTAGCCAGTGCTTCAGAGGAACATGAAAGAAACCTAACATTAGGCAGTTATGGGATAAACTTCTCCCAGGGAAAGTTTCCTCCTACCACCCAATAGTTACAGGTTTACATCCCTGAGATGGTTTACCTCAAGAATGAGGTTTACATCCCTTAGATGGTTTACCTCAAGAATGAGGTTTACATCCCTTAGAAAACTTGTGGACTATAATGAACTAGGAACTAGTATATTCTTGTTACCTAAATAACCACTGAATCCTATTTTTGAATCATGATATGCTCTTGGCCTCAGTGAGATCTTGTGATAGTGAAGCTAATTGTGTGTTGTGTGAAAAAAGTATTTCCTTATACCAGTTGTGAATTTGCCATCTTTCAGTTACTCTTGTATTATGACTCCCTGAAGTCAATAATCACATTTTATTGAGCCTGACATCTATGAAACCCAGTATAAGCATGCAGAATGTTCACTGACTGGGCAATATGGCCCAACTAACTGACAGAAGGCTTAAATAAAAGGTTGGAAGAAAACAAGACAGTGCGAAACTGAAAACAAATCCTTACATGCCCCAATCAGATACTGAACAATGTTTAGCATATTTCCTATTGCTAGAGTTTAATTGACGACATGAATGTTCTGTAATGTCATGGATGGGTGGATACACATTTACATGTTAAAATTAATAGATTGGGTGCCTGCATTTGATTAGCAGACTTGATTTAATTAAAAAAATGAAGTTTACACCTAATATTCCTATATCTATGAATAGCTTACCAAAAGTACAGGAGCAATTTTTAAGCTGTTTTTCCTCTTCACCTACCACAATACGTTGTTCATGATAACCACAGAATCACAGAAAGGTAGGGCTGAAAGTGACCTCAAGAAGTCATCTAGTTCATCCCCCTGTGTTGGGGCAGGACCCAGTACACTTAGACCAACCCTGACAGCTGTTGGTCTAACCTGTTTTTAAAATCCTCCAATGATAGGGATTCCACAAGCTCCCTTGGTAACCCATTTTACTATTTAACAATCCTTCTACTAAGAAAGTTTTTCTCCTAATATCTAACGTAAATCTCCCTTTCTGCAGATTAAGCCGATTACTTCTTGTCCTACCTTCAGTGGAGCTGGAGAACAATTGATTACCCTCCTTTTTATAACAGCACGTACCATATTTGAAGATTATTCTCAGGTATCTCTTCAGTCTTCTTTTCTCAAGACAACACATACTCTTTGGTTTTTTTGACCCTTCCTTAAGGGCAGGTTTTTTTAAACTTATTTTTGTTGCTCTCCTCTGAATTGTCTCCAATTTGTTCACATCTTTCTTAAAGAGCAGGACCCCAAACTGGACATAATACTCCAGATGAGGCCTCACCAGTGCTAAGTAGAGCGGAACAATCAACTCCCGTGTCTGACATAAGACATTCCTTTTAATACATCCCAGAATATTAACCTTTTCGCAACTGCATCACATTGTAGGCTCATATTCAATTTGTAATTTTATAATTATACAAACAATAAAAAAGTTTTTACTTTAAGGACTGTGCTAAGAAAAAAAACCACCAAGAAAAGTCAGAGCTGCTTGTGGTATTTCTTATATGAATGATGAATGTATTAATCTAGTTTAATAGAGGGCTGTAGGAAAATGCAAGAAGAAAAGCAACACAATGGCTCAAGATAAACTACTTCCCCAAAACACTTATGGGGGGTGTGAAATTACAGGACAAAGGCCTACTTCCATGCTTAAGCCCAAAGTTACACAGCTGTTTTGCCAAGGCTGGGAGCAGAGAGTTCAGAGAGACACTAAACTTAAAACGATGCAGTGGGGAGGGAAACTAGTTTGTGAGTTAAGGGAACAGGCCCCCATGCAGAGCCTTTGAGTCTGATAGAAAGCTTATACTTATCAGGACCCCCACGTGGAAGATGGACAGACACCTTGTAAACTAGACGTGCATACATCTGTTTACTGGTTTAAGATCTTTTAATCTGAAATGCTTTGTTCTGAATAAATAATACTTTGCTTTAAAAAGACTGTTTCATCACTCTAGTGCACATTAGTCCTAGCTCCTAGAGCAGGGGTCAGCAACCTTTCAGAAGTGGTGTGCCGAGTCTTCATTTGTTCACCCTAATTTAAGGTTTCATGTGCCAGTAATACAGTTAACATTTTTAGAAGGTCTCTTTCTATAAGTCTATAATATATAACTAAATTATTGTTGTATATAAAGTAAATAAGGTTTTTAAAATGTTTAAGAAGCTTCATTTAAAATTAAATTAAAATGCAGAGCCCCCTGGACTGGTGGCCACGACCCAGGCAGTGTGAGTGCCACTGAAAATCAGCTCGCATGCCGCCTTTGGCACGCGTGCCATAGGTTGCCTACCCCTGTCCTAGAGGGATGAGAGCTGCAGGTACTGAAACTTAGACCTGCTGTGGTAATCAGGGTTGATATACAAGGGACTGCAGCCCGGTCCCAGGAGTGGGAGAATTATGTGATACCACCAAGACAGAAGTGACAGCCTGAGGCCTGAGACGGGGGTATGGTTCAGGAGACCAGGCGGGGTCCGAGATGCAGGTGCCCTGGTAACTGACCCCCCCCCTTTTTTTTTTTATAATTTGTAACTTGCCTTGACCTACACCAAGAATCAGAATTAAAGTGATGTTTAGTGAGATGGCTTGTGGAATATTTACTAAGTTTCCTCAACTTTCTTCCAATGATGGCCGAATAAGGAACTAAGGGTAAGTTCTGAGTACGTGACTGTGTAAGCACAGTAATCCCAATACATTTCCAGCTACTCCGAGAAAGTAACTATGCAAATCCCATTGCTTGAATTTCAGTTCTCCCCCAAGATCCCAATTTTAACTTAAGTAACTATAAGACATAGTACTGACAATACCAATTACTTTTGCCTTATGGATACACTGGAAAAATAGATACTGGCCAAAGCCAGCATCCACTTCTTAAGCCATTTTTTTGGTTTAAAAAACTACTAAAATTCAAAATTCCTACATAAAAAAATACAGCTGTAGATAGACATGCTACCAAGCAACTGAAACTGTGAAACTCTTTTTAACCTCCTTCACTTAAAGGGAAAAAAAGGCCCCTTTAAAAAAGTATTTAAAAAAAAAAAAAAAAAAATAATCCAGACTGTGGCTTTCTAAGCCAAGTTTCATTGCAGAGCATGTTTTTATGGCCAAGTTATAAATTCCTCAAAACTAGGTTTTATAAGTAATGAAAACAAGGCCAGAGCCTTAAATATAGCAAAACACTAGCAGACATGGGTAAAATACTGCGAATGTGGAGTTTACATTCAACCCATTACAAGGGCACCTCCCCAAACTGGTTTTAAATGGTCCACAATTACCTTTTACATGCTGCAGATAAAGGCAGCAGTTAAGCATGAGTGACAAATTAACATCACGAGGAAACAATGATAATACAAGTCTACAGACAATAAGGATGAGATAATAAAACATTATTGCTAGAAACCCCACACAGAAAAAGATCAAAAAGTCAAAAAAATAAGATCAAACCCAACAACTGTTTACAGAAATAGTTTTAAGGGTCTGCCCAAAAGTAAAAACTAGAATACTTCTTTGGCCAGATTCTCAGCTGTTATAAATTGACATAGCTCCCTTAAAGTCAATGTAGCTGACTAACACCAACTGAGAATCTGGCCCAGAGCAGAAATAAAATGTCTGCTCTTAATTCACCCTTCTATTACTCATCCCACCTGGCTTTCCAAATTCTGGGTGATCTTATCCATGTGTGCTAGATATCGTGGGGGCAGTCAAGCAAACATCTTTAGCTTTGACTCAGACATTCTTCTAGGTTTAATTTTAAGACAAATCCTTAAAGTTATCTCAAGACATTTTTGTCTGTGTAGTTTCTAGCAATAAATGTTTTATTGTCTTATCTTTACTGCATGGGAATCGGTTATTATTGTTTCCTCATGATTTTAATATGCCACCAATACGTTACAGCTACCTTAATCTACAGTATAGTTGGTAAGCAGAGGAAATTGTGACCAATTTGAAGTCATTTGGGAGGCTGTGGTTATAATGGTTTAAATATAAACATCATATGCTTCACATTTGTCTGCTAGCATTGCAATATTTAAGGTTCTGGCAATAGTACCTTTATGGAAAAGTCCCTTTTCCACTGAAAACATAAAATACATTCCATTTTGAATTAATAGTTCATTTTAATATGGCTTCTATATTTCTCTGCTATCACTTGTATTTTCTTTTCCTTGAAAGACACCTTTTCACAAGTTCACTCATTCCACACACCCTATTATCATCTTCTTAGACACCCTAATTCTTATGTTTCCATGGGAATGATTAAGGCCCTGATCCTACATCAGTCAAGACAATGAGAGTTTTGTAATTTACTTTATTAGTTCTGGGTAAGGCCCTACAATAGTTAAAACAAATCTAACAGTGTTATATTTTACACCAATGAACAGGGGGTTAACTGTTTGAGAATAGATGTGCTGATACACTGTTCAATATACTACACAGATGGCCCCTTGACCAGCTGTTTTCTTAGTAGCTTGAAGAACCTTTAAACAGTAAAAATTGACACACTGTTGCTATTTAGACCAGGCTGCAGACAGGATTGTGTTCCTTGAAGCTAGCTAAGACTACTTGGATCTTGACTGCTCCTTGTGATTACTTCATTTAACCCATGAAAGGTAAGACTTGTGTTAAGGAAATCCATCCTGTCATTCTTCTACACACACCACAGACGGATAGCTCAGCGGTTTGAGCATTGGCCTGCTAAACCCAGGGTTGTGAGTTCAATCCTTGAGGGGGCCATTTAGGAATCTGGGGTAAAAGTCTGTCTGGGGATTGGCCCTGCTTTGAGCAGGGGGTTGGACTAGGTGACCTCCTGAGGTCCCTTCCCACCCTGGTATTCTATGATCAGAAACAAGGATTAAACAACCAGCATAAAAGTGGTCACAAAACAGGCATAAGCCTCTCTTCCTCCGCAAGGGAATTCTCCCAGCAAAGCCAGCTCCATGCCAACCTCAGGGGAGCCTCTTGTATGGAGTGCATGTTGGGAGAGTGGGTGTACGTGTGTGCACGCAAACACGAGAGAGACCAGGGCATTCCTATGCCTTTGTGGAACGTGATTGGGGCAATGGCCCATGTGTCATTGCAGCTGGGAAATTAGTTAAGCTATTTTAACCTGTGCTGTGGGATTTGTTCAGGCGCTGGCAATCCAAGCACAAGAGAGGCACATAATGCCCTTTCCACCTGTTCCCCACAACTCCTATGGCTCCATGGAGCTCAGCTCGGCTCTTGAATGGGGAAGAATTGCCAGTAAGAGCACAGGTGGTCCAGTAATAAGGGTTCAGTTCCAGTCTCTGCCACAGACTTCCTGTGTGACCGTGGGCAAATCATTGAGTCTCTATCGGATTTAGTTTTCCATCTATAAATGGAGATAATAGCATTTTCCTACCTCAGAGGGGTTTTGTGAGGATAAATACATTAAAGATTGCGAGGCGCTCACCTATTATGATTATGGGGGCTATACAAGCATGATAGATTAGATAATAAGCAGTGAAGGAGCAGATAAAACGTAAAAGACAAAGATCCTGCTTTTCATGTAACTATTCACACTAACAAAGAATTAAAGACGACAAATACAGAAAATACATCATATAAACAACCATTTCTAAGTTTTCCACTAGACATTTCCTTGTTTTTAGAGTCATTCAGACCCTTGCTGTTTAGATGTCTGCTACGTAATAATTTCCTTATATATATGTAAAAGAAGATAACCCCATAGAAATAATTGGGAAAGTCTCAGAGTAGACCCAAGAAAGAGCTCTTGACCACTAGCAACCAGACTGATCAAAAAGACTGAGATAAATACATATTCTGACAATTTTTGAAGTAGTTTTTGGAGCCATTATGCCCTACTGTGAAAAAAAGTATTTAGAATGGTTTTTTGAAGCTGTTATTTCCAAAATTGAACTATTTGAGCACTTCTTCAGAAGTTTTACTTTGGAATTAAGAGACTTATGGTTTATTCCAAACCATTAGCTGGCTCAAAGACAGAATAGAACGTACTACCCTAACACATGCACGTAGCCCCCACCAGCATCACTACAAGCAAAATATTTGCACTGCAAGAAAAAATATGTAATATTTATGCCAGACATCAATCCATAGTTTAAAGCTATTACTCTGTTCACAGGGACATGTGAATGTAAAATGTTATAGACAAAGTTATTGTGCACTACCATCTATCTTGTTCATCAACGTAATGCTTTCAATCTCCTTTTTTGATGTCTCTTTGGGGCGCAAATGATATCTATTGAAAATTATGCTGTAACCCTCCCACGCCCTTCATTTAAAAGAAGTTAGTGTTACTAGAATGGTTATTGAAGTTAAATAATTGATGTATTGATCCTAGAGGCTGTGTGCAGAGGGTACCAGGGTTTCTTTAAGTCTGGGCCACATTCTCAGCTGGTGTAGGTCGACATAGCTCCATTGAAGTCAATAGAACTACAACAGTTTACAAATACTGAGCATCTAGTATATTATGTTTAGGGGAGGTAGGACAAATTCAGCTGTCTATGGAACCCTTGTAAATCCAGATTAAGTCCACTGACTTCAATAGATTTACTTCAGTGTAATGACAGCAGAATTTGTCCTAGATTCTCAAGGGGAAAAATACAGAATGAAAGCTGGAAAGAAGAAAACTTTGCAAATCGTTGGTACTTTGGGGTGGAGCTTTCAAGGTACTATTGACTCCTATTGACTTTAACTCACTTTGGTGACTTTGAAAATCCCAGAAAATTTTCGTAAGAGATCCAAGATCCTAAGTCCTATTTTAAGCGCCTCGGAACCTGAGACCCATTGATTTTCAATGGGATTTAGGAGAAGTGTCTAAGTCCCTTTCAAAAATGTAATTTAAGCTCCTAAATCACTAATGTACTTTTGAAAATTTTACCCATGGTCTATTCATAAAGACTACAAACAGAACTCTGTCTTAGACTACATTTCTTCAGTTAAAAAAAGGTCTATTATACTCAAAGAATGTCTACACACCTACTACCACAAACATTTATTATTCTGGAATCAGGCAGGCAGTCTTAGTATTCCACTGGTCCTGCAAGGAATTTCTTGACCTGCAGGGTAAATATCACTGAATAACACTAAATCCCTGAAAAAGACACCCCTTTACAGCAAAACAGGTGGTATTTAAAGGATCCATCTCGTTACTGCATGTCTAATCCGTGCTATGTTATTTTCTTTTATCGAAGAATTCATGCTGCCTAGCTGGGTTTTGTGAGGAGGGGGAGACTTACACGACATGTTGTGCTGTCTAATTAGTTTACCAGCAATTAAAAATAAAACCATGGCGGAGATCCACTTGTCAATTTCACCTTGTCACAAATGCGCTTGATGTTCATTGTGTCTTAAATAAAAATTTATCACTAGCAGGGAGAGATGTTTTCCATCGAATTTTATTCCACCATTTGGTATAATTATTTCTGACAATTTGCCCATCACACTGTATGAGTCTCTCCAGAAGGAGAAAAATATTACTTTGTGTTCTCGTGATCACAAGTCTAATTGAGCGGAAAACAAATCTGTTAAAAAAAGCGAGCGAGAGACAGAGACAAGCTACTGTTTCAGTCTGTTAAAAATAATATAATAGGATGAACAAAATGACAAGAAAATGTGGTACCAAACAGTCCTCTAAATCTTTTTTTTTCCCTCCTGAATTTCAATACTTTTCCTAGAGCAAAGCAGATGCCATTTCAATAATCACCAGTGATACTACACAGGTCTATTTTGCTGTGACGTGCAATATTTTTTTCATATAATTTTTTATTATGATCATCATTATTTACAGCCTGGAGTAGACCAACTGTGAAGTCACAATGCTATGCTGCTCAACATGCAGATGTTGATTGGTGTGAAGGCCACTTTCCCTTTAATCCATGGTAGCAGAAAACTAGATGCCACGTGTGTAATTTAAACTGACAGAAAACATTAGCCATACGGTACACTTTGTCAATTAAGTGATGGTATAATCAGTACAAACCTGAATGGTCAAATAATGTTATAATTAAAAGGAAATAAAGGCAAGAGGTTTGGTGATTAATTAACACAACATCGAGCATCAGCAGCACATCCTGTAAGTGACATTACCTCTCTCCTGGAATTCACTAGATGGGGCAGGCATGCTGTCCCTGCAGCCTGAGAAAATACTTCTCAGTGGCCTCAGGTCCAGCTGAAATCGTGATTTTCACAAACTCAAACAACTGAGGAGGCGCTTTCCCCTTCTCCTGAGCCTCTAGTAATCTGTAAACCACTGTAATGCTGGGTCAATAGCGGCTCTTTGCTTCTTTTTGGTCAGCCTTGTCAAACAAGCGGCTGACCTCATTGGAAGCCTGAGCTGCTTTCTGGGGCAATATAATACAGAAAATAACACACTGTCTAACTCCCTATTGACTGATGCCTTGATTGCTGTGATGTACAAGGTTGAAAGAATAGTGCAGTCACCAAAGTGCACTAGTAACCAAAAAGCACTCGTCCTGCCACGTCTCAGACGTTTGTGTCTATTATACGAACTACGAAAGGCCAGACTGAGGCTGCTTGGAGAAATTTGCCCTTGTTGTCCCACCATGATTGTTCTAGGCATCTATACAATAGATCCTGGAGAAATAAAAATGATAGCAAATGTTTTGAAAAAGTGGCCTCTGATTTTGGGTGCCCACCTTTGGACATGGAGCCTGATCTTCAAAGATGATGATCATCCAGATGAAATCAAAGGAAGAGAAAGTTACTCACTTTGTGCAGTAACTGAGGTTCTTCGAGATGTGTGTCCCTGTGGGTGGTCCACTTTAGGTGTTGTTGTGCCCCTGCGCTTGTAGCCGGAGATTTAAGGTAGCAGTGCACATGCACAGTCCCCGTCTCATGTTGCTTCAGGCAGTTAACTAGCACCGTGCCACCCACCTCACCCCTACTTCCTTCTCGACAGCAGAGTCTGTGTTTGATAGAACTCCAAAGCAGAGGGGAGGAGGGAGGGTAGCAGAGCACCCACAGGGACACACATCTCGAAGAACCTCTGTTACTCCACAAGATGAGTAACCTTCTCTTTTTCGAGTGGTGTCCCTATGGGTGGTCCACTTCAGGTGACTTCAGAGCAGTGTCCTCCGGAAGAAGGAGGGGGCTTCAGAGTTGAAATCATAGCAGATGAAAGTACCTTGTGACCAAACAAGGAATTGGAAGATGCGTATTGTTGTAACATACAGTGTTGTGTAAAAGTGTGCGGTGAGGTCCAGGTTGCGGTCCTACAGATTTCCGCAATAGAGATGTTGTTAGAAAAGTTATGGAGGTTGAGAGACTCCTAGTAGAATGCGTACGGATCCCCGTAGAGGGTTGTCGTTCATACTGCAGGTAACAGAGTTTGATACAATCTGATATCTGTTTGGTTAGGTGTTGTTTGGAAATGGCATGTCCTTTTGACCGTCCAGTGATGGACACAAATAGTTTTGGAGACTTGCGAAAGGATTTTGTTCTATCAATATAAAAGGCGAGAGCCCTGCGGATGTTCAAGGAGTGTAGTCTGGATTGACAGTCTGTATGTGGTTTTGGAAAAAATGTAGGTAAGTATATAGGTTGGTTAGGATGAAGCCACCTTAGGCAGAAACTTGGGGTGGGGTCTGAGAGATACTTTATCTTTAAAAAAAGATAGCATAGGGTGGATCCCTCATGAGAGCAGCTAGTTCTCCTCCCCAACTGGCAGATGCAATGGCCTCTAGAAATGCAACCTTCTTAGAGAGGTGTAGTAACGAGCTTGTAGCCATGAGCTCGAAAGGGGGTCCAGTGAGGATATGGAGAACTAGGTTGAGGTCCCACAGTGGTACTGTCGATGCTGAGGAGGAGAGACTGTGGTACCGATGAGATAGATAAGTCTGTATGACAGAGGAACTGCTGTGACGTGCCCAGTCTCCATGCCAGTGGGATGTTGGAGCTCGGTACCGTGTGCTGGAGTGGGGCGCAGGTGTGTGGCTGGAATGCATACTGTCAGCAGTAGGTGGCAGCAGGGATGCTCGGTACTGATGGTTTGTTTGTTGTTGTCGGTGCCGCGGCACGGGGTTTCACTTTCCCTTTGCCGCCTGTGTCAGAGCTCAACTGCTTAGTAGCTCTGGGTTTCTTTTTACCTTTGGTACTGGAGGGACCTGTCTGTTGGTACCGGGAGCATTTTGCCGCTATCGGAGTGCCTTTCCTTGGCCAACTCCGGAGTCGGGGACATGGAGTCCTGCTTCTTTGCTGCCTTCTTGGTATGTTGGTTGCCTCTGAAAGAGGAGCCTTTATCTGAGGCGGCAGTCGGTGATTTCTGGCCCAGAGAGGTTCGTACCTTGAGCTCAGACGCCGGATGAAGAGACTTCTCCATGTGGAGAAGCTTTAGCTGTAAATCCCTGGCCTTTCTAGTGCGGGCTTTCAAGCTGTGGCAGTGTGAGCACTTTTGTGATATGTGTCCCTCACCAAGGGAGTGGATGCACTGAGAGTGTCCGTCTGAGAGAGGTATTGAAAGCTGGCAGGTAGTGAAGTGTTTAAAACCCGAGGAACCAGGCATGCCCCTGAAGGAGTGTCTCTCAGTGATGTGGAGAGAGAGATGTTGCTGCGATTGGGGATAATAGCAACTTAAGGTTTTATGAGGGGGAAACATTTTTTTTTTGGAAGGGATGGGGATAAAGTAGAAAGGGGAAAGGCTATAATATTCTAACTAAGAACTGAACTACTGCTAAAGGAAAAAGGACTTATTTCTAGCTGTGAGGCGTTGCTGAGTGCTCCGACTCGAGCCAATGGCAGTCGAGAAGGAAGTGGGGGTGGGGTGGGTCGCACAATGCTAGTTAACTGCCCGAAGCGGCATGAGGTGGGGACTGCCCATGTGTGACCCAACCGGGCACTGCTACCTTAAATCTCTAGCTATGAGTGCAGGGGCACAATGACACCTAAGGTGGACCACCCACTGGGACACCACTCGAAGAAGAATCTACAGGTGCTCAGCACCCATTAAAAATCAAGCCCAGGGCATCGCAAGCTGGGTACCCCAAAGTGAAAGCAACAGAAAATCTGAGGCCACTTTCAAAAACTCTTGGCCTAAACTCTGAAGAATAGGGACAAGCAGTTGGCACCAGACGATTATGCTAAGAAGGAAAATCAGTTTACTTATCTGCTCATTTTTTTGGCCTCTGTGCTGAGATGTCAACAAGGATGCTGCCTGTGACTTTGAAAGGAGCAGGGAACTTGCTGATGGCTATCGGAGGACCTGTTTGAAATAAGAATGACGGCTCTAGTTCAACTCCCAGTGGACAGGAGCCCATATTGCAATTGTATGGATTTTAGTTTATTTTGGGTCCTCAATCTGTATGGTAAATGGTTAGTGTAATTTTGAAAAACTATGAGCAAAGAACAGCTAATGGACCAATAGCAGAGCGGGGTTAAATTTTATTATTCATGGTGGCCATTGCTGCTAGGTGCCAGTGCAGCCGGGGTAAACCCAGAGAATTTGTTAAGGGACAAGGTTAGTGCATGAGAAAGTTGGAAAATTTTTGTATACAATGTGTCATGTTTTGCATTATTATGGTATATTATACTATAAAGCAGCAACATGCACATTCAATCATGGGCAAAATGAGGGTGGGATGTTGTATTTAATATTTATATGCATGACATACTGGCAAAATTACTGGCATCCGTATGTGTGTGAATGTCTGTTTTGAGGAACATGTGTTGTGTGCAATGCTGTTTATTATCAGTAAATGAAGCCAAAAGCTATGTTGAAAATGAATGCTAAATTAAAAATTATATAAAATGGAGTGAAATGATTTAATTAGTAGATGATAAGCGATGTGCTTTAGTATTAGGAGCAGTTTGGAAGGGATGAGGTATGGGTGGAGGAGGAAAGAAGAATGAAACCCTCAACCAAACCCAAATGGTGGAAAAACATTCTTTTCTCTGCATTTGTACAGAGTCACAAGTACAGCAACATATTGTTCTGGTGTTTATAATCACAGACTCTGCTGCTGTTGCAGTATTTGCTTAATGAACCAGCCAGTTAGGAATAATTAGAGTTTGAAACAAATTGTTCTCACTTTTAACGGGGGAGAGATGCTTAGTTGTCTATTATAGCACAATATGAATGTTTTGCTAACATCTTTCTTGCTAACTCCTATGATGGTACAGCATCAAAGGGACTCTCTCCACAGGAAGATTGGTCTTGTGGTTAGAGCTAGGGTTGTCAACTTCCTAATTGCACAAAACCAAACACCCTTGCCCCACCCCTTCCCTGTGGCCCCGCCCATGCCTCGCCCCTTCTCTGAGGCCACGCCCTCACTCACTCCAGCCTCCCTCTCTCCATCATTCGCTTTCCCCCATCCTCGGTCACTTTAACTGGGCTGGGGAAGGGGGTTGGAATGTGGTATGGGTGAGGGCTTCAGCTGAGGTTATGAGCTCCAGGATGGAGCCAGAAATGAGGGGTTCAGGATGTGGGAGGGGGCTCCGGGCTGGGGCAGGGGTGTGGGAGGGGATAGGGCTCCAGGGCTGGGGCTGAGGGGTTTGGGGTGCAGGAGGGGACTTCAGGCTGGGGGCCAAGGGGTTTGGGGTGTGGGAGCAGGCTCAGAGCTGGGGCAAGGGGTTGAGATTTCAGAGGGGATGCAGGCTCCCACTGAGGGTGTGGGCTCTGCGGTGGGGCTGGCGGATGAGGGGTTTGGGGTACAGGAGGGGGCTCCAGCCTGGGGCCGAGGGGTTTGGTGTGTGGGAGGGGGCTCAGGGATGGAATAGGGATTGGGGTGCAGGGTCTGGGAGTAAGTTAGGGTGCTGGAGAGGGTTGCGACCTCGGGGAGAGGGTTCGGGGCCCTTACCTCAGGTGGCTACCAGTCGGTGGTGCAGCGGGACTAAGGCCGGCTCCCTGCTGCTCCCGGAAGCGGCCAGCATGTCCGGCCCCTAGGCAGAGGCACTGCTAAGTGGCTCTTTACGGTGCATGCTGTCCGAGCCCACAGGCGCCACCCCTGCAGCTCCCACTTGGCTGCATTTCCTGGCCAATGGGAGCTGTGGAGCCTGCACCGAGGGCGGGGGCAGCATGCGGCGCTTCCCTGATCGCCCCTGCGTCTAGGGGCCAGACATCCCAGTCGCTTCCGGGGAGCTGCGCAGAGCCAGGGCAGGCAGGGATCCTGCCTTAGTCCTGATGCGGTGCTGACTGGAGACGCCAGGCTCCCTTTTCGACCGGGCGTTCTGGTCAAAACCTGGATGCCTGGCACCCCTAGTTACAGCACAAGACTGGGCCTCAGGAGCTCTGAGTTCTGTTCCTGAGCTTTGGCATTGACTTGCTGTGTGATCTTGGGGAAGGCTCTGAATCTCTGTCTCAGTTTTCTCATGCTTTCTTCTCATTTCTGGGGGTAAAAAATGTTGCTGGCTAAGCCCTTTAATGTGTGTGAGGAGCTTTCACATTTTTGCTTATGGCCTCCGTGTTTAAAAATTGAGCTTTCCAGTTCTAGGGCATCTACCACTGAAAGATTTCCAAGCACTTCACAAGCAGGAATCAATGTAGCCTCTCAACACCTATAGAAGAGGCTGGAAAGCAAACAACCACCGAGCTGCATCCTAGGATTTACCATGAGGCAGGAAATCCAGTTCCCAAAGCTGCGAAATAGCAGTTAATCGCTCCCATGGTTCCTGATTCCCAGCTACACAGGAAGTAATATCTGGTGGATTCACAGGTCCTGTTGCCACTCTATCCCCGGCTTGCCCCCAATGCTCCATCCCCTTCCACAGAGATAAATTAAACAGATCATGGAACACATGCAGTCTTGCTCCCTCCCAGGGGTTTACAACTCTTGAGTAGCATCTCAAAATCCTGTTGCCACATCCTCATACAGCACAATCATTTTACATCTGTTGTGACCTGGGAGCTTGTGGAGCAGGGGAAATATTGCTCCTTAGAGCCCTTTAAAATACAAACAAACCTGAAAACAAACTCCAATTTGGCACCTGAAAAATCTAACCTTATTAGCAATTCACCTGACCTTTCGCTTTTAAACAAAAAGGGCTTGGTTTTAATGGCTAAACATCAGGAAAAAAATGTATATATTGATAGTTTCTACCTATTTAGAGCCCAATTCTTCTTCCATTTATTTTGGTGAATGTGCAGAAGAATGCTATAGACTTCAATGGAGTTACTCTGCACATAGACCAGTACAACGAAGAATGGATTTGACCCTTAGGCTATAAACATGTGCTTAACTTTAAGCATTTGAGCAGTCCCACTAAAATCAATGGAATTTAAAATGATGCACATGTTTAAGTGCTATATTGGACTGGAGTCAGAGTGTCAGCACTTTGCCAGAGCAAGCCCCTAGACAGCTGCAGAACACACACATACATGAGGACTTAAATTAGTTGCTCTGGACCCCAAAGTCAGAATCCAAAGGGGCAAGTCACTGAGCCAAGATGCTCAGCTTCTTCACTGGCTCAGCAATGGTTAAAAGGGACCAAGTCTGCCAGAGGAAAGCATACCCAGTCTAAGCTATTCAAACAGATGAGCAGATGCCGGTTGTTTAGACAGCCATACGGCTTCTTTCTCCATCTACACATACTGGTGAAAAAGTGCCGAACAGCAACTGCAGAAAACAACAGAAGGGAAATAATAAGGATAATATATTATGTGTGCATTTAAAAAAGTATTTCCAAATTCAGCACTCTTGCATCCTTTTGCTAATGCTCAGTGCTTCAGTCCCCAGAACAGGTGTTGTCTCAGATGAGATCTTCCTCTTTTTTCTCTAAAGGAGAAGAAAGGCACCAAGTCCATATATCAAACAATAAACCACATTACTTTCCAGGAGCCTACTGTTGACCGAAAAATGTCTGTTCTATTTGATCTCTGTACAACAATTTGCTAACTTGGGGGAAAAACAGAAAAAGAAGGAAAGGGGTGTGTGTGTGTGGGGGGGACAACATTAATCAACATCACTTAAGGGATATTTGTTTATAGAAAAAAATAGATGTGCGGGTTTGGGTTTTTTGCCTGTTTGTTTGTGGGTATGTTTGTTTGTTTTGCCCCCCAGTAATCCTAAAATGGTCTGTGCATTGCCTGGGAGAAAATCGATACTAAGCACAGTCCAGGCGAGACTGCCATCTTACATGAAGCACTGACTGTAAAATAGACACAAAAGACACATGATACTCTCTAAGGTTCCCAGCAGCTATAATATCTATCCTTGGCAGCTCGCTTGACATTTACTTGCCCTGCTTCCCAGTCCTCTTTCTTCCTCCCCTTCTCCCTCCCCCCTCTCTCTAACAGCTATGCTCTGACTCTCTGGGGTTCGCCAACGGGGTGAACAGATAACAAACCTGTCAAGAAGGCTTTAGCTGGGGAATAAATCTTGCATTCGCCAGGAAATGATGTGTACAATGGGAAAATACGAGGGATGACATGAGCCTTCTCTTCTGAGAGCGCGGCCAAGAGATGCTTAAAATGTTACAGTATGTGCTAAATGGATATTGGGATGGCCGATTAGATCGTATCTTGGACATTTCAAGTGACTCCTTTTCCTCCCCTCTGTTACTGCAGATAGACAAAGAAATGAGACAAAGCCTTCCCCCATTTTAGTCTCTTTCTCTCTATTTTATATTTAGAGGCTTGAACCCCTGGAGAATTTTGTCTTGAGATAAATGTTATGGTGCAGGCTAAAAATCTTGCTGGGTAACAGGAAATGTCACATGAAATCCACTGGGTAGTTATAATTTCCATATATAAAAATATATAAAAGCAAAAGCTTTATCTTGGTGACTTAATACATGTCTATGCTTATTACTGTTTTCAAAGAGCCTTTTGCACAAATCTGATTTCCACTGGTGCAATAAAGATTCATTATCCTTTTACACAGCAGACTTTGCATTTCTGTTCAGGATCTAATTATGAAAAACAAGAAATATTCTATAAACAGATGCTAATCGCAGGAGGAAAATGTTTTCATTTTAGAAACAAGATAGTGCAGAAAGTTTGCTTAGAGGATTGCTGCATCAGCATGCGGAGCTAGAAAAGGGAGCAGGGAAGGAAGAACTGACTTGATACTTTTCTTACCAACATGTACAGGTGAGATGTCTATAACAGGACACTGTTGCAAGTCAAAAGGAAAAGTTAAAAATGTTGGTTCCTCTCTCTTTCCAACGCATACTCACTGTTAAAGATTCTGGCCTCTAAGTGCTTTTATTAAATAGTTTTTAGTACAGTTGGGCCCAAAACAGAATTGTACACACACACACACACACACACACACACAATCTGAAATTGAGCTGACTTTGCTTTTTAAAAAGATATATCTATTAATATTCTGACATTTTGAAGGCCTGAAGAGTCTTAAAGATAAGATTGTTGCCAACATGCTTTCATCCTCCGAACCTGAGATGTTCTCCCTTATCCTCTTTTGCAAAATCTTTTCAGTTATTGGTATTACAGAGTACCCAGTGACTCCAATTTGTTTTCATTCCAGAATGCCGGGCCCTTTGAGTACAGACTGAAGAACAAACTGTAGATCCTCAACTGGAGGTTCAATGGAGCCATGACAATTTATACTAGCTGAAAAATTGACCTGTTATCCAGGTATAGAATTCAAATGAACAGATATCACAAGTAAAACATGCAACATTTCCGATCATCTCTTTTCTTTAATAATTGGGCAAGAATGGATTTCGCTAGCTATAAATGCAAGATTTCTCTCCCCACTTCCCTCATCTCTTGTTGCTCAAATACATCATATCAAATTGGAAGAGGTTCTTGTTGGACATCAGTACTATATATCAGTGCAAAAGGAGTCAAATGTGGGTTTGCATGTAACATACTTACACTACCAACAATATATTTTCATCCATCAGACAGCAATTGCCTTCTAGGACAAGCTTTAGCCTAGTGTCCACTTGTCAAAGCCCAACACTATGTAACGCATGCTGTAATCTGAAAGACAGCTTGTCTCTTGCTATAATAAATGCTAGATTGTGTGCAGACAATCTTGCCCTCATATCTTTAAACTCATATATAACATCTGGCTAGTGGTAAACCATAATGATAGAACACAATGCAATAAACCTTGTTTGCAACATCTTGAAAGAACAAAGCCTTTACTAATGATATTTTAATGAGGAAGTGCATACACTAATTACTGTAGTCTTCTAGCTGGTCTATAAAATCCTGTACCCAGGAAATTCAATCTTCAGTTGATTCACATTTTTATTGAAGGTTTGTTGCTGTTGGTAAAGAGAGACTGGAATAAACTGAAGTGCCAGTCATTAAGGACATCTCAAATGTCTTTCAGCAAGATATTGGGAGGGAGGGGGGGAAAGAAAAAAAAGGATTAATGTTAAATGAGTTTAATGTCATCCTTTTCATTTTTTTATTTTTGTTCTTCATTGTACAAGTGTTCTCTTAATTTGAAACTGGTATTCTAAAGACGAGATGCTGCTGAAGCACTTAACTATTATTACAAAACTATTACAATATGATCCTATTTATGGACTGAAGTAATGACTTGTTTCACCACAGACAGCATTTTATTGTTTCAGGGTCAAATACACTGGGAGTTACAATGACCTTACGGTCATAGGTCACATACTATACTCTACTGTCAGTGTTTCTTTCCATTTCTGATGGAGAGGAAGATTACTTCTCACTATTATTGTTCCATTAATTTGCACTACTGCATATGGATTCTTAATCCAAGAGCATCTTAATGCAACAGTATCTAACACCACATCTCTTAACCTGGTAACTCATTACTTTATGAGACCTTGCCTACACTAAGAAAATTAGCACCTGGATTTCAGCAGCAGTCAGGTAGGGCATAGCTGCCCTGGTGGTGGCAATGGAGTAAAATGCTGGAGCAGACAGGGCTCAGGAATTTTTAACCACAATTTTCTCTCTCTTCTCTTATGCCTCTCTATCCCACGTGAAACCTAGGGCCTTCCACCTTCACCAGTGTCCTCCTGTAGTCTTTCTTCCTCCTCCAGAGTTCTTCATTTGTGACTTTTTTCCTGGCCATCTAACAGTGAGGATTTGTCTAAGGGCTTGTCTACATTTACCAGGGGTTCAACGCGTGGCGATCAATGCACTGGCGGTCGATTTAGCAAGTCTAGTGAAAATCCTCTAAATCAACTGCAGATCGCTCTCCCGTCAACTCCTGTACTCCACCTGAACGAGAAGCGCAAGGGGAGTCAATGGGAAAGTGTCTCCAGTCGACATCATGCTGCGTAGTAAGTATATCTAAGTACGTCGACTTCAGCTACGTTATTCACATAGCTGAAGTTGTGTAACTTAGATTGATCTCCCCCCGTAGTGTAGACAAGGCCTAAGGCAGCTTTTATAAAAACCTGGAGTTTAGATAGCAAGGTCTTAATATACTACTGCTCAGTTAAACATCTCAGTTTTACCTTTGCTTCTTACCTATATAATTGTTAACAAATCCCACTAGCTTTGAGCCTAATTCTCATATATATACTAAGTGCTCTTTACATCTCTTTGGCAAAGAGAAGGGATCTTAAAGTTACCCCAAATCAGATTTACACCAATTTTACACTGCCTTAGTGTAAATGACTAACCGGCTCAAGGTGTGTGCGTCATTATTTACTGATACTGGATAAAAGTGGGGTCTTGCAACATTTTTTTAAAAAAGAGTTAAAGAAGAGGCACTTCCATTTTAACTTCTCTATATTTTGTATTTTTAACTCTTCTCCAGCAGGCTGTGTACACATACACACCCGTAATGAAATGCTGAGGTTTGAACTAGTACCACTTTCACCCCATTACACTGTGCCTTTGCTTACCTGAACAAAAACCAACCAACATCCAAGAAGCTCTGGCACAGCCTGCATTTTCAATTTCTTTAGGCACTGGAGCCTTTCACGAACAACGTCAACGTAATTTTGTCTGGCAATTGCCCCGAGTGCAAAAAGTTGCTCTATTTCAACGTGTTCTGCCATTTCCAATTTATCTTTAAAAAAATAAAAAAACAAACAAACAAGCAGGAATGTTGTATTTAAAAATCTGATTCTAGACATATCAATGTATTAACACACATCCCCACAGACGCAGCCCTTACTGATTGAATTCTGGATCATTTTTATTCAGCAGATGCAACAGGGAAAGTCCAAGATGCCAAGAGAATAATATTGTGGAGGCTGGAATTATGATGACATGCTCTGAAATACTCCCCTGCCAAAATGAAAGTTAATTATAGCCATTGTTTGTATTATTCAAAATAGTATTGACGGTAAATCTATCTAGCAGGATGTTGTTTCTTCTTATTCAGTGCAGCCTTTAAAAAGCAGAGTTTTATCTTCTCCTCACCCCTCCTTCCCCCCTCAGTCCCTGAGATGAGGCTCCATCAGGCCACTGAAGCCCAGTTGATTTCCCAAGTCCAATTATTTTGCAGTACACAATCCTCTAGAATAGCACTCTTTACCTAGGGACACTGTCTGCCTAAACACCGTGCACTTAATGGAGTCCCTGAAGTTGTCTCCATTTCATTGCTTCTAACTAATAGGCTGTGATTCTGCCCTCCCTCCCCCCCGAAACAGACCACCATTCTTCCTACTTCCCGTTAACCATCCTCCACCTAAAAATGAAGAAGCAGCTAACCAGACATTAGGAGACTGTGGTGCTCCTCTCCCATCGCTGTAGCTTCACTACCACCTACTGACTGCACTTCTTAGGACATCACAGCATCCACCATTCTCCAAGGTTCTGTTTCCAGTTCAGAATATTATTCTCGCAGAATAGAAAGCAAATATGTATAGAAACTATGGCGCTACTGAACATGGGCAGGAAACCCTACTGTGCCCCCACCCCCCTTTACAGGTCAGGGACCAACAGAATTGAAGTCTCAGAAAATGTTGGCAATTTCTGATATAAACTGGCACAATATGGCTCATTTCTACCATGCTTTCAATCTTAAGTATCTCTTGCCAACTTCAGAGATGAACAGAATAGGGGAGGCCTCACTCAGGGACAAAAAGTGTGTGCTCGCTCGCTCACACCTGACTGGGCATCAAAGACAGAGGAAGAGACGGGGACAGAATGGGGTAGAAAAAGGATGGAGGAAAAAGACAAGTATCTATGTCCATGCATCTGAAGAAGTGGGTTTTTTTACCCACGAAAGTTTATGCCCAAATAAATCTGTTAGTCTTTAAAGTTCCACCGGACTCCTTGTTGTTTTTGAGACAGACAGATGGAGATCCAGCAACAAAAAGGAAACTGCGGCAGCAAAAAATCAAAAAAACTGGAACATAAATTGTCCAAAATACCAATCTCTTTACTCCCTGTGCTTTATTCGTCCTCTCTAGCCTGCTCTCAATGTGCCTGCCTCAGCCAGCCAAACCCAGGTAGGCAGTAGGTTGTCTATTCTATAATGTAAAATCTTTAGGCAGGGACCATGTCTTCATACCTGTCTTTAATGCACCTAGCCAGCATTTTACAGATGCTATAACATACAAGTGTAAACAATAAACAGACACATTGGCAAAACTGCCTAAGGAAAAAAAACAATTGAAACAAGTCAACAACGTGGGTGGGGGAGGGGTATAGGCATGAGAGGCTCCATTGTTTCACAAATCCCCCAAGGTATATTTCCAAGCGAATCAATACCTGTGTGTAGAGCTGAGTGAAATTTTTCAGAGAAAGTTAATTCACAAAAAAATCCAGTTTCAGCTTAACCAAAACTATTTGCAAATTCAGGACAAATATGGTAAACAGCTTCAGCCGATGTATGTGTGTAATTTCATGTCAACATTTTATAAACAAAACATTTAGAGACTTTTCATTTTGAAATGAATTTCTTTTAGAAATGTAGCTAAACATATTTAAAAAGGTGTGTGTGTGTGTGTGTGTGTGTGTGTGTGTGTGTGTGTGTGTAAAAATCGCAGCAAAATAGTGAGGAAAAAATGAAAAGTGTCTGTTTCAGATTGACTCAAAACAAAAATTTTAGGGGATTTTTCTGTTCAGTCATCAAACCAAAAATTCTATTATTTGCTTAGCTATATCCACATGTGAGCTGGAGTTCTGAGAAGAATAAAATATGAAGGACCTGATTCTCTTTTTTCCTGCATCTTGTGTAATCATTTATACCAGGGCAAGGCAGATATAAAATGCTACCAAATCAGACTGATGGTAAAATCCTGGAGCCATTGGAGGTCAACGGCAAAACTCTCACTGATGTCAATGGGACCAAATTTTCAAATTGAATGTTTTACAGCTGTTGTGTGATCCCCTTGCATGCCTGTGATGACCACACAAGGTGTGGAATAATGGAGAATCAGGCCCAAAATTCTTGAAAGAATATTTTCTGAGAAATAAATAATGTTCATGTTCTTAAGCCAAAGACTGGTGAACTGGAAATATTTTATGGTAACTTTCTGAGTTCTTTATTTTTTTTAAATTTAAATAAGTATGGCAAAATGGAACAGATTTTCCCCCTCCTGTTAAAAATGGAGGACTAATTCTGCATAACTTCTAATATAGCAATGTGTTTTTACAAAGGGAAGAGAAGCAAAAATCTTTTCAGCCCTTTAATTTAAAATCCAGGGATAAACTCAAAATATTAGAGCCAAGCACATACCGAAAGTGACAGTTTCCCATCCTAACAAGAGCAGACTTAAGCAAAGATACGGGAATGTGGAAATGCAAGAGTTTGAATTCAAACACACAAGAGAACTAGTCCATTAATTTGATATAGGGCATGTTATTTCTCCATTTTATTCCTTAATGAAGGAAAAAATTCAGCTGTGGATAAGGAAAGTATGTTAGTTGAAGTCAGATGCATGAAAATAGCATTAAAAACGCAACATTCGGCATACCAGTTATCTTAGGCCACCACAGTACTTTCCTAGAAGAGGAGTTCTAGATTTTATTTAAATGATAAGATCTTCAGGGCATGGAGCGTAGTTCATTTTATGTTTGTACACTGTCTCATACAGTACAACCCCATGCTTGGGTGGCTCCTAGGCATTATTATAATAAACATGACAAGTAAGAAGAAGAGTATGGAAAGGCTCTGCAGTTTCTAAAGAGTAGAAGAGGAAGATGGATGAAAAAGTAACTAAGGATTTGTCCTGGGACCTCCTAGCTGGTTATATCAGGAAAAGCCTCTGGGGATTATTGCCCATGTTTTTGTCAGTGCATTTGTTTTTGTTTTTTGTGGACAATAAAACAAGACTTGAGGAAAGGACCTTAGAATACTAGATTTTTTTTTTAAATATACATTTTTGGGGAGGTTTATTTCCCTTGTTCAGCTAGAGAAACTGCCCACTAGCTTCAAGGAGATACTGTCATATCAATCACTGCAAAGAGGCAAATATTTAGTTTCTAATGGAGTTCAGTACACATGCATGGAAGCCAGCAAACGTTTAAGGGCATGGCTAGAAGGCCTAGCCTCAGAGAAAATTTATCAGTGCCCAAGGAAAAACCCTGGAATATTTAGGTTTTACCCATTAATTTTACCCATTAATAGAATACACCTTAAACCTCACAATCATCCCTACCTTGCAGAACCATTTGCTTAGTGCTGTTGCTGGGTTTTAAGTACATTAACTTTGTCATCCATCCATTGAATTTCCTGAACATTGGTCATATTGATGATGGCAGAGCTTTCGCTGAGAGCTGAAGATTATTGGTGCTTGCACAAGGCAAAACCTCAGAAGCTCTTTGGCTTTTTGTTGTTCTTGTTTATTTTAAATGATCCCTACATAGTATTAATGCCTTTGATGAGGGAGGAGAGGAATGTCAAGAGTTTCAAATTGACTGGTGATTTGGGGTGCTGAATTTGAAATCCCTGAAAGGTATTTGATTTTCAGAGAGAAGGTGCTAATATATACTAAAAACAAGGACCATGAAGGCATCTCAAGTCAGGCACCCCAAAACAGACAATCAAAATCACTAGCTACTTTTGAAAATATCTGCCAAGATGGAGAAGAGTACAGCTTGAGTTCCCTGAGAGGCACTGGTAAATGACACCGTGAATTCTACTAGCCAGTGGGCCACTGGATTTAGCAGTCCAAAAGGATACATATATATTCTGTAGCATTCAGAGTGTCTTAACAGGAGGGAAGAGAGTGGTGTTTACTGATTAAAGCAAGGACTGAGAATCAGGGTTGCTGGGTTTCTTTTTCTTTTTGTGACCTTGGCCAAGTGACTCTTACAGATACAAAAAGTAAACACAGAAAAGTAAGGTGGAGATAACATTTACACACATCACTTGGCTTTTCTGAATCGCCCACAACATGCAGGAACAATTTTTGGATGCATACACAGTGTTGTGCACACATTAAAAGTCGGATTTTAACACATATTTGTATATGGAAAGCTTTCTTTGGTGCAAGTGATATCAAAAGGTGGAAATGCCCCCCCCCCCAGTGCGAGCATGCGCGCGCACACACAAAATACTGTGCATATTGGTTGGACTTTCAAGGTTCTCCAGGGAACATTTAACATGCTGCCAAGAGTGATAGTCCCTATATACAGAATGAAAAAGAATAAAAACAGATAATCCTAAGAGCTCACAGGCATTGCTAAGTTTCTGTAGTTTGCTACTTAGAGCAAGACATGATAGTAACATTTAATTACCTTTGACATTTAGCTTGAGGTATAGTAAGCAAGCCTGCATTACCTTTTTGGCCAAAATAGGCTTTGATGTTCCCACATGAGACAGTTATTGTTGTCTTCAAAGGTTAAAACCCTGACTATCTCTGATAGGTAAAATGACAGCAGCTCAGTGATGAACTGGGAAAAGTCTCAGGAGTGATCCCCCGGATGAACCTAATTTCTTCCACCCAACATATTATGGCTGTAATATCGGACTTGCAAATACATCCCATATTTGAAAAGATTTCCTGCAGAAGTGAGAGCTTCCTATTTCACAGACTCTAGTGCTATGGTGTTTTGCAGAGTACATATTAAAGCGCATTAAGACATAACTGGGATCGCCTGCACATTATGCTTCTATTCTTAAGTTGTTATATTACTAAATCACATTGGCGTTTTTCAACTTTCCTTTGATGTTCTCTCTATTATCTTTTTATAGCATAATCACACATTTTGGTATGTCGAAGATCAAAGGAAGCTGGAGCTTCTAAGGCTAAGCCTGGATATGGGACCTGCAACTAACTGAATTCATTAGATTTAATAATATTCTCTAAGGAATGGCAGAAGAAACATGAAATAATAAACACAAAGGTAAATAGTGAAAGATTATTGGAGTGAGTTTAATGTTAGAGTTTGGCTTCCTGCTGCTCAGATTCACTCTTAAGCTGGTTCTGTCTGCTAGGATAGATGGTCCTTCAACACATGATTTGTCAGTGTTCACTTGCTGTTTATGTCCCATTTTCCTTGTTGAACATAGTTCTTAATGTTCCACTGCAGCTGTCTTCCCTTTTTTGGCTTTCCTTCAGCATCCTTCCTGGCACTCACCAGCCACATAATTACACCCTAGAATCCTCTTACACGGATCAATTTGGGCAATGCTTGTTTGGATAGTTCTATACACCTGACAACCACAAAATTCCCAAACCAGACATATGCCTAAAAGTAGGAGCTGGATTTTCAAAAGGAACTTAATTCCCTTAGGCTAGGTCTATACTACCCGCCTGAATCGGCAGGTAGAAATCGACCTCTCGGGGATCGATTTATCGCGTCCCGAATCGGCGCTCTTACTCCACCAGCGGAGGTGGTAGTAAGCACCGCCGACAGAAAGCCGCAGAAGTCGATTTTGCCACCGTCCTCACAACGGGGTAAGTCGGCTGCGATACGTCGAATTCAGCTACGCTATTCATGTAGCTGAATTTGCGTATCTTAAATCGACTCCCCCCGTAGTGTAGATGTACCCTTAGACTCGTCAGAACAACTCAGCCAAAATGCTGGCCTTTCAACAGGTTGTGATATGTACTGGATTTATGGCTTATTACAACAATCTGTAACCCACTAATCACCTCTTTTCGTCCTGTGACTGCAGAGGTGTTAACTGGCCACTCCTATCGTGAATGGTTCCTTACACTATATGCTAACTACTTATGCTAAAAAAAAAAATCTGTTCCACCTTATATTTTTCTGTGATGGTGGGAGTACCATTGCGAGACCTGAAGGAGAACTCTGTGTGACTTGAAAGCTCGACAACAGAAGTTGGTCCAATAAAAGATCGATTATCTCACTCACCTTGTCTATCTTTCAATGGGGTCAGGAAGGCTGGCAATTAGCTCTAGTTGGCAAAGTCAAAAAGCTATAACAGGCAGCTGAACAATATTCAAAAAAGTGTGACATTTTTCCCTACTTTAGAGAGCATTCATGAAAAGTATTCTAATTTGATCCTTCAGGCTGAATGCCAACTGACCAGTGAAAGTGTATCCACATCAACTGCAATAAGAACTGGATTTTAGAAGTAATCATCGAATTGCATAGCCAAATGGCCACTAAGACTGGACAGGACTACAATGATGCAGCTTCATTTGTCCAGAAGCATTTTACAAATTAATTATTCCAAAATAGCTTCCCTTACCACTGCAGCACAGCCCCTCAGAGAGGGTGGGCAATACTGACAGGTCATGAATGATGCAACAATAATCTGGGGGTAGGAAGTGAAGATTACCATATTTAACTGTAAGTGCAAGAGAAATTTAGGGAGGGAGAATGTGTTTACGCCAACTGAATCTGGCCCAGACCAAGGAACTAACACTCCTGGCTCTTGTGAAAGGTGCCATGGGATCTTAATGGTCACAAATGATCAGGAATTTTAGTTGTACAGCTCATCCAAAAGAGGTCACTTGCAGCAGAAGAGGACATTTTAACACCATGCTAGTGCACTGGTTAGTACTTACTTGGAGGGGAAAGTGAGACCTACTGAATCATTAACACTACTCCCAGCAGTCTCTAAGTTTTCTGTGTAAGCGTCACAGCCAGGAAACAACTACACCTACCTTGTTTGGTTTTTAAGGGCTGAAGAGATCCCAGTCAGAGGTAGCAAGCCTGCAAGTTCATCACCTCTGTTCTTTCTTCAATATGTCTGTGAAATTTCTACATCCTCCTCCACACAAACACAATTTGCACCTTGCCCTAGCTTCCACTTACTGCATCTTTCTCTCTGTTACGCTCTGTGTTTTCCAATATCTTCACGCACTTAAAAAGCTTCATCCTCTCCTTGCTTGTTGCCATTGGCATTCAGCTTTGACACCCATACAGAACAGCAGCAAAGTCGCTTACACTTTTGATACTCTTAGGGTACATTTACACTTCCAGCCGGAGATGTAATTTCCAGTGCAGGTAGGCTTGCATGCGCTAGTTTTGATGGAAATATAGGTGCCGTGGCATGGGCAGTGGCACAGTCTAACTGCTTGAGTAAGTACCTAGAGTCTTGAGCGGGCTCATATTCGGGGTGGCCAGCCTATTCCACCACCCTTGTCACCACGGCTTCAACTCTTCGTAACTCTAACCAGCTTGATGTTTGTGCCATAAGACCACACTTTTCACTTTCCATTTCCCTAGTTATTGGAAGCCAAGCAGTGGTTGGACAGTCTCTTTAGGGTGTTGTGGAAAGAGTAGTCTTGGTTTTCAAGAGGTTAAATCTAAGTAAAAGAATTCCTGCACTATACTTCTTTATGCAGTGCTCTATTATGAATACATTGTAGCTCTGTATTAGGCATACACATTCTCTCAGACTCCCCTCCCCCCCCATAAGTATTGCACAAGTAAATAAACTTTAGGGCTGACAAAGCTGCCTGAGAATTCAGAAACCAAATTCTATTAAAAAAATAATGGAAACTGCAGAACCAAATCCCCTAGGTGGTTTTGAAAACCTGAGCTTAGATCCCTTGTACAACCAAGGCCCTTTTCCAATATTGGTTTCAAATTTGCCCAGCTGTTAGGCAAATTTCCAATCTATTAGTTCTTCTATGATTTTTACAAATTTGCACTTAAAAAAACCCACCTTTGCATTTGATCAGTAGCATACACGAATTTTCCATACAAATATTAAGAAGTCTTTTTCCTACCCTGTATTTGTTACCTTTAAACGACTGTGTGATCTAGCTCTTATCATCTGTGTATTTATTTTTGTTCAAAATCTAAAAATGGTCACTGTATTTTATGAAACCTTCTCAACCCCAATAAGGCTGTCAATTTTGTATTAACTTTATTATCCCGTGGAGTATTTTGTATCGCTAATATGATGGTCAATAATGATTCATTTGTGACTGGTCAAACAACTGCAAGAGAAAATTTAGTCATACATATTTCCATCTGGAAAAGGCAATGAATGTAATTAATAATTTGCAAAGTGAAAATAACTGTGTATGTAGTTCATAAGCTCAATAAAATACTTCCTTATTTTTATTTTTTTAAAGCTATCATGCAAAGCCTGTCCTCCTTCAAAAGTGTTCAACTATGCATACTGGATGTGTGTGTAGGAGGGGGAGGGGTCTGGGGAGGGTAAATTTGATCCAGTGGCTTTGAAAAAGGGAATGAAGTAATTCCATGGTTGAAAAGGAATTATTACCCTTTGTAACAGGTTTTTAAAAAATGATACAAAGTATTAAAAATTATATGGATTCCTGTTAGTGAAGCCTGAAGAAAGCAGTCAATGTGGAAAAAGGTAATAGAATCTGCTTATTGTATATGTGGCTTTGGGGATATGTTAGGAAACAAAAAAATTATGAAAGTTACACCACTCTCTGAATGTCATATTCAGCATGAGTCAGAGCTAAAATGAGATATGGAAAGTGCCAATTTGATGTATAAGTAGAAGCTCAAGATTTTATTACTGGCTTCTATATCATTAGTGAAGAACCAGATCCTATTACCATATGTTAGTATCATATAAAATGTGACATGGTAGTTCACTGCTATAATGCTGAAATCCCAAAACCAATTCAATAAGACAAAGAATATATTGTCCTTAAATTCAATACTTGAGTAAAATACTGAGTTGGTGCTTTTTCTTCCCCTGCCCCGCTTTTTTCTTTTAAACACATTCTGGTAGGTGTCATCAAATGTTGTCAGCAACCACAACCTAACTTGTGCAAATGATTCAATACCTTAAACAGATGTTAGTGGTCTCTTCGGTCCACTGACCAACACAAGCAACTCTATCAGAAAAGTCATGCTTCAACACCAAAGTGACAAGTGCCTCAAGATAGACAGTTGAAAAAATTTGCAGTATAGTTGCTACAATTATTACCTTACACACATTTATGGACATGGAAGCCTGGGGGGCCTTTTCACTTCATACAAAGCAGCAGCAGAACTGATACCTGTACAGTTAATGGAGTTTGGTGCCCCCTCTGACGACGATGGCATTACACTGCAGAAACTAGAAGATACAGTTTATGTCACCATGCATTGGTTTTTCTGAAGACTCTTCTCTTGGGTCTTCTAAAAATGTCAGAAATCAATTAAAGAAAATACCTGTGGTTTTAGATAGGATTAAAAGGCTTCCTCTGTTGTCATATCAGCAAAAGCACCAAAATCAAATCCTACATGATGATTAGAAATCTGCAGTCAGATTTTCAAAGTTGCCTAGGGGCTTTAGATGCACAACTCCCATTAATTACAAAGGAATTATGACTAATCCCAGGGTGAAAACAAGTCCCATATACCTAACTGCATAACAGAGACACAATCAAAGGCGATGGGATGCTATTTTGAGAAACAGACAGCAGAACTAGAAAGGACAGAGCTAGATAGAACAAAAACAAAAATAACTCATAATGGATTAGTGATCACATCTAGGAAAAGGAGATAAATGGCCTAGAGCCTGCAACACGGAAGTCCCAAAGGAGACCTGCTACAGAATTGTTAATGACAGTAAGGAGAAAAGCAATAATAAATAATACATTATGCACTTAAGTCTTACCTTTGGTGAAAGAATCCCAAAGCATTTTGCATTTTACTTAAGTCTCATAATCACCACCAAGGTAAGTATAATGCTCATTTTTCCAGTGTGCGTAAACTGAAGCTCAAGCCCACCGTAAAAGACTGAATCAGGGCCAAAGACAATAGCAGAGACAGGAAGAGAACCCAGACATCATTAAAACAACTACATAACCTTCCCTGGATTATAGATTTTATAACAAAGAACAGATCATAAAGGGGATGGGGATGTTTATGACTTTTTAAAGGAGTTAAAAACAGCTGCCACTGGGTAGGGGGTAGGAACTGAGAATAAACGGGAATTTCAATATTGTTTTTCACAGCATCCATAAGAAAACAGAATGTAATTTGCCTCCTATTTCTCCTCATACCACTCTTCATTCAAACACACACAAGGAAACCTATGGTGCATTACCCAGCAGTCTGCTAATTAGATTGAAGACCATTTATTACTGTACCTTTGGCTATCAAAACAGGAGATACAAGGAAGAACAGTCAGATAAGTGACAGCAGGAACTGGCTGCCAAATAGGAAAAGGCAATATTTCCTCTCCTTGTGATTTTTATTAGGAAGAAAACAAACATTCCGCTAGGCAGCCATTTATGTTCAGAAGTAATCAACATGTCACTAAGGAACCAGTAAACATTTTAAGTACATTAAGCACACATCACAAGGCACTCAAATATCGCTCATCTTTAGGATACTTCAACTCAAACCACAACTATTGTTGAACTCTGTCCAAATCCCCTTGTCACTAATATACACCTCTCTCCAACAATGAGATCTTGGCTCCCTCAAAGTGGTCTTATAGAAAGGGGCACTGTATAGCCAAATTGGCTGTGAAAAGTCATCCAGGAATTGAGGGGGAAAGGTCTGCTTTATAAAAGCAGCCAGCAATGTGGTTCCAATAAATTCACTGAAAGCATTTCAAAAACCTTACAGGTTTTTTTGGTCATGTATATGCAGCATTGTGTTTTTTTTGGGAACTGTCTTAAACTATCCAATTCAAGGTTTCTCCTCCATAGCCTTGGGTTCAAATTACTCTTTCCTTTCTGTCAGACTATGGAGCCAAAGGCAGTGTCAGATAGATTCCCTTGGTGGAGCAGGGGTACTATAATCTTATCCAGTCACATTTGGTACAGATTAATTTATCTCACCATGGTGTGGTATCATAAAAAATTAATTGGAATACAAAGCTCTGTGACATATCATGCCACAATACAAGCTGGACCAGGGAGCACTACAATCCAACCCCGTGGCAACTCCCTGCTTGGAAATAAGTTAAAACCTGTCAGATTTCATATTGGGAGAGCAAAAATGGAAAAGGAACTTCACCAATTTGTGGTTTCTTCCAGCATAAACTTTTAACTTCCTGTGATATACACAGTGAAGTCAGTCAAACCTGGCGCTCCCTCCCAACACAGAGACTAGCAGGCTGCTTCCGTTTTTCTAGCTCTAGAATTCCGTGGTGTGTGACAAGAGATGCAAAAATAAATCAAGGCAGCCAAAGCCAGTCAGGCACATCCTGGCTGGCTGGAACTGCACATAGCAGGCCTCTGTATTTTATGTACAGTTTTCTCATTAGTAAGCATCCATGCAGCAGGGTTTGAGTGCTCTCAGTCCCTGATGAACACTACTTTAAAGCAGATTGGGTATAGATTTGAACGGATTTGTTTGGGTGTCACTGTCAATAAACACTCATCCTTTCAAAGAGCAAATGTGTTCTGTGCTGCGATCCGACTCATTGTAACTTCTTCCCTACTCCCCCAACGGACTCCTTCCCACACTAGAAGATATTTCATTCTTTAATTCTAACTAAAATATCAACCAACCACAACAAAAGAATAGCAATACTTACATAGCACCTTAAATCTACAGATCTCAAAGCATTAAAGAATATTCAAACCCCCTGTAATACTAAGTGCATTAGGTATTGCTACACTCTTTTTACATTTCAGCAAACTGATGTACGTAACAGCTGAATACATATTCAAGGTTACATGGTGAATGAGTAACAGATATGGGCATAGAACCCAAGAGTACGGTTACTTAGGGCTTATCTACACGACCCACCGGATTGGCGGGCAGCGATCCATCCAGCGGGGGTTGACGTATCGCGTCTAGTATAGACAGGATAAATCGATGCTGAGCGCTCTCCCGCCGACTCTGGTACTCCACCAGAACAAGGAGCACAAGCGGAGTCGACTGGAGAGGTTAGCTGTCGACTTACCGCCGTGAAGACACCGCGGTAAGTAGATCTAAGTACATCAACCTCAGCTACGCTATTCACGTAGCTGAAGTTGCATATCTTAGATCGACCCCTTAGACAAGCCCTTAGTCCCAAGCCAAAGCACCAGACCATGTTACCTCCAAGAGCTAGATGCCAAACCCAGGCATTTTGCCTCCTAGTCCCAAGCTAAAATCACTAGTTGATGCTTCCTGTTAAGAGGGTGGCTCATCAGTCCAGCAAGAGCAAAGCACATTATCACAGGAGGAGCTGAGTTTAGGATCCAAGCTCTGTCACCTTTTCCATGGGGTGATTTAGAGGGCGGGGATGGACCTTGGAATGTCTCTTGCTACCCTGGAACAACTTTCTTCCACGCCTGCTGATACAAGAGGGACCTTAATGAGGTTTGTATTCAGCCACTCTCAGATAAAGGATTCTCTCAGAAGAAGGATGGCCTTGTGGTTTAGGCATAAGATGGAACTCATAAAATTTAGGTTCTGTTCCCAACTCTTCCACAGACTCCGTTTCACCTTGGACACATCATGTAACCTCTCCGAGCCTGAGTTTCTCATCTGTAAAATAGGGATAACACAGGGGTTCTCAAACTGGGGGTTGGGATCCCTCAGGGGGTTGTGAGGTTATTACATGGGGGGGTCACGAGCTGTCAATCTCCACCCTAAACCCCGCTTTGCCTCCAACATTTATTATATTAAATATATTAAAAAGTGTTTTTAATTTATAAGGGGGGGGGTTGCATTCAGAGGCTTGCTATGTGAAAGGGGTCACCAGTACAAAAGTTTGAGAGTCACCGGGATAACAGCACGCATCCACTCTTTGCCTACTTAGATTTGGAAGCTCTTCAGAGAAGAGGTTCTCTCATACTATGTTTGTATGACACCTAACACAATGGTGCCCTGACCTAAGCTCTAGGTGCTACCGTAATAATAAAGACTAACCATAATTCAACACAAGGCCTTCAAATGGTCATAGGGGCATGAAGGAAAGAGTAAACACCAAGCATCTTGACAAAAGAATTACAGATAATTCTTGCTATTTGGTTATTGACTATTTGGGGATTGGTCCTGCTTTGAGCAGGGGGTTGGACTAGATGACCTCCTGAGGTCTCTTCCAACCCTGATATTCTATGATTTGGGGACAAATAGGTGAAGAAGCTATGAAAGCATGCTCCTCCTTTCAAATGTCCACTAACATGGGTGATGCATATACAATAGGGCATTGCTGAGAAATGCAGCTATGCACTCTGTTCATACAGAAGCACAGCTTTGTCCATATACATAAAGATGCCTTGCTAAACTAGCCAATGCATTTTTTATAATGTCCTATAAAAATTCCTACAAATTCAGCATTTCCTATGCGTGTAAACAACAACATGTTTTTGTCAATGTTTCAGTCAATACACAAAGGCTTTAATTATTATTTTTATTTGTTTGCCTTACAATACAATAAAATGTCAGACTAGAAACCAAAATGGCCATTAACAGTCATGTGAAATGCCTAATGGTGTTAGGGAATCAGTCCAGATGAGATGGATCATTAGACTAGCTTACCCTTGATATTCTTTTTAAGTCACAGTAGCATTCGGTTCTCATGTGGAGGATAGGGCATTCTTGTTTCGCTTTTATTGAGTTGAAATAAGACAGTAATTGGATTGAGGTTTTGAGGTGGGTGAGAAGATTTTCTTAGACTCCTTAATGCCTGTCTTTGTGACCTGTCTGTTCTCCTCAATAAATGCCACATATAGGTTAATCCTTGCAAATCCTCCACACGACCCTGTCAAGTCAAACTGTTCACCAGTTTGATCTGAGTGTACCAGATGAAAATAAACAAACCAACTGGTGCTGTAAGTCTGCTGGCTATCAATTGTACACATGCTAGGGACTGGGCCTTTCTTCAGGGGATCCCACTGGAGTGGAATTCTTATCAGAAGGTCCAAAGAATAAATATACATGCCTGTATAACCAACACACCTGCCAGTGCAGGTGAAGTAAAATACATATTACTGGCACAAGGTATAGCACACTGCTATAGTTACATATCACACGCACACACACGTGTGTGCGTACGTAACAGTATAGTACACACTAAGCATTCGGTTTCCTTCTTGATTTTTGTAAAATAAATTTCATATATTATTTCTGTAAAATAAAAATAGTGCTAGAGAAGTGCAGCAGGACAACCTGGGAGACAGCATTCCTCCATTTACCCACCAAACAGGAGCAATCCACACTGCTCAGTCAACGTGCTTCAACATTCACCCGGATGGACCACCTTTTGAGGCCACTCGGTCTCCTTGCCCTCTGAACTGCCAACAGAGTTGCTAACTTATGATAATCTCTTTGGTGTTGTATGTACTGCAACTGAGACCACTAATTTATTTCACATAGGTCAGTGGCTATGCAACAAATGGCAATGAATTTCAGATGAATTAGGGTCATTTTGAACCAGTATCCTAGAGATGAAAGGCTCTATGGCCCATTACGTCCCCTCTGGTCCTGCAGTCTGTGAACCTGCCCTCCTCAAATCCATTCAAAATATTGGGGATAAGATCATTTGTCTGACTCATCCCTTTGCTTATGTCACCACCATTTTTAAGTGCATCCATTGACTCCCCTCTTCTTGTCAGAAGCTTCAAAACCCTCCAGAATTTAGCCTCCCTAACTACCCATCTTACTGTATCTCCCTGTCTTTACTCACCAAACGCCACCAGCCTTCATCACCCATTTCTCCCCCAAACCTCGTTGCACTTTCTCCCTTGTTGCCCCGACATGTGAGGGAAAAAATTTGCAATCAAAACCAATAAAGCCAGTACCATATCCTCTTCCATGTCCTTCCTTAAGGCTCAATTTGCTGAAATGCACCCAGAAAACTGCCACCTGATAACAATTATCACTACTGGTTGATTACAAACAAGCTAGTCCGGACTGGAACGTCTGATTATTTTTGTTACATCCTTCCTCCAGCCTGCCTTTGTTTGCTTCATACACTGTTAAGTCTTGCCTTTTACAACACAAGCTCTTCGACATGTTGACTGTCATTTATGATACTTCTGTCGAGTGCCTAGCACAATGGGAATCCCACACCCTGGGAGATACGCCAGGCACTACTGCAATACAAATAATGATTACTAGCAAGACCCTGAACCACACCCATGCTTTCTGTACAAATATTATCACACCTTGCCCCTTGAAATAGCAGCCAGGCATGCATGTTCATCACTTTTCACCATTTTTCCCCCTTCCGTTCTCCCCACCAATGGAGTTCTAAGAGCTTGTTTTCCTCCCTCCAACTCTGGCAGTATCGTGACAACTGACCTTGTAGTCAAAGAGGGATCAAGGTCATTCCTTCTATTGCACCAGCCAGAGAGATCTCTCTGAGGCTGAACATGCTTGCTCCTCTGTCTCTCTCTCTCTCTCTCTGCAATGCTTCCAATCCTGAACCAACATGGGATCAGATGACCTAGACAAGTTCTTGAACTCCAATGTCCTAATGACAGATGCATCGTGCCATTACTATAGGCCAGGCCATTCTGTTCCTATTTAACACTGTCTGTTCCAAATAAGCGGACTAAACGTTTTCCCTTTCAGGTTGTGCTGGAGTTACAGGTAAGTGCTTGGATCAGAACCACATTGGCATGTCTCTGCAAACTGCACTTCCTTAATACAGGTGAAGGCCTTGATTTGCCATTCACACCAGGGTTACCTTCACTGACACTGGGGTGAAACTGATGCAAGCGAAAAGAGAATCAGAGTCCAAAAGAAACGTCAGTCTGTTGCACTTCATGAAAAAAAGTGACTGCAGCCCTCCAGGGCTGGGATGCCAACAATGTAGCTTTCAACTATACAAAGTTTGTGTGACCCTGCTTCAAATGCAGTTCACTGGAGAGATGCAGAGATGCTCACCACGCAGGTCAGTTTGCTTCTAGACTCTGCCGAGCAAACTAAGAAATTTTCTTTTCAGATCCTCACTAAAACAGGAAAGGGGGAGTTCATTCCTCCAAGCAACACTTCACCCTGGGTTTGTTAGGGTAAGCAGAGCGAAGGAATTATCATCATTACTGCCTTACTGCATACTGCTAGATCAACATCTTACGGAGATAAGGATGTGTCACAGTGCTACCACTGCAGGGAAGGTCGCAGCACTATGAAAGAACCAAGGGAAGTGATAATATGGGAAGAAACACATTACCAACAAGCAGCAAGAAGGAAAAATAATAATTAACACATTTGCCATCATGTTTTGTGCAGAAGTAAAACAGAAATGTTGAAATGGCTGCAATTTCTGCATAACTATCCCCTCTGAACAGATTTCCACAGACCCTGCCATTAATCAAAACCTCTCTCTTCTGCATTACTCAAAACAAACCCCAACCACCAAATCCCAGCATAAATCCCGATATTGGTCTCTGTGCATGTGAAACAGACAGTTGACTTTAGGGTTTTTCTTTATCTACAGAAACAATAATAAATCACACACCATCAGGTTTATCATTTTTCTCCTAAGAGAAATATGAAATATTATAGATCATCATCAGTACAACAGCTTATTCGCACTTCATTAGCATGCAAGGTCTATTTTTGATAAAATTTATCAAACCACTGGCTTAATTTCTCCCACTGCTTTGAAAACGAGAAGCATATACACAGCATGTTCTGATATGCGTTATCCATGACAAATGCTCCTGCCTTTTGTTCTGGGACTGGAGAACCTTGTTTAAAGTGACTAGGGACCTTGTGTGCATCAGTTTTGGGTTATCTGGTCTGAAATGCTTAAAAAAACCTAAATTTCTGAAAATTACCCTCATTATGGTGTCTCAAGTTGGCCACCCAAAAATTGAGGTACTTAAAATCACTAGGTATTTCTGAAGATTTATTACAACTTTTTTTGTTGGATTTTAGCACACCAAATCATGCCCGCAAACCCTCATTCCACTGCCGCAACCTTAAAATCCTGAATGATTCCAGGAATTCATAATCTATGTACAGATGGATAGGTTCATTGCTGGAGTACCCCTTTGTGGTTAGGAAGGGCATAGCAGGCTCTTCTTTCCTAATCCCGCCTATTGATGATTGCTCAGGCCAGATCACACTGTAAGCCCCACTCCTTCCGGGGTAACCAAGTCCAACAAGTATCACGTCCTTACAAAAGGTCCTGAATCTGGGCCCTGTGCTCCACATGCCCTTCTCTCAGTGGTCTTTGTCCCCTTCTTAGGGGCCTCACACCACCTTCTCCAGTGGTTGGTAGAGGAACCCAGCCCCCGTAACTACACTAGGTTCCAGTCCAAGCATCCTATAACCAGCAGCCAAGATCTGCACAGTCAGACTCCTTGGTGCTACCTCCTTGGACTTCTTCCTACTGTATCCTCTTTTTCAGGCCTTCTCCCCACAACCTCTCTAAGTCTGTCCTTCTTTCAGAGCCAAGACTCACAGGGCTCTCCGCTGAAATCCCCCAACAAAATCCCAAACCAACAGTACATATGTAAATCAAATTCAGCCCTACTCAGAACTGACCTTTCATCCCTCTCTGTTCCTCAACCGAATGCCTCCCAGGGCCTTCTCCCTGGATGTCCAGGTCCTCAACAATAGAGCTTGCTCCACTATGGTTGCTGCTCCATCTTTCTCCTGGCCTCCTGCCAGACTTTACTACTCAGGTGAGGATGCCAGGGTGAACTGTTCCCTTCGGCTTCCTCCTTGACCCTCCCAGTCTCTCCACTCTCTAGGCCCCGGGTGACTGCAGAATTTCTCCGTGTAGCCCCCCTCTGCTCCAGATTTCCTGCCTTCACTCCTCTCCCAGCTGGGACTCATCTTTAATTGGGGGTGGCCCACACTCTAGGAGCAGGCAGGCGGGTTAATTGGCCTCTCACGTCCACATTAACTCTTTTATTGCCTGGATGGAGTACCCTCCCCCATCAGAGGGTTACAGGACCTGTCATTATGAGAGCACGAATTCAAATTCAGCCCCCAAGTCCAGAATGACCAAATTTTGGTTCCAACTTCACATTCCAAACACACATCTCCATGAGGACTTGGAACAGTTGCCCCAAGCATTTTAGAGAGGTGATAGGGCAGAAATTCAGTGACTACCTGCCGGAGGTTTGACCTTCAGCCTATGCACCATGTACATATAATACATTTGGACTTTACAGTTTAAAAATAAAGTCAGTGAACTACTTTGGTAAGGGACTCTGTCTTCGGTTATATTTGTACTATGAGCACACTTTTAGGACTTCACACCACTAACTGTGATTGCCTTTGCAAATTGAGTTGGTGCTATGATCTAGTTCCAAATGAATAGGTCTCGCCTCCAAAAGAAAAAAAAAAGCAACACCTTCCTCTCTCATGTCTCCAAAAAAATCACCTACACTCATTGGCAGTCTCATTCTACAGAGTAAGATTTGAATGGGAACAGAGAACAACATGACCCTCCTTTGAGACAGTTGCTCCAGAACAGGTTTGAGTCACAGTGGGAGGATGATGCTGGGAAGTTTTCACTGCCATTGTCCAGGCTGTATCAGTTCTATGGATACATAAAGGACTCCATTCTCTAAAGCTGCAAGTCTGGCACTTTTCACCAACACTATAATAAAAGCTATTGTAAAGAAAGGGGAGGTGAGGAAGGAAGATGTAGCACGCACTCTCCCCATGTTAAGAAGCCCATGTTAAATGTATCCCACCTGAGGTAGATATAGCATCCCACACTCTCAGATAGGAGTGGAAGCAGACTAGCTGGGAACGTGGCCAAAATGAGTCAAGACACAGGCCTCATATTTTCCCCTTGCAGCCCTGTAAGTGGGATAAATTACAAAAATCTGTGGTTTATTAGCCTCTCTCTCTCTCTCTTTTTTTTTTTTTTTTTTTTGGTTTGGTGGGGGAGGGAGGGTTAATTTTAATTTCCCTGGGGGGACAAATGGTGCTCAGAAAGGGCAGAAGCAGGCAACCTTTCACAGTGCACCATTTAAGTAACTGCCACATCTCAGCAAGGGAGGTTGAACGGCAAGAGTCCTTATCTCTGGGGGGAGGGATAGCTCAATGGTTTGAGCAATGGCCCGCTAAACCCAGGGTTGTGAGTTCAATCCTTGAGAGGGGCCATTTAGGGATCTGGGGCAAAAATCAGTACTTGGTTCTGCTAGTGAAGGCAGGGGGCTGGACTCAATGACCTTTCAGGGTCCCTTCCAGCTCTATGAGATAAGTATATCTCCAGATATTATAATCTGCAAAGGGGGATGGAAATAATGCTTACTTCTCCAGGGTCTGCTTGTGCTCCAGAGGAAGGAGAAGGGAGACGAAATGCCTTGTGAAGTTGTAAATTAACTGCTTTCCTACTGCAGCTTCTGACACGTTGGCACCTCAGTATGGAAATATCAGGTATATGGGGCAGAAACAAAGGAGATTTTTTGTTGACCGCTTAAAATAACCCCACTATTCAAATGGCCAAACTTAAATAAAACCAAAAACAACTACAAAGAAGAGAACACCTGTCATGTGTTCTGTAATTTGCCATAAGTAAATGTGTACATGCCTCCCACGTCCCTCTCCTACGTTCAAGGCCCAGTTTCACAGTTGGATCCAGTAGCTGCTGTTACCAGGCTGCCATCCAGTCATGCATATTCTAACCAACAATGGAACTTCGTTTTTTCCAAAGCCCACCCTGACCAATCATCCTAGTTCTGCATTTTGAAGACCCTACAGCTGAACTGAGGCCGGCAGCAGCAGAATGTCAAAGCCAAGTACAATGCATTGAGGCAGGGTTCTCCACTAAAGGTCTCCGATACGCCAACTTCTCAGAAAGAGAAAGGGCTTGTGAGTAGCGTGAGTCACGTTCTTAGGACACTTCCACCAATATTTCTCACTTCCCCTGCTCTGACGACACTTAAAACCTGTCAGTAGTTTTGGTCTACTACACCTCCCCTGTGTGGGGACAAGTAGAACACACAAAACGTTTATCCCAAAGCCAAAAGTGTATCCAAAACATTAACTTTAGCACAGTCATAGAGCTTTGCTCCCCAGTTCCCAACAGTATGCTTAGTAAGAGAGGGACTTTACCAATAAGCATTAGAAGTCTTTGTTTCATACATCTGACGCAGGTTTATTTAAACGTTTTTACCACTAGGTGCTGACCATTATATTTTTCACACGGTACGCTTTTTGAGGCTGAGTCCAAGTCTTCATATATCTGCACAGCACCCAGCACAATTATTATTATTGATAATTAATGTTTTATTTGGGATTACAGAGTGCCATGTTGGCAAATGAAAGGTTTTATTGTTGTAGAAAAGCTTGAAATATAAGCTTGGTATGACTTCTCTGAAGAAAGTCTTTTAAGGAACAAATGTATTTATCACCGTCTTTTCCTATGTGCCCATCACTACAGTATTCAAACACAAATATAGAATCAGGAATGGCCTGAAGGCATTTTTCCAACCAAGAATACTGTTAAGTATGGATTTCAAAGGCTTCCTTCTGCAGGATCGATCCTTGCAGCATTTGGGATGTAGTGTTGGCCATTTCCTCACTTGGGAAGATAGTACCTTCCCCTTCCTGCCAACTCACCCAAATCTCTTAGAGCAAATACTTCCAGTTCAACTAGCTGCCAAATCCCTGTTCATGCAGACTATGGGACATTGCTGGACATTTCTTATAGGGCCCTGCTGTATTATTCATGAATAAACTGACTCCCCGATAAGGGCCACCATGGCGGGAAGGGTGGGGGGAAGCCAATTCACAGCACAAAAAGGAAGGATTAATTCTGTTATTGTAAGCACGCCATTACTATAGTGAGATTTACCCACTCCAAGGGCTGAGATGGGCCTGAACTAAATCAGGCACATGCAGAGGATCACGTTTGTCTTGTAACAATACAGCAGGCTCCAATAAGCACTTTAGCACCACATCTGTCTATCTGACAAGTTATATTATTCGCTGTAGCAAGATGACATTCTTTACCTGCAGTCCGGTGATATCCAGAAAGGTGAGAGGTTTTTAACCTAAACTATTCAGAGAAATAATTTCCAAACTGATTTATGCAACCGAATGCCTGTTTGGTATAAGTAGCAGGTGAAAGCACGACTTATGGAAGCTGACTAAGAAAATAAGTTTGGCTCCATGAAGATGAATGACATCTGCAGCTCAGGCACCCAAAGAATAAGTATTGATGAGAAATGTGCCCATCTCCCCTTGTGCAGTGCAATAAGCCTCACACAATTGTGCAGACCTAAACAGAACCTTCTGCCTGCTTTCCCCCCTTTACTACTTTGTATGTACATTTCCACTGGTCACTCTCTCCCTTACTTGGCCACTTCCTCCTTACTTCCAAAATATTGGACAAATTGGCCCTGACCCTCATGCAGGTTTGCAGTGGAGGAGAACACCAGGATCTTTCCACTCAATTTGCACTTCTCAGCCCATAGCTCAAAAGTGTGCAAGGACTGCTTCTTCTCTATGACTCACCAACTCCCGTGAGACTCAGTAAGCCAGTCCCCAACACTATTTTCAAGACAAAAGTTATGAAAGGGAGGGCTTACATGTTTGACCAGTTGGGTCCCCATTCCATAATTTTAAAGGCCGCAGATATCCAAATGGTAACTCAATGTTGTGGTTCAACAGGGCAATTTGCCAACCCCTGATTTGGATACCTCTGCTCAACTCCTACTTCCTTCACAGTCCTAGCCCTTTAAAATATCTTCAGTCCTTCAGGAAGGGAATGGAATTTACCTTTCAGGGAAGGAGGCATTTTAAAGGGCCAGACCTATATACGGGAACATGAGGGCATCACCATAGTACTGAGTGGGCAGCTATCCACATTGTGAGAAACAATCCAGCAAAACTGGGAGGGAATGGAATAGCAGGACCATGGCAGATAAAGACTGAAGTGCATTGGCACAGCTTTGTGTGGCTAGATCAACAAAAGGAATTGCAGCCCAGGGGCACTAACAGAGTCAGGTATGGCCTCCTACATTATTGAGAGATTATATAAGTTCCTGCCTTAAGGGGAGAGAATGCCCAATAAACAGTAGTAGAAGTTATATGCCTGCCTCAAATGGAGAAGGTATGAGATTCTAGCCAGCACTTTTAAATCCTTCAAGGACACTGTCAAGGGGTTCCACTCATTGCAGGTGCGCTTCCTGGTGGTGAGTCTGGGAATTAGCTATCGCCCTGTTTGGCATCCCCTTCTGTCAGTTGCTCACCTTGTGACCCCTCTTTCTCTCTCCTTGATGTGGGGTGCTGACTTCATGACTTGGCCCTCCCATCAGGTGACGATATAGTCCCCCCTTTCTGGGTAACAAAGTCCCCCACAAGCTGTCCGGATGTCATTTCAGGCAATCTTCTTTTCCACCTCCAAGTCCTATGCCACTTTCTTAGTGGCTCGTAGGAGAACGCGAGCCTGCCTGCTACTCCAGGTTCCAGCTCCTGGCTGATGTTTCCCAGGGCTTCTTCCTTCCTACCCAGTCTCTGTCAGGCTTTCTTCCCAGTAACTTCTCTGGGTTGACCCTTCTTTAAAGGTTAGGATCTCAGGGCTTATTCTCCTGCCTGGGTTTCCCACTCACCACCTCTGTGTTCCCAGAGAGTGACTGCAGACTCCGGCCCTGCAGCCCTCTTCTGCTCTCAAATTCCTGGCTTTACACTAACCAGCCTGCTCTTTCCTAGCTAGACTTCATGATCAATTAAGCCTGGCTTTCCGACCAGGTGCTGTCAGATACCATAATTGGCCTTTCAGGCCCATGTTAACCCCTTCAAGGGCTATGTGAGGAACGCACCCCAACAAACCTCATCACATGCATCCACATTTTTAAAGAAAGGAAAGCAAATGGGAAATCATTCATATTCAATATCACCTTGGGTGATTTGCTCAAAGACTCTTGGGTTCTGTATACCGCAACTCTCTTGATTGTCCATATATATATTAGTAAAGCCAAAGGAATGCAAATTGATTGTGTATGTTTTAAGAATAAAGATATTGCTCTCTTTCCAGCTTTTGAAGCATTTGCAGTTTCTCATGGAAGTGCATTCAACACTATAAATCTCCTGGGCCTAATGCACTGGGCTTAGTCAGAGTAATCAATTCTTATTTATTAATCAACTACTATCATGATGTTTCATAATCATTATATTATGGTTTAGACACAATAATAATGAAGCTAACAGAACTAATGCAATTTATGGTGAGTAAGATGTTGGCAGGCAATAACGTTTTCTGATAATAATATAGCAAGGCAAATAGGTTTATGGCATAGGGAAAGATATTAAAGTGGGCAAAATGCACTAGGGAAGAAGGTATTAGATATACATATTTTCAAGTTATTAAAATTAAAAAACTCATAAAGGTAATATTAATGTTACAGAACCACTCTGCATCCTTAGAAATGAAGGGTTTAGAGTTATACAAAATCTCTTTTGCTCTCAAGGAGGTACTGCAACAGCAGCTGAACGTCCACACAGAATCTGAGTACATGGAGGGGTGAGGAGTGTCAGATGAAACTGAAGAAGAAAAATAACATTTCCCATGGAAGAATGTTCTTTAATAATCAAGTAGTCTGCCTGGGATTACCGTGGAAAGCCTGCAAACCCTTGCTATTTGTACATGGTAAAAACAAGAGCCATTCCCCTAAAACTGCTCTCTGCATGGTCCTCCCAGCCTGTGCAAACAGAAGCGCTCAAAAAAAAAAAAATGGCAAAGGTAGAAAGGCACAAAGCAAGGAATGGGTCCTTAAATCCGTGGGAGCATAGCCTGCTGCAAAGGACACATCACCAGTGGTGCTTTTAGTTCCCGATAACATCCTCGGTTCCAATGATCAGAGGGAATTCTCGGCAAGAGGGATCATTGCGCCACAGAAGAAACAGTTCAAAGGGAAAGCAAGTCACCCAGAGTAATTCTGAAGCAATCTGACCCCCTTCCAGCTTCCACCCCCCCGCCCCACCAAAATGAATGGAGAAATGTAGTCTTGCCGCTTAAAAATCTCTAATAATAAAAAAGAAAAAAAACTTGTTTATAATAAAGACTACATTCTGTAGCAATTTCCTAGATTCCTGGGGTTAGAAATCTAGATTGCCAATGGATAAGTGAGCCTTAAAATCACATCCCTGCTGACAAAAATTCATTTCTTATAACCGTCTCCATTTACCGGAATGTTGAATCTTTCCCATGGGGGAGGAACAAATGAAAATGTTATTTCTCTGCTCATGAACTCATACCTTTCTGTCTGCTTTTCACTGCTGGCAATTTCATTCTTTTCCAAATTTGACTAAAGCCCGTGACCTGAGGGAAATAATGTCTATATAATAATCTTCTGAAACTCTAATTCTGAGTCATGTTTTTTTGGATGTTGCCTCGCACTTTATGAAAATTGCACTGAGATATGAAATGTAAGTGATGTGAGGTCTCTGCCTTAACGTAATCATTTTGTCTGGTGAGCATGTTGCAAATAATAATGATAAATAATAAATAATAATAATAATAATACAAAAAGGGGAGGCTCCTGTGAAAGTGGCAAAACCCCCCACGGCTGATGGCAAAACCATGTCATGGCACCCATTCCCGCTGGTTTATTTTCACTACCCAGGAGAAACAGGACCACCCGCAACTAGTAGAGCATTAACCATGAGCAAGAGGCAAGCAGGAACATCATGGCACTGTGGTTGAGCAGCTTAATAACCCTAAAGGCTCCCATGCTTACGGAGACCCTGCTAAATCCTGGCACGAAGAGACACGTCAACACTTTGCTCCCAGTGTCTTGGCCTGGCTGAAACCATCCATTTGGATACGGAGAGAAACGAGAAACAAGTCCATAAAACACCAAATGCCTGGAAATCGTCATTATTGGCTGGAGTCTCTTCAGCAGCTTGCTGAGCAAGCTCTGCAGCGGGGATGTCTGCAGTCGATCAACCCTTCTCTCAAAAGCAGAAATAACCACAGTGTCTCTTTATTGGATCCACAGCCCCACTGGCTGCATCCCTTCCTGCCTCTATAAATCTACACAAACAAAACTGTACGTTACCAGATGTTTACTTTTTTTTTAATCCGTGTTGACCAATAAATTTTACAGTGCAGTAGATCAAATGTAACTATTAAAAACTTGCTAAAAACAAAATGGATCTTGCCATATGTTTTGGGCTTTTCTCCATATGGCCTGCAGAATACTACTAGGGGGCTGATTCTGCTTTTAGTTAGCCTGATGTAAATCTGGAGTAATTGCTTAAATTGGCAAAGTTGCTCCAGATTTACACAAGTGCAAATGAGAATCACAATTTGGTCCCCGACGTTGAAGGGATGAAGAAAATATTTTTAGCCAGCTCAGAATTGCAAAATAAACAAGATAATATTTTATTTCTTCTAAAGGAAAATCCTGGCAATCACAATGTGCCAGTTGTTCAATGAATATATTTGAACATTAAATTTCAAGTGAATTGAACCACATGGCTATGTATGTGCTGTCTATGCTGGCAGACAGACATACTGTAACTTAATTTTTAGGCACCTAAATGTGCAAATTGGTAACCATAAAACAGATTTCTAATTGTGAAAAATGGGGAAACTGACAAAGCACACTTCACAGTGGCTGTAACATGCTTGGGCATCTGTCAGAGCTCATTTCTCTCCACTTGGATAACATCTGAAAAAAACCCTTCTCAGAGGTGCTCTCTGTATGAACTAATGTCAACCCTGTTTTAGGAAGCTCCTGCACTCCACCATCACCCTTCATCTTTTATAAGTGCTGCCACTTTATTTGGCTATGTAGTGGAGTGCGGTTGATTTATTTCATTTGCATTGTTTGTGCATTGCTTCAGGATCTTTAGCTGAGAGAGAGTGTGTGCGTGTGTGTGTGTGTGTGTGTGTTGGTGCATAGGTTAATAATACTTCTAATAAAAGGGCACTGCATATTGACTACAAGAAGGGACATCTAATCTCAGATCTACCACAGATTTACTGTGTGATCTGGACTAAGCTATCTGGACTCTGATCCATGGTGACACGTGCAGAGCTATGTTGAAGTCAGTGAGGCTCTGCTGGGAGCAGCTTGCAGGATCAGGGCCCTTGAATGGATTTCATCCAAGTGCCGTCCAAACACTCAGGGGGAGACATGTCCTATGATTCTCTTAAATCTTCTTTTGAGAACTTATGTGGTGGATGCGTCTTCCGCTGACTCTGTACAAGGGCAAATTTCACCCTTCGGGACTAAGCCTGATGCCAACCAGGGAATGACAAAGCTCGCTTTGACTTCAATGAACATAGGAATGGCTTTGTCTCTGTGGATCCGACCTGAAGCCCACTAAAATCAATGGGAGTTTAATCACGGACTTCAGTGGGCTTTGGATCAAGCTCAATATGCACTCTAGTTCCTCCATGGCAATTTCCTCCCCTTATTTTCCTCATGTAGGAATCTTAAGTAGTTTTGTTGTTAAGCACCTTGAGACTCTTGAAGAAATACAAATGGTTATTTTTATTTTTCTTAAATCATGATAGCCTCATATATTTTCCCAGAAACTGTCTGCAACTTTACATGACAATGGTAAAAGGTTCACTTTAAATAATCAAGGAAGAAATAGTTTCCATTATATAAAGCAGCCAATAGCGTCAGAAAGGTGGTTGCAATTACTTGTTGCACTTTACAATGAAATCCTTGTAGTATAATAACTGCAAGATGATGAAACACATTTTGTCTCCATTTCACATAACTGACCCCAATTTTACCAAGGACATCTGAACACATTTTACACACTGAAATCTTCCATTAGGATAATGAAAATACACATTACTGAATTCTGTATTTGCCTTATAGTGCTACAAATGGCAAATGTAATCTTTCTTACTTTTGCTGGAGACTGCACCTGCATAATTGTTCACATTTGTCAAAGGCTGGGGGAGGGGCAGATGAGATTAGCTACAAAGGGAGGGGGAGGGAAATGTTATCATGTTGACCTCAACATGCATTAAGTGTTACTTAGCTGATTTTATTTTGTGCACGTGTTTGTCTAGTAAAGAGATTTTCTAGGCCTAGAAACTAAAATTCCAAAATTACATGCAATATAAAGTGAACCACAGGGCCAACTACTGCAGGGTGTAAAATTCACCTCTGTGCCGAAGGCCACGTTGTCTGTGAACCACTGAAACCCCACTTAAGCCTACTTTGGAGGACTTCAGTAGTGCACAGATTGCTTGTGTTGGCCCTCTGCACGGGTGAATTTCACAAAGGGAAAATTCCCATTGAAATTAGTGGCAATCTTGCCTGTATATCAATAATATTTACCATATATATGGTATATATACGCCATACACACACACACCCACCATATATATATATATATATATATATATATATATATATATATATATATCTCACTCTTCTTACTTGTAGATCTCAAAGGATTTAGCTGCATATTACTGTTGCGGGGGTGGGGGAGAAATGAGGAACACAAAGTTTCAGAGATTTCACAGAGGTCTCATATAGAATAAATAAGACAGCCAGGATAAGAACCCAGATCTTCAGACCCCACCCCAATCCAATGCCCTGACTAAGCACTGTATGATTTGGCCTTTAGAGTACTTAATATTCTATATATTTATTTCTATTCACAGCTATTTTGCAAACTTGTGGCTCAGTGTTTGCTTTTCATTAAGTTTTAACTTCTCTATAATGCTAGGACTAAAAGTCATATATGGAGTGCCCCTGCTATTTCACTCTGCTTCCACAACTAACATTTGAATACCAATGAGAGGTGCTTAACATTCCTCCATCCAGAAGCAATTCTGATCTATTATTATTGATTTATGATTTGTATTGAAGTATCACCTAGAGGCTCCAATCAGGTATCATAACTCCATTGTGCTAAACACTGAGTATATGTATGTGTACACACATGTATTTATTTATTTATAAATAATGCTCCAAGGAGCTTACGTGATATTTATTCTACAATGATGGTCCAAGACACTTTAGTAGCACAGTGTATTGCAATGGTTTTCACCGATGTTATCCAATACTACTAGGTTTTCCTCCCCCACGAGTTAAAAGAATATATTCCCTGGACTCTGGAATCTCAAGCAACAGTTTAATAGTTGTGGAACTATTAGGAGGTCAGTTCTCAGCACCTGGAAAGCCTGTTCTGACCAGGGCTGGCTCCAGGCACCAGCGCAGGAAGCAGGTGCTTGGGGCGGCCAATGGAAAGGGGCGGCACATCCGGGTCTTTGGCGGCAATTCAGCAGCGGGTCCCTCTTGGAGCGAAGGACCAGCTGCCGAAGTGCCGCCGATCGCGGCTTTGTTTGTTTTTCCTTCGCCGCTTGGGACGGCAAAAAAGCTGGAGCGGGCCCTGGTTCTGACAAACAAAAAACTATAATGTTTAAGTTCCAACACAAGCCATAGGTAAAGAAATTCTGAATTCAGGCTGGGAGTCCATTCCTTTTTAATTCACGCTGGCGAAAGAGGAATATTACCCAAACAACATGAATTACAACACAAAGTCCAGTTCTCTGTCACAGATAATCTTACTGACTGGCACAGCTCTGGCAAAGGCACAAGGCAATTCAAGAAGGGGAATGGGAGCAAAACTTGCATCTCTAACCCCCAGTCATAGGATGTGTAATGCACCACTGAAATTCTCTGGTGTTCATTAGAGCAGCCAGTGTGTTGCTCTAGTTTGCTCTGGCTGCCAACAATCTGAAGAGGCCAATATGGCACCGGGGGATCACTGGCATTGCCCTGATTCTCCTTTCATTGCCATTTGGAGGGACAGGATGTTGTAAAACTTATTAAACCAGTTCTACACCACTGAAGGAACCTTATGCAATCCTTATCCTCCTTTGATTGGATACACCAGCAGTAGTGCTACTTGGTGTCACTTTTTCTGGGAATGCTTGGAGGAAAAAAAAGTACTGTTCATGAATGACATATAGATTCTTAGAAAATTAGTGTATGTCATTGCTTGTTTACCAATACTACATTGCTTTGACCTTGTGCAAATGCTGGACACTAAATCAACTGTTAATAGACAGTAAAAAACAAGGTATTCTGATGGAATATAATGTTTTATGGTCATGGAGAAGTCTAATTGCACACATCCATATATGGGGGGAGGGATAGCTCAGTGGTTTGAGCAGTGGCCTGCTAAACCCAGGTCCTTGAGGGGGCCATTTAGGGATCTGGGGCAAAAATCTGTCTGGGGATTGGTCCTGCTTTGAGCAGGGGGTTAGACTAGATGACCTCCTAAGGTCCCTTCCAACCCTGATATTCTATGATAACATAATGAACTGAAGACCTACAAAAGCAAATTGCCTTCATTGTGCATGTGTGTGTTTTGACTCTCACCACTTGATCTCCAAAACAACTCTAAAAAAAGCCATGCTAAAAAGGTAAAATACAACTTTTACCCCACAATTTCAAAGGCAGAGGGCCAAAATCATCCCTGGCATACCTCCACTGAAGTAGAGCTACAAAAGTGATGCATTTGGCCTATAATCCTCTCAAAACGATGTATTTTTAGCATAGAATCTAAATTGAGATTAAATTTGTGGCTGTGCCTCTTAAACCATTCAAATTAAATGGACTTGATTAAAGGATAATTTCAGATAAAGATATGCAAGTTAGAACAATTTTGTCAGCAGTTCTGCAGTTGCTTTAAGTTATATGGGACTGATTCTTCATATCATTACATTACTTTTACACCAGTGTAATTCTATTCACGTCAATATTTACCAATTCCAATTCAAGGAAATTGATCAAATTTAGAGCCATTTGAGTTCGATATAGAGAAGCTCTCAAACTTCTCCACTCCATTAACACCATTTTCACACTGGTGTAACTCCATTGATTGGAATGGAGTTACAACACTATAATATTGGCATTAAGGAACTGGAGAATCGGGTCCTGTTTCTGTAACCTCTTTTTCTGAAGAATATCACTTTCCCGAAGCAATTAACACAAAGAGATATAGTGAAACATGTAAAAATGCATTGGTGAAATTAAATAGTTCCGATTTAGGTCCTGATCCAAAGCAAGTCGAAGTCCATGAGTTTTGGATCAGGCCCTCTTTCCTCTCTACTTAACCCAAGCCAATATACAAACAAAGCAGGGGGCTGCAAGTTGCCACTCCATTGGCTCAGGTTGCTGAATGGGATAAAGTTGCAAATCAGTGAGTAGAATCATAACAGCTTCTGGAGCTACCCAGTCTAGAACAAGTGCTCACTGGAGTCAGTAAAAAGACTCCACTGGGTCATACTTTTTTAGCTTTCACCTTGTTTTCAGGATAAAAGATGTGAAAGGACACAGAAGCAAGATATTCAATAGTAAGCCATCTTCTATTCCAAGAAAATACATGTGCAGAGAAGAATAAATAACTGCCAGTCTTCTCATCCTAAGCATTCAACTGCAATATGGCCTTAACATGAGGAACCAAAGATGTAAATCTATCCCCAAAATGTCAAAGTCTTCGTTTTTTAAGCCTAACATTTTAAAATAAAAACAAGTACAATTAATCTTCTGATATGATATATCAATGTATTTTACTGAACTGGAAGGAAAGCTCCAATTGGACATGTTAGATAGCTGCTGTCAAAAATAATTAACTTGGAGTTTTGACTTTCAATAAGAAATTTAGGTAGTTGATACCTGTGAGATGAATATGTGGAATACACTAAAGCTTGTATGGGAAATGACAAACATTTCTCAAACAGCTGCAAAATAGTTTCCCTATTTTTTAAAGTTTCATTTCAATGGAAATTTGTAAACACCCTCTAGAATATATCCTTAGAATTATGCTGGTTAGCACTCAGCGTCAATGCTGCGCAATAGAACTACATGCCTGCAAATACAAAAACACTTCAAGAAGTTCCATACTAGATTTTCATGTTTGGCACATCTTGGAAAAACTATTCACCTGTTCAGAATATTCAGATCATAAACTCTTTTGGGGAGCGTCTGTCTAATACTATGTTTACAGTGCCTAGCAGAGTGGAGCTCATGTCTCAGTTGGGGCTACTGTAATGCAAGTAAGTTATAAGAACAATAATTATGTAACGGTTATCAATCAGTTATTGCTCAGATTAAATAAAATGCAGTATGTATGGAACAGACTGATGCTTTTCATAGAGGTAAGACATGATTGTGTAGAGACTTACATATATGCTTAACTTTACATACTGTGAGTATTCCCACTGGAGTCAATGTGTGTCAGTCATTGCAGGATTGAGGTCTTATTTATGTGCACTTTTTTGGTTATGTTTTAAATAATAGCCCACATCTGTATATTCCCTCTGAAAAATCCCCAAATAAAATAACTGGCCATGTCTAGGCTAGAACACAATGGCTGTTCAACAATATGCAGCAATGCTACCTAACTGTTTAGAACAGGAAGTAGACATGACCAAGTTTAACTGAAATCCCAAGGGGGATTTTGAGAAAAGATTTGTATTCAGAATGATCGCTGAACTAGTAGTGCCTTGCTCTGGTCTATTCAACACAGAAACAAGATGTTTTTGTAGGGGATGGGTCTACAATGACTATGCAAAATTCATAACTGGATGAAAATGCAGATTGGTTTAAGAAACACAGCTTAGATGGGCACGCACACAAACTATCACATCCAGACATGAAGAAGGTACTGATCTTCCACAAGTATGTAAAACACACAAAACAACATTTTTTTCTGTCCCTCCCCCCCCCAACTTTTAAAGTACAAGCAATGGTTTAAATCAAAATAAATGCTTAATTCCCATGGAAATGTGAAATCTATGGGATTAGAGTCAGTATTACTCTACCAGGAATGCACAAGTTCTGTCCCCATATTGATTAATTCCAGCAGAGCTTGAATTTGCATGTAATTTACAATCACTTCCTTCAGCAAATGTCTTCATTTAGTATTATTATGAGTTTGGCAATACAAGATTATTATAAATCATTCTCTATCAGGAAGAATCAGGAAGAAACCCTACCATTTATTTGAATATATTGCAACAGACATGATTGGGTTAGAAGATATAAACATGTTTTATGTAGGCAGTGCTGTACATTATTCAACGGTGTACGGGTGAGACACACAGATGAGGACAATCATTACTTGTATTCCAGTAGTGGCTCATGGTAGTGCTAGGCAGTGTCCGAACACACAGGAAGATACAGTCCCTGTCCCAAAGAGATTGCAATCTAAGATAACTTCCTTGCAAAGGATGTATCCATAATGAAATAAAACCCATTTCTGAAAGTCAAAAAATAGCAGCAGCTAGACTCCGTCCAATAAAATAAAACACAAAAAAAAACCCCTGTACTTTTTTGGGAGTTACTTTTTTTGGTACAAAATCCATGCAAGGAAAAAAAAAAAATCTCTCAAGAATTAAGAGATCCTTGCCTACTCTCTGTTAAAGGATTAGAGGATAATTGTGTTCTAAGGAGTGATAAATTTGTATTCTAACAGTATACCTTACAGCCCAACGTATCTGAAGGTTTCAGGGCTATCTGAAACTCATGGATAAAATAGCATTTTGTCAACAGAGCAACAGCTAACCAGCTCTAAGTTCCTGCCCTTAGAGTAGTGACAATGTATAACTCAGTGACCTTTACTAGAACCTCCGACATGAAGGGGAAGAGGAAATCCTGCCAAAATCTCACATGACTAAGACAAAAGGGAGTGGGGGGTAATGACACCCTGCAAGATGACCAGTTTTGAAAGAGCTGCACTCTGGAGTTCCGCAGTTGATGGCAGAGCCAGCGGGGATCGATTTTATCGCGTCTCCAGTAGACGCGATTAAATCGATCCCCGATAGATCGAACACTACTCGCCGATCCGGAGGATAGTGTAGACGTACCCTGAGTACCCAACACTGGACAGTAATGAAGGGAGGTCAGGTTGCAGATGAGCCAGCCAGATGTGAACACTCCGAAGGACAGAACCAAGCCTCGTGGATCATGTTGTTGAGCAGTTAGAGCAGAGAACCGAGACAGGACCTGCGTTCTATGGCCCTAGTCCAGCAAAGCAATTAGGCCCATTCAAGTCAATGTGACTACTCATGCTTAAAATTAAGCATGTGCCTAAGTGCTTTGCTGGACAGAGACCCATTCTCTGATTCACTATATGACCTCAGACTTAATATTTAAATCTCTCTTCCTAAATGTGTCCATCAGATGAGTAAACCACCACCTTATTTACAGGTGTGTTTAAGAATTAATTAATGTTTGCTTAAGAACTTTTAGCTCCTCAGATGAAAGGCATTACTTCTGAGCGGAATATGCTATCAACAACCACTGCAAGCTACCAGGTGGTTCAACTGAACAGCACCGCACTGTAAATGCACAACAAATCTTAAACAAATGTTGAATTCTTCCACATTTAAATTGCAATCTGGAGAGCCTGACAGATACAAAAATATTTGCTCATTTTAAAAGATGTCCACACAAGTATGTCATGCTGTGAAATATTATCTTTAGGGAGTCGTTTTGATAAAACAAATGGCCAATCCTAAAGATTAATGCTTCATCTGATGTACTCAGGTTTTTAATCCCACCTACTTCTTCCCATTGGCCCTGGTAACAAATGTTTTCTGAAAAACTACATGGAGCCAGATGGTTAACTATTGAAAATCTATACTAAAAAGATTAATGTTACCCCATGACAGGGATCAGTCATTTGTAGAGATTTTCTAATACAAACGGTGACATTTGTTTATTCAGAATGGCTAGATGAGCCATACTCTGTGGAGAGCCTAATTAGGTCTCAAAGATTTTCAAAACATTGGGGCACCAGCTGCTGAGCTGCAGCTGAGCAACTGAAAGAAAATTATAAGCATATACAAACACACACATATTCCATGCATGCAGATACATAGACTCCCATATGTAAAGCAGTTCCTAACGTTTCTATAATGCTACCTTTTGATAATGCAATTGTGATGTATGTAAAGATGTCAATACCATAGTAGAGTTAAATAATTGTAAGTGGCCACTGAAAAGATTTCAATGGCAACTGAATTGAATAGCTAGTACAGTGATGGGGATCACGAACACCTACATAGAAGACCTGTACACATCCACACAAACGACTACCTAGGTATACTCTTTTTAATGACACTCCTTACTAATGAGAAATCCTATTTTCTTTACTGTCATGCTGTTATGCATAAGTTAAATGAGCTGCAATGTTGTTGATTCTGATAACTGAATTTTACTTAGAAGCTTGAAAGCAATTTATGAGCATTAAGGGTATGTCTACACAGAAAAGAAAAACTCACGGCTGGCCGAGCAAACCGATTCAGGCCCACAGGGCTCAGGCTGTTTCATTGATGAATCTCCTTTATGACAGATGGGTAAAAAGCTGGTTTATCCAAGGCCATCCCAACTCACCAGGGCACTTATATACATGCTGAACCATAAGACTGATCTTCAAGCCGTCCCTGTTCAGCAAAGCAGAGAAGACTAAAGTCCTATGGAGTTGAACTAAGTATGTACTTAAGTGCTTTCTGGAAAACGAATGAACTTAAGCACATGCTTAAAATGGAGCCAATGATTAAGGGCTGGGCTGAAATAGGGCAATAATGAGTTAGAAGGAGAGTCAAAAACTGATTCCTGAAGAGCTGCTCCAATCACTAACCCACAAGCTCTTTCCACTAACAGTGGGAGTTGCATATGGGTTTATTTTTTCATGTGGGTGGGGGAGGGAAGAATTTCACTACAGATAAACATGTTCCCCCAAAAGCGTGGGGTGAATCACAGCGGTTGATCAAAAGGTGAAATATTTCCAATCTTGCCTCAGTTTTTTTAACAAAAAAATTTAAAATGTTCCCCTCATCCACGTGAAAGCGCTGATACTTTTGAGGTTTAAACACATGCTTGTTTTTTTTTTATTTTGGTTTTCAACACCTTAACAATGGGACTCAGTCAAAAATGATAGGTTTTCAAGTGGAACATATTCACGAAAAGTCACAATTATTGCCCTGAAAGAACTGGACCATTTTTGGTGCAAACTGGTATCAACTGCTGTTGAGAATGGTGATAATTCTGCCCAGTAACAATTTTTCAACTATCATATTATATATATATATATATACACACACACACACACACACCCCCATGCAAATGGTAAGTTTCCCAAGGCTCTGAACTGGGCTAGTACTTCCCCAACTTACTACTGTACATGGAAAAATGTGACTTGTAAGTTTAGTAAAACAATTTCACCTCAAGCTCCCTTCTAAGGTTCCCACTACTATTAGGCAAGTATACCATCTCTATTGCTAAATAACAACAGAACAGAACAGAACATCAGCTGGTGTAAACTGGCCTAGCTCCATTGAAGCGACATGGATCTGAGCTGATCTATATCAGCTAAACATCTGGCCCAAGAACTGTACAACAATTGTGCTGAATAATGTGTCTGCTGGATTTACACAATGCCCATCTTGTGATTACCATTTATTTACTGCATGCTCACCTGTCTCTTCAGCAGCCTTTTCCTGCTGACTGCCTCTAATTGTCATTAATTCACTTGCTGCTTTAATGTCCCACTCTGAGGCTAGGTCTTCACTACCCGCCTGAATCGGTGGGTAGAAATCGATCTCTCGGGGATCAAATTATCGCATCTTGTCGGGATGCGACAATCGATCCCCGAATCGACGCTCTTACTCCACCAGCGGAGGTGGGAGTAAGCACGGTCGACGGGGAGCCGCAGAGGTCGATTTTGCCGCCATCCTCACAGCGGGGTAAGTCGGCTCCGATAGGTCAAATTTGCGTATCTTAAATCAACTCCCCCTGTAGTGAAGACCTGCCCTCAGACTGTGAGTTCTCTGGGGCAAGGACTGTCTCTGTGTTAATGTGTTTCTATGATGCCTAGTGTAATACCACACCACCACCTCACTCTTATATAATGTTTTTCATCAGTAGAGCATAACTCACTTTACAAAGGAGGTCCGTAGCATTATCTCCATTTTACAAAGTGGGGAAACTGAGGCACAGAGCGGGGAAGTGACTTGCCCAAATCACCCAGCAGGCCAGTGGCAGAATCAAGAACAGAACCCAAATCTCCTAAGTACCAGACCAGTGCTTTATCTTCTAAGCCACGGTCTATTAAGGGTCTTTTGTGGTACTGTAACAGAAAATAAATAACACAAAGTAATTTAACCAGATGTGCTTTGCATTTTACTTCTTACTGAGTACTTATCAGCATTTTGTTACATCCTCAACTAAAATGTCTGCATGATCCACAATGCAAGAGAATAATTGATTCCAGCATACCTGTAAAATCCCACAGGACATAAAAGATGATTAGTGAAAGTTAAATCCCTTACCTCAGAGAAGCATGATCTTTAAAAGTAGCCTTTTATAAAGAAGCTGATTTTCTAGGACATACCCAAAGTAGCAATTTAGTGCTTTAAATAACCTACATAGCATAAATCATGAAAGCATCTTGGAGAAACTGATTAAAATAGGATACAGTTTGATGCCACGGCAAAAAAAAAAGCAATCAAAGCAAAGCTCAGAAATAAATTAATATAAAAAAGTTATTTATTGAAAACAGACGAGAAGTAATTTTGTAAGTCAGTTGTGAAATGCTTAAAACCACTAATTTAATCTATTTTAGATGCAGCAGTCATTAGAGGAGATATTTTACTGCTTTCTAGCAAAATGAACATTGTAAACTAAGAGAATTTAACCCCCGCCCCCAGCATATTCATATTCAAGTCCTAAGCACCATGGAAAGTATGGACAGAGAATGCCCTCAGGCAGGACCATCAACCCTTTAAGGGGAGCAATCATTCTCTTCTGACTCCCTCTGGAGTATGCCAGAAAAGGGGATGATAGAAGGCACCTCTTTGGTGGAGCTTACCAACCTTCATCAGAGGGAATGCGTCTCCCAAAGCTGAGTCTTTGAAGTGTGGGGGGAAAAAAGTGGGGAAGGAAGATAGGGGAATATTGGTGGAATCTCTGCAGGAAACCCAGTTCAAAAGAACGCTTATTTTTCATTACATGAATATGCAACCATAATCAACATACCGAATAGGAACCCATTCCTAGAGGCTTATGGAAAGAACCTGGTAGAATGTTAGGAAACAAGCCTCCCATCAACAAAACAATAGGAATATCAAACCCATAAGTAAAACTACCAGTGTAATTGTCCAAGATGATAAAGAATCAAATGGCAGTTTGTGATGCTGCTCTTTATTTTCCTCCTCTTTTTCTACATGTTGCAACGGGGATGAGCTCCCCCCTTCACCCTTACCTTCCAATATAAAACCAAATGAATGTTTTCAAGTAGTTGGACAAAGAACAAAGACATTACTATTCTTGTTCCAGGCACTTGGACTGCACACAGGAAAAAGAGGACCACATGAAAGGATGCAAGATGGAGAAGTCAGTGCAGAAGAAATTCACAGCAAAAGACACAGATGGCCATAACAAACAGGGAGGAAATGGCTAAGAAATGAATGGCAGAAGTATAAGGAGGACAATGACTGAGGACTAAACAACTGAGGACATTAAAGAATAAAAAAAGTCCTGATTCAACAAGGTACTTAAGCATGTGCCTATGTTTAAGCACATGAGCAGTCCCATTGACTTCACATGATTCAAATGAGTCATGCCCTTGATTAAAATCCTAAAGTAACTGCAACAGTTCAATTCATATCGACTTTCTTAGCATTTTAGAAAAGAATGTAGAGATTGTTAGGACTGACTGCGCTGAAATCTATAATAAAATGTTCACTGACTTCATCAGGTTTGGATCTCTTGAACTGGAACCTGAAAAGGAGTTTGGAAAACAAAATCTGGTGATCAGATGGAACTAAACTGTCCTCCTTACATTAATGATAAGGTTGGCCTTTTCTTTCTTGGTTCTATAAAACATGGGTAGTTTAAGCAATTAGAACAGAACACATCAACTAAAAGGGGGAAATAACCAGCAACCTTTCAGGAACTGCTGAGCAACTGATGGAGTCTAGGAATCAAAGAAGAGGAATAGTAAGTAAAGGGGTAGGTACAGTGGCTCTGTGTAATCCCCCTATCATGCTGAGAGGCTGCTTATCCAGGTGGTGAATACGGTACCATCAGGTACTACCCCCTGTATGGCTGACTCTCAAAGTATACATGGGGGAAGGTTACTCTTTACTTCAGCTCTGATTTGGAGAGCATTTTTTTTTTTTTTTTTTAGCAGATTTAAATTTTTAACAGGTTGGGAAGGAGAGAGAGAGAGCAGGGACTGAGAAGGATGGCTAAATAAATATTCATAAGCAATGGGCTACAAGAATGGAGAAGAGGTGATTCAAGGGGGCAAGAGGAGGAGCTGGGTAACAGAAGGGGAAGGGAGAGACCGCTAGTGGAGGAGTAATATTAGTGCTACAACAGGCTCAGCTCAAGAGCGAGAACTCTTACTTTCGCTTCCCCTCTCTCCCTGCTAAGCATTGCCCTGCTCTGAATGGCTTTTGGATTCCCCGCTACAAGGTGCTCTGGGGGAAGAGATTGATTTGGCTGAAGTGTGACAGGCACAGGTGGCATTCACCAGCTGCAAGTAATTTAGCTCCTGTTGGCACTGCAGCAGTTCTTGGACTTTTCACAGTTTGTGTTCAGTGGAGAAGAGGGGATAGGGAAAGAGAAAACAAGACCAGGGCAGGGTGATGTTTAATAGCATCCCCAGGCTTCACGGCTGGCAGCCCCATCAACACTACAGTACACTCCTTCAGAAGATGCTCGAATATTAATGTGCCAGCATTGGGGTTCAGGCTTGCTTATGCATCCGGTCTTTCCTGTAAAAGTGAATTGCCTTTGATATAGCTGCCACTTCAAGGTGAAAACAATGCTGCATGCCAGATGTTGACTTTTTGGGGGAGAATGGGTGGAAATTGCCACCAAGTGTAAGTGATTTTTCTGCAGATGGACCTGCAGCAGCACTTTCCCACCTTTTAAAGTGTCTCACAAGCACATTGATTTCTTTTCTAGCATCTGCCTCACCAATTTTTCAAGCTCAGATTCCGTGTACTGGACAGAATTGGGGAGCTGGTGCTGCAGTTGCCGGAAGATTTTTGTTGAACGTGTCAATTCTTGTAATGCCCAAAGAAGAGTTTCCACAGGCAGGGGAAGGAAGAGACTGCAATTTTTTTGCTAACGGAGAAAAGGACAGAAGTGGAACTTCTAAAAATGGTTCTTCTAAAAGCACTCGGTAAAAAAAAGTTGTGGTATGTGGCTTCAATTCCTCTCCATACCCTTTCTAGCTCTTTCAATTACTTAGTAAGGAAGTCCTTAAGTGTCACTCGGAAAATTTTTCCTCGAAACTCAATCCATACTCCCTCTCTCTCTCTGATGAGCTCAACGGTCCAGCCTTCCGCTTGCAATGCTTCCAACTGGCTCCAGACGAAAGAGTGAAATCGTGACCCCATTCTGAACACGAACTTTACATTCTGCAACCATTGTGCAGATGCTACAGCAGTCATAAACATTCCCCGGGCTCATCTTTCATCGCAATCCCTTATGGGCACAGACTCATTGGCAATGGTGAGCAAACCTACTATGCAAACGGAGCTAGCATATTGAAAGATCATGTACAAGGTGTCTGCTTGGGCTGCAAAGCTCTCTGCAGTTTCTAACACAAACCCATCAGTCCACATTATGATTTATATTAAACAGTTCTATTATAGTAACATCCAGAGGCCCATTGGCCCATTATGCACTGCACAAACATACAGGAAGGCACAGTCCTTGCCGTAAAGAGCCTAATACTACAGATGGTTAAATTTTGTTCCTGGACAAACTGGCTGAATTTCATGACAACTTTTAAATAAATTACTTCCCCTTTATTTGCAAATACAGGTGAATTCATGATTTTTTCCCCATACGATTATCACAATAGCACTCTACATCTATCCCATCACTGACACTACTTGCTCATCTCTAATTAATACGAAAAGCAAAACAGAAGATGCCCAATATGCAGTGAGGAAGTCGTCTAGTTCTGCAGCAAATGGTCTGCATTTCTTTGCAATGTTTTCAGGACACACAACAGTAGAACTTCCCAATGGCCACTATTACAGGCATCACATTGCACAAATCAAAGGCTATTTACTATGATGCAAGATGTCTTGAAACAATAGTAAAAAGCAACAGAGGGTCCTGTGGCACCTTTAAGACTAACAGAAGTATTGGGAGCATAAGCCTTCCTGGGTAAGAGCCTCACTTCTTCAGATGCAAGTAATGGCTTCATCCTCTGTTGCTTTTTACAGATTCAGACTAACACGGCTACCCCTCTGATACTTGAAACAATAGTGTTAATCTTAACTGAGTGGTTCAGCCACATCTCTGTGGAAGCGGAGTTAGGCACCTGCACGGAGATGAGATAGCAAGAGATGAATAAGTTGAATGCATCTTAACCCCTGGGTGCAGTTAAGAAAACATTTGCTCTGCTTCTTTGTTTTACACACTGGCCATTGTCAAAACAACAGCTTTCAAGAAAACACATCACTTCTCAGTGGGCTGATAGTAGTAATAACCTAATAATATTTTCCTTACGGACAAAGTACCTCCAAATATTTATAAAGAATCATTACAGCATGCATCGCAGCATTACAAGCTTTCATCTAATTACTTCCACTGAGACAAACACACGAATCCCCCGTTTCTCCCTCTTCCAAAGCACAGAATTTCAGAGCTCCCAGCCTTCAGAAACCCTCCTCTGATGGACACTTTTTCTTCAGGAAATGACATGGTGACATAGGTAAAAGGTGATTTAGATAGACTGCTGTGTCACAAATTGTCAGGATCTGATTTAGAGACCTTGCCTTTGTCAAGAAAGACAGTTGGGTGTCTGCTTTAAAGAAGTACTGGGAATATTTTCATCAAAGGTCTGAATTGAAAAACAGTGGGAGGTAAATATCTGAGATGTTGCCAAGAAAGACCGCTATATCCGCGCAATTACCATTAACAGGGGACAGCAGTGGTTCAATGAAGTAATTCAATCTGGTGTCCTACATTTTATCAGACAGCAATTTTGAGCTCCGACATAAAAGGCTGAGAAAGAGGATTGAACTCTTTTCTATGCAATTTGGGCTTAATTCTTGCAATCAGGAGATGCTTTTTCCTCCTAAGGTCCAATCCTACCATCCTTCAGCATGAAACAAAGGAGGAATAGACCGATGTTTGCTCCAGCACTAATTTTTGAGAAAGGCGCAATTTATTTATTTATTTATTTTAAAGTTTCTTTAATTCTATTTCCTTCCTATCAGGCAAAGGTGTGTTTTAAATCAAGGCAGACAGAAAGATCTCAACGAAGACCCTTCCATAGTGATGCATGGAGATCAGGCAAGCTGCTCACGCAGGTAGTAATAGGAGCTGTGTGCCTAATTTCCACCAAACTAAAATGACTCCCAACGTAACCCTGGCACAGAATAGTGAGAACAGGGCTTCATTCACTAAGTCACACCAGCAACATGTCCGTATTTGCAGGTTTGGCAGGAAATTGAGTTTTCTGACCGATGTGGCCTAAATAAATACACTCAACCAAAATAGGAGAGAGCAAGAGAAACAAAACATAGTTATCTAGAAAAAGGCAATACCAAACCACCAGTTTTGTTCATGTCCCAAAAATTTGTCATACTGCATCTCATGGCTTTGGTTTTGTTCATATAAATACATATCACATACATACTCTGTACAGCACCACATGCCTCATCTTTTCTCCTGGTAGTCCCAGCTAGGGCTGAATTGTTGGTAATATTGACTCTTGGGGTCACCAAATTTGTTCTGTGGGTGTCAAATTCATCCCTGTATGGAAGGCCAATGTAATGCTATGCACCATTTAAGTTGGGCAAAGGCCTAATTCTTGTGGCTCTCTGGATAGGGATGAATTTTCACCCCTGGTCCCACCACAGCACTCTATTAGTTCTAATGTCTGAACCTCAGCAGCGCAGATGCAAGGAACCACTCTCAGAAACCCGTCTTAGAAAGACAAAGGCAAATAATTTCCCCGAGACATTTTTATTGATGCACTCTTTGGAATAATACCAAACATTTGCACAGAATAGTGTGCCACTCAGCTATTCTCAAAAATACAGTCCATGTATAAGCTACAGCAAAAAGGACACAGAAACCTGCAAAAAATCTCTATGGTTGTTTGTTTAGGGAAAAATATGAAACATGTTTGTTTTAATGTCCTCCCCCTTCCATCACCACAGCAGAGAATCTCCCCTAATTCACATAGGGCTGAGAAAAATAAAGTGGTCTAATGGTGCTCTACTCACTTGGGTAGCTAAAAAATCCTCATAGATCTTACATCCTGAGTAAGAAGAGCAGGACGTCACCCCTAGTTTGCGTGTGGCGCAGTTGACAACCTTTTAAAGATGATGCTAAAGAGCCATTAAAACCATGCCCATCATTGAAGTGGTCTCTTCTTGGGGATTACACAGTCCTTTCCTATCCCTGAAATGGTAGTGAGTCGTCCCAAGAGACCCAATACTGCTTTCCACCAAAACATTAAATGCACAATACATACACTGAGCGCTTCTGAGCATTCAGTTTTAATGATTTGAAACTGAGACCCTAGGAGGAAGAAGGCTTTGTATATGACAGCTTAACTGCTTGCAATCAAACTAATTTGCAGCACGATGACCTGAAATGAGTTTAAAAGCACCATAATGTATGTTTAGCAATCAGTGAAGCAATTCTTTATTATTCAGCTTCAGGTTTGCAATTTGTGTCACATGTTATAAAAAGGAGGGAGGGGAGAGAAAAAGAAAGAAAACACAAAATAATTCTTTTTGCTTCACAAGAGCTGATGAGCCAAGAATATACTTATTCCAGGCTGATGCAAAATAATAATAAAAAATAAGCCACATTGTAACACAGTGAGTTTGACAGACACCTTCTAGAACAGCAGCAAATCTCACCCTGTCTGCTGCTTGAATAAACCTTGTCATCTTTAGAAGTGGAAAGTGACAAAAATCATGTTTTATTATGTAACAAAATGAATTTTGATTTCTTTTTAAAAAACAGGTTTGGATAAAGATTAAGAGGCTGGGCAATTCAGGGAAGTTTACTCGGAAGCTCATTGAAAAGGTGAACTAATTATGAGAACTGGAAAGCAATTATGCCCTGCTAAGGTTTTGACAATTACTAATGCAGCCCTCTACCCACCACTTGCAACAAATGGGGGAACTCTTTGTTCTCAGGAAGGCCATGGAGTCTAGTTCATCACTTCCTAATCAGTGAGCCATGACCCATTTTTGAGCCACCCTCTAAGTGAGTCAAATGAACACGTGGGGGGCGGGGGGAAGGGAGGGGAGAATTCCAGTGTAGTTCATTCGTATCAGTGGGATATGTGTTGATTACATTTGTGAGAAGCGGGGGTCTGCTGGTGGAAAACCACTGGTTCAACAGGCCAAAGGTTGATCTGGGAGTCAGGAACTTCTGATTTCTGACCTCAGTTCTGCTTACTTGGGTATGTCACTTGAATTCTGTCTCAGTTTTCTTTTAGTTAAGATGTGGACAATATTTGCTTGTCTATTTCATAGAGGGGTTTGTGAGGATAGATGTTCGTAAAGTGGCTTTTTGAATACAACGTAGTATTTTCATAACAGTAATTCATGGCACAGTGTGTGCTATGAAGCTTGAGGTAGCATCTTTGAGAAGGATTGCAACATCATTTCTGTTCATAATAGATCTGAGGGAAGGAGGTTAGCCCGTCTCCTGCTCAAATTTCAACCTGAATAATTCCATTCTGCCTACCTAAATATTGCTCTCATTTCAACCAGATACTTTATACTTCACTTTATACCCCAAAGAACTGTAGAGTTCTGCTCATGAAAAATAGTTTGTATTCCACTTACAATTGTCATCATTATTAATCGAATTTGGGAAATACAGTTGCCTGCCATTGGTGTCCTATTTGCTTTGATGGTCACATTATCTCTAATATGCCCCCCCAATTCTTTGAACGAAGCTATGCTGGGGACAACACTGAAGTTTACAAGAATTAAAATTAAGTGACCCCGGGAAGATGTTATTGCATGTTATGTCTATTTGGTAATGGCACTGTATCACTTATACCACCTGTTTCAAGTGCACTGCATTTTCAGTGGCTTCTGGAAAATAAAAGGCTACATCTAAAAGATTTCAAATAAATAAAAACTGTCACAACTATCTGCTCCATTCTAAATTTGCTGCATTACTATTTGCAAACTCTAACAGAAAACCATCACCCTCAGAGAGATTTCTATTGGGAATCTTGTTCATTATTCTTGCATCTGAAAATATAACTAGAAGATTTACAATGTAGGGTTGTTAGCTTTTTCTTCTGTAAAGAATGGGGTACTAGATCCCAGAACAGGCCGGCGCGGAAGGACCCAAAACAAATTAACAAAAGATTATGTCATTTGAAGAAGGCCTTAGGGAAGAAGTCTCTGCAAAAGTTCATAAGGCCCCTACCTCAGAGCCATGCTTCTAAACTCTCAAATTGAGTCAGCAAAACAAAGTCTCTGGACCCTGGTCCAGCTAGTAACCTGAGAGAGAAAGAAACTGCAACACGTGGCTGCCCACCTCTAATGAAATCCGTTCGTTCCCCTATTCAATTTCCTCCTCCTGTTTATGCAGGCCAGCCCCAGGGCAGAGTAGGGAGCTTCCTTGATTACCGCCAGGCGATTTTGGTTGTGAGCTCTCAGATGTCTCTTAAAGGAATAGTATATTCCTTCCCAAATGGAGACACAGTGACTTAAAATAGGGCTGAAATGCAGTACAGTACATACCCTTTGAAATGATACCAAGCTAATTACTGTGAGAAAGTTGGAGATCATTCATTAGCCTGCTAAGTAAGTTAGGATTTGTTAAGAATGATTTACAGTGCCGAACACCAGGTAACAGGGAGTTGTCTTTTCAAATGTGTATGTAGAAGACATCATGACCGTTTATTGACTGTGGTGCATCTAAATAGCCAGTCGCTTGGGTGCTTTTGTAAAAATCCATTGTATTTTCAAATGGACAAACCTTTTTACGTGAGCAAAACAACTAAATATTTGGCTTCTCAAGTCAAGCACTGCAGATAAGTGTCTCGAGCTAGCTGCAACACCAATAACTTCTGTTTACTGCCATCGCTGACTACAAGGAAAATGTGACACTCAGCATTAAAAGAGTACATTCCTTCCATAACAAACCCTGGTTGCATTTTTTAACTTGTTTCAAATGATATTTTGGGTATCCAAGCCACACGTTTCCTACCCTATTGAAATTAAGTGCCTTATTTACACTCCTAGAGTAGTGTCTTTAACACTCTCCAGCTAGTTTATGAAACCTGACCATCACAAGGAATGAAACAGAAGTAAAGGCTCTACTTCAGTGGCTCTCAACCTTTCCAGACTACTGTACCCCTTTCAGGAGTCTGATTTGTCTTGCGTACCCCCAAGCTTCACCCCATTTAAGTATTTGGCTTACAAAATCAGAGAAAAATACAGACGTGTCACAGCGCACTATTACTGAAAAATTGCATACTTCCTTATTTCTATCATATAATTATAAAATAAATCAATTGGAATATAAATATTATACTTACATTTCAGTGTATAGTATATAAAGCAATATAAACAAGACATTGCCTTGTATGAAATTTTAGTTTGTATTGACTTATGTAGCCTGTTTTAAAACTAGGCAAATATCTAGATGACTCGATGTACCCCCTGCAAGACCTCTGCGTACCTCCAGAGGTACACATACCTCTAGTTGAGGACCGCTGCTCTACTTAAGATTGTTCAGATTCAAATACACAGTCAATGGAGGAAAAAAATATTGGTTACACGTTGTGTCTAAAACAGGAGTGTACAAACTTGGAGTACACTTTAGTGTACCCAAGACCACATTAGGGTTGCCGGCCCTTCAGGATTGTCCTGGAGTCTCCAGGAATTAAAGATTGTCATGTGATGAAACCTCCAGGAATATGTCCAATCAAAATTGGCAACCCTAATCCACATTCCTCCTGTAGCCTACGAGTTGGCATGCATTCCTGCAACGCATGGAAATGTCGGTGAGATTCATTCCCTTTAGCTAGTTGCATGGATTCTTCTGTGGTCAATACCCTACATGGTTGGTTGTTCACTTGCTTTTCATGGGATGGATTTCTGGAACACTGTGCGAGGAAATGAAACATTGTACAACATGGTGTCCCAGTGGCACGTCATAATTATGCAAACATCTGCTGAACTGAGTTACCAGCCTCGAGGCAAATCAGAGATTTTTTTTTCTTTAAATTGGGGGGCGGGAGGGAGAGAAACACATTTTTTCTTGAGTAGAGAACAAAGGTCAAAGCCAGCCAGCCACTTTTTCTTTTATTTTTTCCTTTTTATTTTAAAATGCCTCAGTTGTTTTCCATGATAGTTCCCTTGCTCTCCAGGCCCCGCCCTCAAAAAAGTGACTTTGCCTACCAGCCAGTATCCAACCTCAAACCCCACCAACCATTGTGTGTATGGAGAAAAACTGAAATCCTAACGGAAAATAAACCAAAACATACATACATAAATAAATAAAAATAAGGCAAACCCTGAGTATCAAATCACAAATATGCTACAAACCACTTCAATAAGAGAAAGGACAAACTATGTTCATCAGCAATTAACACAAGCTGATGAATCAGGTAATTTCTAACAATTTTGGGATATGTTTTGTTCTTTAGGAAAAAAACTATTCAATAATTTAGATTCTGATGTCTATTTTATTTTCTTATAAACAACCAAACCTGCTCCAATTCTCTAATGTGGGTTTGGTTTCATGTGACTTCTGATGCTAAAATGGCAGAACTCAACCTGCCAAAATCATTTATTGTACTCAAATGAGAGAAAAACGTAAGGCTGTTATTTAAATCCCAATTATGCACGTCTCAATCTCTGATATAGAAATCAGGGACACTTAGAGGGGGTTAAAAAAAATCTCACATACTTTAACTGGTTTTGAAATCTAAAAAGGTTTTGAGAAGAAATTGCAAATAATGATGGCCCTGTCTTATTTTATAAACACGGGGGGGTTTGTGTTCCTGGGGCATGGTATCAGCTTCAGAGTATTCCCCTAAACAAGCAGCGTTACCAGCAAGGTTCTATGGATAACAAAGAGAGCAAACAGCCATTTTTGCTATACTGCATGTTACACACACAAACATGAGAGATATAGGAACCACCAAATCAGAACATACGCCCATATTCATGCTTTACAAGACTCACTTGATCTTTATGTGTATATGAACAATGTTAGCATTTTGCACCACGGAAGTGCTAAGAAACACTAGGCCAAACACACAGTCATAAACACACTATTCATTCAGGCAAAACTCCCAGTGACCTCAGTGAAGAATGGATTTGCCTCATTGCTACCATATTACATAGGGACTACACAGAGAATAACGCAGATAGAATTTTGGCTGTTTACTAGACGACATATTGTTCAGCTGAAAACATTCAGAATGGAAAAGAAGAATGCTCTTCTTGCTGGTAATGAAAAGGCAGACTAGTCCAATATACATTTCAAACATTCAATTTACATGAGACACGAGGTAATACCTTTTATTGGACCAACATCTGTTGGTGAGAGAGAAAAGCTTTCAAGCTACCCAGAATTCTTCTGATCTGAAGAAAAGCTCTGGGCAGCTCGAAATCTCGTCTCTCTCACCAACAGAAGTTGGTCCGATAAAAAAAGATATTACCTAACCCACCTTGCCTCTCTAATATCCTGGGACCAACACGGTTACAACTACATGACATTTTACATGTCAACAGTATTAGGATATAGATTGTAAATAGTCTACAACTCTAATTATAGGAAGAATAGTAACTCCTGTGTGAGTGTGCATGTGATGAATGAGCACATATATTAAGGGTAAGCATTCACCAAAGCTCCCAAAAGGTGAAACTGCTCTGGGGGGTTTCCTTTCCTATTTTGTCTAGTTTAAGCATTCATTCCAATAGGTTTGATCTAAAAACTATATTTGCATATGTTCTCATCTATGAACTTCCATTTAAACCTGGTGCGTTTTAATCACTTTAAAAAGCAACAGAACTAAATGGAGATGAAGGATCCTCGCTACTCAAAGCCAAGGAGTGACTGACAAAGAGGCTGATGTCATGGAGCACCCAGACTTTCAAAAAGGGAGCTCAAGGAGGACAGAAAAGATAGCAACGCTTCGTAACTGTGGGCATGCCCGTTATGTCATTTGAGTTGCCTGTCGATTTCATGACAGATGCATCAGTCAACACCTCAGCTTGCTTTCCTAGAAAGGGTGTGGACAGAGTGCCTGGTATACAGGGAGGGTGACTTTCCTCAGCAATGAAAACAGAAGGATGCCTGTTGGTTGAAGGGGTACTACTGTCAAATGTTACTGAAGAGGAAGGGGAAGGTAGAAACAGCAACAGGGCCAGATGATTAAAATACTGAGCTAGAGGAAGAAAAATGTCATTAATTTTTAATTTACCAGCAAATCTTTGCTGCTTTATCCATACCTCAACGCTCACTCAGTTCTGTAGGAGATCTGCTTCCATCTGGCTTTCCAAGTTAGGCATCAGAACTGGGTATATGGTGAAGCTAAAACCATCAGCCCATTTTCACTTACCTGATATAGATGTTTCTTCTGGTGTGTCATGGGGCTTTCTGTAACATTGTAGTACAACATATACCAAACCACAATGTTTCTGAAGGTAAAGGGCCTTTATTATTGACTGAACTCAAAGCCCATGTTGTTTTAATTGAGACTCTGCCCTAAGAGCCATGGTTCTGAGAGTCTGGATTCAAGCTAAAGCAATAAGACAACCAGGCTCTTGCTGGTTAAAGGCTTTGTAAAAACATCAATTCAAGTTCATATTCTTTTGAATTTTGATAATACAATAATTGCATTTATCAGAAACACATGGTGAGCGGATCATTTCGGAGCATTTTTCTCATTGTCTGGTACTGCCGAACACATCTGGGTTATATTTGCCCCATGTAAGTTAATAATGTTATGGGCTTTTTAAAAAAAAATTAGCAAGATAATCCTAAAAACAACTCTTTCCAAAATAAAGCGGGGGTGGGGAACCTTCAAGTTTCATCCAAAATTGTTTAAGTGTAAAAATTACTTTACCAGGATAGCTACACGACAGCATTAACTATTGGTGGCATAGGAAGAAAAAGCAAAATATCACTGAGACTATACACAGTTAAGCACAACACACTAGTGAAACTTAAGCGGTTTGGCCCCCACCCCAAGCCCATCTCAAACAACAGCATTAAAAATGCGAATGCGTTGGCACTAGAAGAACTCAAAACCTCTTCTTGTTGTTGTTTTTTGTCACTCTTAACTTTGGAGAATTGGAAACTTTAAAGCTTTTGGATGAAGCACAGGGGATACTGACACCCTCCAGATTTTCACTGTAGTGGACCAACCCACATACAGTATGGTGTAAAAGGATAGCAGATGGCTTTTCTTCTGTTCGCTCTGCTTCCCAAATATTAAGCTGAATGCGTGCTCTCACATCCATGCATATTCAGCTCCCACAATAATGAGACAAGGCTTTAAAAATTAACAAACCTCTTGTTCTCAGACTGTATCTAACCCAGTCCAGAGCATATCTGTACTCTTCTTCATCAGAGGTAAAAAATATAAGTGTCCAGTCACAAAGGATGGCACTTCCGCTAGACTATGGAAAGATACTCAAGTTTTAGCCTTTATAGAAGATAATTCTTAAGATGTTGCAGAGATTCCTTCCCGCCCCCCCCCCGCCACCAAATATGTATGATACGTAATGGCGTAGGGAGAGGCTAAAGGAATGAAACAGCTTTTGCTGTTTCTTCTCATCTTAAAGCAATTTGGATTTTGCTACAGTAATGGGAACTACCACCAACCTTCTTCAACTGATAATACTCTCTTCATACCTTTCCACTGGCAGTAGTGTTAAGGCTTTAGGCTGAAGTCCGACTTAAATCCAGCAGGACATGGCAAGCCTCCAAATGCTAAGCAATTTTTGTGCTTGCATTTTACCCTTTACATGTGAGGTCATTTGTTATCCAGTTTAGTCTAGTATCTTTCTATGTAGGATCACAGACCCTACACTAAGTAACTAATTTCACCATGTACTAATGAAAGAACATTGCACTCTGGGAATCTGGACAGAAATACTTTAAAGTTTCTTCATCATGGACTGTGTACAGTTTTCTTTTCCCCTGTGTTTGATGAAAAGATGGGAGCAGCTTCTGATTACACTATTAACTATACACAGCCCTCGCTGTGGGAAAAGTCTAATTGCATTTTACCCACCTGTTTTCAGAAATATGTAATGATCTATTTCCTCTACAGATATTAGAAAGGCAGAAATACACCCTGCTTGGGGAATATACCGTAAATTACACCGAAAAGAGGAGTAACCACGTTCAATATAAAAATACCAGAGAAAGATAAACTGTCCACTGGATTCAATGGTGATAGAATAAGTCTTAACAGTAAACAAAATAAAAGTCACACTTTCTGTGATAATAGATAAGATTGATTGATCACTCTTGGGCCTCATTCTCTTCTCATATTAATGTAAAATTAGCATAATTCTACTGGAGTCAAAGGAGTGTCACCAGTGTCTTGCTAAAACGTATACTCTAGTTTAACCACTAGTTATGGGTCTGTGTAGAAATCACTGCTTGACATTCAGTTGCTTATATGCTGCAGGGGGGTCAGAGTAGAAATAGATCATCATAATGGGTCCATCTGGGTTTAGAATCTGTGAATCTATAAAAAACATTGGAATCAAGACCCTTGAATCTCATATCACAACTATGTAAACTGAGGCATAGGATTGGTGTTTCATACTGCTTGTTACTATCAGACAAATTAAATATAGTGGTAATTTATATGTTAATTAATCTGACAAGGTCAATTCATAAAACCATTGTCCAGCAGGTCTGGAATTCCAGCTATAATTGATTAGCTACAATAGGAATAGAAGATGATCAGGCAGACTAAGGTTGGTTATTTATGCTTGTTTCAATATAATAAAGAGCTCTCTTTTCAGGAGTAATGCTAAGCTGTTCAGAGGCACATGTGTTGAAGTTGAGATACACTTACAAAGTAGCCTGTTCCCAAGCTGGAAGGAGCTGAGCTCTGCAATAAAACACAAAGACAAAATGGAAAGTCAGTGATGGTTTTTAACACGTTCCAATCCACATAGCTCATTACCAGCCCTTTCCAAGTTTTTCATCACTACATCACGGCATCAATGTGCTGCCCCTTGTCATCTGCTACTGAAACAAACATGGTGATGCTTAATTTTTCCCTTTACATCTCTCAACGACTCTGAGATGGTAACGTGCTATTTACTGAATTCCAAGCTTCCGCGGTGGACGTAATTGCCAATTTATTTGACAGGCAGCTGGGTAATGAATTAATGATGGCATTTCGCCCTGCAATGAGACTAAACAGACACTCATCAACCAGCCTCCCTGACATTCAATGCCCTGGACTCCAGCTACTCAGCTTTGTGGCCACAAAGGGGCAGGTGGGAGGAGGAAAAAAGATACCATAGACTGACTTCAAAATAAAAAGCCCGGTGGATTTGGATGACTTTTTCAGTGTATGACCTGTTTGCCAATTTATTCACGAAAGGCCCTGGTTAGTGCACACACTGCTTTTCTAAAATGAGACATTTTGTAAACATAATTAGAAGACTGAAATGTAAAGAACACGTGAGCACAGAGAAGCAGCTACAGTCAATGTCCCATTTCCCAGACATATTGTCACGAGAATTTCCAATTTAGACTTCCATATTTTTGACAACCAGAGGATTTTAGAAGAAAAATAAACAAACCAAAGAACAATTCCCACAGCATGAAAGAGACTTTAAAACGCAAACCTCTAAAACAACAACAAACAAAGGAATCAGGTTTAAAATTTGTATAAAATAGAGCCATAAAATTCTGGTTTAAGGTGGCGTGTGATTGTAATCTCTATAGTCACAGGAATTAGGGAGATAGGGAGACCTAAGCACTTCAGTCACAATCCAGCTCACTGTTTATTACAGGGGTGGCCAAACTTACTCACCCTCTGAGCCGCATATGACAATCTTCAGAAGTTGGAGAGCCGGGCACACCTGGCAGGACTCAGGGCTTCACCGCAGGAAGATCCTGACAGAGCTCAGGGCTTCAGCCCCGCTCCCCATCAGGTGCACCCTGCAGGGCTATAGCCATGAGACCCTCCTGCCTATGGGGCAGAAGCCCCTATCCCACCACTCTGATGCAAGACAGAGGTCCCGAGCTCCCCCCGCCAGTCTGGAAGGTAGAGAATGGGGAGAGGGGGCACCAAAGCAGCACTTGAACTGTAAAAGAGCCACATGTGGCTCACGAGCCACAGTTTGGCCATCCCTGATCTATTACCTTATAGCATACACTGTCCAATTGCTGACAGTCCCAGCCTGAAAGGTTTCAAACCAGACTGGACAACACACAAGGAAATATGATATAGAGAACTGTTCTTTCCTGGCCAGGGAGATGGAAAAGATGACCTTGGGTCATCAATGCTATCTCTAGCTTGTACAGCTTGGTCAATCCTGCTGTTCCCTGGCAGTCTCACTTGCAATAATATGCCATAAGGAGCACCAGAAATAGCATGGACAACACCAACCAAACTTAACAAGCTCAGAGAAAACATATAGTGTTTGCAGCACCATAACCCTCTATTTCAAAAGCGGCTGCAGGGAGCCCTAATAGGAAGTCCTCTCCGTGCTAGGACTCAGTCTTACTGTAAGTATAACTTTTGATCACTGCAGCACACCAATGAGAGAGAAATTAAGGCCCGATGAGGCCTATGCTGTACGAATTTCCAGTGATTTCATTGGAGCTGGATTGTGTCAACAAACTGCAGAGTCACAGCGATATTTGTTGTGAATAATTCAGTGTAATACTGAGAGTTCATCAATTAAGGAACCAAATAAAGAGGCTTGAAGTGGTTCTCTTCAGTGCCGTTAAATCTTAGAAACATGGTTACCTGAGACATCTTTCCCTTTGACCATATTCTGAAGGGCACCTGTATTCTGACGTCATCCACCTTCTAGGGGTTCTACTATGACTTCTTAGGTGAACAAATGACTGAACCTGGGCTGGGCTGTAAAGGTTTGCAGTTGAACCCCCTTACTGCTCTCCTTCAGCTCATCCATCCCCACTACTGAAAGATTATAGTTGATGTGGCTTGATCAGAATTTTTTTTTGTTTTCAACAGTCAGACTCCATTATCTAATCCTCCTTTATTTTTTCCTTTTAAAGGCTGTCATTTGCTCTGGGTTTTAGCATTTTATTTTTTTATTGTCTATTTTATGCTATATAAACCTTACGACTTTACTGCAAAGTACCATAGGTGTACCATTATCATCATTAGGCTGCTATAATTCAGGTGACAATGATTTCCATTCTCTGACACTTGCAACTTTATAAAACGTGCACCTTCCAGGATGAAATTGTCCAAGACTGGATTTTGCCCAAACGTGTGGGAGGAGGTGGGGGCGGGGGGCAGGGGTTTAGTGAAAATTTCAGCAAAAATGGCTCCGATTTTAAGTACAAAAAGAGTAAGCTAACATTTATTTACCATAATATAATTCCTGTGACCTCTTCCATGAAAAGCTCCACTGCTATAAAGGCTATGGGTAGAAAGTTGAAATTTAGCAATGAAATGGCCTTAATGGAAGAGAAATGCTTTTCGGAATTCCAGGGAAATTTGGTTTGGATTTGACTGAATTATGACCCTTTGAACATTGCAAGCCAGATATGGACAGTACGTTTTGCACAGGGATTTTGTTCATCGTGACAAGCATGTGGCTAAGAAAGCCTGCCAGTCTAGCTTAGCTGTGTTGTGTATTGACAGAGCATACAGGCTGAAGCAAGAACCATGTAAGCAGAAAGCTTCTGACCTTTTTGACATCTCTCAATAGCTAAATGATCACGCTACCCTGTCCCCAGCCTTGGTACAAACCGTTGAATGCAGGCAGCATCTTGACATGCCCCATGCGGAGTCATGATCCTGCACTGGTTGGCATTACTTCTCCTACATTTAGAGTGCCTATATTAGATAAAATGGTTTCGCGTTTCACCCAGTACAAAATACCACATTGATACATACCATTCGATCGTCACACAACCATCAGGAGAAGCCTGCATCAGAAGCTCATGAGCAAAATCTGAGTAACAGGTCTTGCAGAGGCTCTCGTTTAAAATAAATTGTTTCATTTTTATTTATTTATTTATTTATTTTAAGAAAAGAACTTTGGGGCCAGGAGCAAAGTAGTAGTAATGCTCTTGGAAGTATCAGTTTATTGTGTACCAAAGAAAATTGCATCCTTCGGGTCTTGGAAGGCACAGTTATACCCATTTTGCATATATATTGTGCATTACTTGGGGAGCCGGGTGGGGAGAAGGGCTGTGTTGTACATATTTGTTCTGGCTATTGTTTATGCAGGTCTGACTGAATGAAGGAACAGTGGGTATCATTTCAATTTCTGATGTCAACATCAAATTACTTATTTAATTTCATGCCTGGCGAAGCATTGTATAGCTACACGCAGAATCATTTCACTTCATTTGTTATGCTGTGTTTTCTCGGCGATTGGCTTGCCTTCCAACTGACAGCTTTAATTACGACATGAATTTGATTGCACTGCCAAATTAACATAATGCAACAAAGCATTTAAGCGCCTAGCCTCAGACAAAAAAAGAAAGACAGCATGCAGCCCATCAGCTTCTTGTGCGCCCGCCCGTGTGTGCACACATACACACAAATTGGTATTATTCCAATTTGGATACCTCCAAGAAAACAAAATATTCTGAAGGAGAGGAAATGCTAGGAGTTAAACAGTCGAGAACTCAAAGGCTAACCCTCATTCTGGATTTTTTGGACTGAACATTATTGTAGAAGAAGCTGGAGGCAGAGAAGTGCAAATGTCCTAATATCTGAAGCTGAAACTGATGCGGAGGGTGAGGGGCAGGTGATAACATGCTGACTTTGTTGGGGCCTGGCTCCTTCACTCTTTAATGAGACCTCAGCATATCTCCCTGAGTGGCAATGAGGCTTGTCTCCCTTCACTTGGTAGCCAGCATCATCTCCTCTCTGGCTTTGGGTTCCCAATGCACTTGGAAACACAGCCAGAAAGCACAAGAAACTGAGGCACTCAAGAGAGAAGCTATGTGCTTTTCCGGGATCCTGAGATGAGATCTGCGGAAGCTGAAGAGGCACGGTGTGTGCAGAGTGTTGAAGGGGTTGGGTAAAAGATGGAACAGGGTGTTTATTTTTTCCTGGACCAGATGTTTCTCATCCGGTTATCAAACTGGAGTTCTAAACAGTGTGATTTTGATGCCATTGGTGAGTCATTATTACTCATAATGATCATCTCCTACCTGAAACCATGGAGGAGAAAAATAGCAGATTTTACTATTGCTACCCATAATCTAGAGCAATCTATAACTTCTGTGTGTGAGAGAGAACAAGTCACATAGATCAGAGATGCCAGAACTCCTCCGCTATTTGTCACTATCCACATTTGTACGGTGTGCATCAAAGTTAGGGCTGGATGAACCATGAAGGATACAAGAATGGACTTCAATGGGACGACTCACATAAAGTTCACGTGCTTAAATTTGCTTCAGTGCTTTGCTGCATTGAAGCCAAAGTGCTCAGGATCGAGCTTCTGTGGGGAGTTTTGCAGTATGTTGACATTTCTACTCTGTCAGAAATAATAATCCGTGGGATAGTAGACTTGTTGGCTAATCCCCTTCACACTCTGGGATGTTTACCATCCAGGCCTGCTGGCTTCTATATGCTCATTTCCCCCCCCCGCCCCCCCCATCAAGAATTCCCTTACCTCCTCTGGCAACTGAGGGAAGGAAGGTGATCTCAAGTATTTCAAAAAGGGAAATCAAAGTTGAGAGAGTTCCAGGCTGAGGAAAAGAGAAGGCACTGCCATGTTGTCTTAAAGCAAAATCTTAACACAATGAATTCCACTACTGGCAAGATTTTGATGAGATTAAAATGACTATAGCATCCTATATATTCCCAGCTACACATAAAAAGAAGGTCTCCAATTTCACTGCTTTAGGGCCCTAAGGCTAGCTCTATCCAGAAAGCAGAAAGTAAACGGTTATTCCAAAAAGACTATAAAAGAAGTAATACAGAGTGTGCGCGTGTATGCGTTGGGAGGGCAGGTGGAAGACCAGTTTACAAACTCAAACAATGAGATTTATCAGCTCACTGTCCAACAGTTGCTGTCAGGAGCTGTCAGGTAATCATTCTCCTTAATTGACCAGAGGTCAAGTTTTCTGTTAATTAAATTCTTTTAGAGAGTTCAAGGGGAATGGGGTGCGGGGAGAAATGGAAAAAAGAGGTGACGGAAATCAGTTTCACTGCACTGTATTTGACAAGAACATGGAGCAATTCCACTTCCTACTTTCTGATGCTATTTCAAAACTCATTATGAGAAAAGTCTCCTGATTAACACGGTCTTTTCATAGTATTATTTTCTTTTTGGTTTTGACCAAGGCTACAAAGGAATGATCCCTTGTAAAAACACTTTGACTTAATGTCTGTGTTACCCAAGGATTGTAGACACATTTGTAAAACGCATAGTCGAAAGATATCTGTCAGGAGAGGGAATGAAGCCACTGACAAGTGAGTTTGCAACTGGTAATTAATTATACCATCTCCCTCTTTCTGCGTCTGTCACTGGGCTATCACTCAGGCTTCTCATTAAAGCTCATGAAGTTAACATTTCTATATCAACAGCTTACTTACACCCGGAGATTTGAAAATGGATTATCCATCTAAAATATATGCATTCCCTTCATTATACATCTTCAGGCAGGAACCATGCCTACTGTTCTAGCTTGTATGACTACCACAGTAGAAATTCATCATGTTGAGAGTCCAAGATTTACTTTTCTGAGCTGTGGGCTAATCTCAATGAGATATTTTAAATTTTACCCATATTTTCCACTGAGTACACAATCTGTGTGTATTTTTCCCAGGTGAAATGTGCCTATGTCAGAGAAAATTCTGCAGAGAGAGAGAGAGAAAAAGAGATCTTAGTCTCATCTATTGTTCTTTTCAGGACAATCAGTGTTGGCAAATAAGATGCAGTCAGACAGCCTGCACCTTTTAAAAATGTATTATTTTTAAACAACACTATTAAGCTCTCAAACCTTGTTTGTTTGAAATAATGCAATTCAAGGTGGGATCTCACAGAGCTGGAAGTGAAACTATCAGAGCTGTTATCTGGGAATCCATCTTTTAAAAAACAAGGTTTCTGCTGTAGCCTGAGAAGGAAATGTACAATGATATTTACTTTTCATAACTGAAAGAATCCGAAAAAGGCTGGAGGCTACCGCAGGCCCAGATAACAAGATATCCATCTCATGCATGCTTCTTAAGTCTTAGCTGAACTGGCAGCACTGGACAGCGATCCAGGGGTCTCTTGAAAAGGCATGTTTCAACTGTGTTATGTTATCAAAGCGTGACAGGGCTTGCTATCAACTTAGGCAAAAGAAATAAAAAAAATATATTAATGAGATTATTGCCGAGATCCCCGCTCGCTGATAATGTAATCCTCATGTGATCTCTTGGGTGTCTAAGGGGAACTAAAAATGTTTCCCTCCTCCTTTCCATTATCTGCATTGTGACGTTGAAGACAATGTATTGCCAGAGGACACAGGATGCATGTATGTAAAACTAGGGGACTGGAATCAGGAGCACTGGGGTCTACTCCTAGCTCTGGTACTGACTTGCTGTGAGCAGGGCCGGCTCCAGGCACCAGCCCAGCAAGCAGGTGCTTGGGGCGGCCAAGGGGAAGGGGTAGCACGTCGGGATCTTCAGCGGCGGGTCCCTCTCGGAGGGAAGGACCTGCCGCCGAAGAAGAAAGCAGCACGGTGGAGCTGCCGCCGATCGCGGCTTCCCCCCGCCCCCGCCGTTTGGGGCGGCAGAAACCCTGGAGCCAGCCCTGGCTGTAAGGCATTCGGCAAGTCTCGGTCTTGGGGTCCCCATCTTTAGTACATTGCAAGGCTCGCATAGAAGATGTTATGCAAGTGTAAAAGATTCTGGTCAGCCCCAAGCTGCAGTGTAGGCACATGACACAACCACGACTACAACAGTGAAGTACAATAGGTGTTGCCAAAGATCTAAGTCAATGAAAATATCAAATTACTTGCTGAAGTCAATCTCCTCTCCTTTGATGGTATTTTATTGCACTGATAACGGCCTCGCCCTATGGCTATAAAGGGCAGGCTTTAAAACTAACATGAGGCCATCCATGAAGGTTGAGTCTAAGGGAGGGGTGGGCCCCTAAAATAATGGAGCAAAGGAGAGAGAAAGACGGAAAAGGTTTCACAGCGTCACACCAGCAGTTTAACAGGCTATTCCGACAGTACTGCACAGGGCAGCCACAACTAGCTCTGTACCTAGAGGCTTAAATTTGCCAAGAAAATGGGTTAAAAAAAGTTTCATTTCAGCTCAACTTGATCTCATCTGTGCAAGCCACCCCATGTTACCTGTCTTCCAAATTTGAACACCTATTTCTGAGTCTTGGGTATCATTTATTATGCACTAGAGATATAGGGCCAGACCTTCAGATGGAGGGGGTCTGGTGAAACGATGAATTAAACCAGCTGAGGATCTGACCCATCCAATGTCCTATAGATGAGCCATTGTATTTTTTAAAAAAAATCCACCCCCAGGCTAGATGATTTAATCACAGCAAAAGAAGGTCCATTTTGTTCCCAGAATGTGTCTACTCTCATTCTAGGCATTGGTTGAATAACTGATGCATAGTTTAATCGGTGAATGGTTAATACTCTGCAACAGAGAGAGGAAGACAGCTTTGTTTTTTGCATGGAGATACCCTCTCACCACTAGTACTGGCTCCTTCAGTGGGAAGTTTGGCCAAGCACTGGAAGCAAAACTTGTGCGTGTTATACCTGTTCGCCATGTTATACCTGTTCAGTGAATAAAAATGACTTGAGTCTCCCCAGTTCCCCAACACCTTTCGCAAGTATGACATTCGCTACAGTAAATACATTCCCTCCCTTCCTATCCTGGGTAAGAGCCTACTGTACTTATCAAACTAGTGTTCACTGTGTAGCTAATTATACATAATCAATGTATGGGTATCAGATTAGATCTGAGTTTCACTGGTAAAGTATCAGTATGTATCACTGATGAGTGTGTATTAGGTATGCAAGTAAAATAAAACTAATGCAAGGCCTGTAGGCATTAGGTCTGAGAGATATGTAATTTGTCCACAGAAAGCCACAAAGGCCTCAAGCAAGTTGGCATGACTACACAACTGAGACAGAATCCTGTATCAGTAAATTTTAAGATTACAGTAAAAGATGGGTTTGAATGCGGATGCTCTGGAACTATGCAGCACTAAATGGGAAAAATCTGCCACAACGTACCAGTTAATACCACAAGATGCCCGACAGTAACATTTCAGGTGACTCTGTAATAACCTCAAGTTGCTATGGTAACTCATTGATGTAGATGTTAATGGGAACAAGGGGAATAATAGCCTATGAGAGATGGGTCACCCTAAAATTCATGGGGCGTTGAAGTGCAAATAAAGAAAGAGGGAATGTCACCCTCATCATATGCATGAGCGTAGTGGGCATAAAAGAAAACCAGGATAAAAGCTGTTACCTAGCCAGGGAAGCATATTAGGAGACACCCATCAGGGACGGCCACCTGATAATTATCCTATTCCTTTCAATGTTTCCCCAGGGGATGGGCGTATGAAATCACTGATGCTGGACAACGTATGGTTTGTCTTTATCTGAGTATTTGCAGTAGTTGTGGCATCATTTATCTGCTTAATGAAATTGTTAATCAAAGGACATTTGACCAACTTGCGAGTGTATTACTTTGTGGTCAATTTTTCTCACGTACTCCCAGAGTCTCCAAATCTATCGATATTTATCATGGTGGTTCTCACCTTGTTAATCCGGATATCGTAGTTGTTCGGGAGCTCGAATCTTGGGCACAGCTCACTGTGGTCTAAGATACCAACCTACCAATATTATAGAGGCTACAACTGTCTAGTTCATTGCAACGTAACAAATTAATCAACTGGTTTCTTTCAACTGGCTGCGAGTGACCCCCTACACACAAATAGAGACTGTCACCGAATTTAGAAGGAGTCCATCCCACAAGGGGGCAGGAGAGCCACACCCCACCAGTGAGGTGGGCAGGAGGAGTTTAGCAGCACATTGCCCCCCAGCGACCAAATTCTGCCCTGATTTACACCCTTCAAAAAAAGGATGCAACTCAGGGCAGTATTTGGCCTCAGGAGTTTTACTTACGTCACTGAGTCTTTCCCGAGAGCTGCTCCGATGGAATCCTTTCGAGTCTCCACTTGCACTTTCACTGTCACTGTCTCGGCAACTGTTCTGACCTGGCTTGAGCTGCAGAAGACAGACAGAGCACATACAAAAAGCAGAAGTTTAGATTGGCTCAGACAATCTCTGATGTTACTCCTTAGCGCCACTGCTGTGGCACCTGTAGTACCACAAGGGCAAGATCCAGCCTCAGCATCCACAGGTTTCTTACAATCACAGACCTATTCCAGGTGGCATCGCAATTGCACATGAATGTCTAGAGCGTCAGTCTGCTGAAATACAAGCAGACAAGGTCCCCGTCCCAAAGAACTCACAATTTAAGTCTTTGAACCTGAAAACATTGAGCCACATAAATAAAGTTACTTGCACCACTGAGACTGCTTGTTTTCATAAAGTTACCATCCCCGACTAAGCATGTGCACCATCAATGCCTACTTTAGTAAGATCAACTGAAGACACTTTAGGGAGGTGACGATCTTCACTATGGGGATGTTTTGCAGGATTGGAGCCTAAATTCTTTACTTAGTTCCATAAAACTTCTTGGCTGTTCAATATATTCATAGACCAACATGATCTATTTATCAACTTCCATATTTTTCTTGTGTTTCAAATGAATCTATAAATGATAAATCTTGGAGGTTAAAAAAGTCCCCATTCTTTCTGTGTGTCTGAGAACACGTACTGCCTTTGGATGTTGTAGATTGTACAAGTTAAACACTCAGAGTATTAATGCAGCTAGACTGCTGTCTAAACATGATATAATTAGTAGAACTGAGTGAATACTGACAAAACGTGTTTCTATTTATCTACATTTCACTACCATTTGCTCGATTTTATGAAATAATTTGCTTCTGCCCTTTTGCATTATTTTCTGTGAACATTTGTGTGACTGAGTTCTACTGGCATGAATATTTGTAGAAGACAAATTTCAAAGCCGTGTGTATATATGGAAACTGAATTTTAAATTAACATATCAGAGTATTTTGCACCAGAAGTGCATGTAGGAAGAATACTATGGGATTTATCAGACCAAATCACAACCTTGCAACAGTTCAAGAACGAATACCAAATATTGGCATAGAAGTATGCAGAATCAACTATAAATAATTAGCAAAACAACTCATCCAATTCTTTCTACTAATGAATAAATTCAAGGCAATTGTGATCTGCTCACACGTATTCCATGAATAGCAAAACAAAAACTAAAGATGGGATTTTCAAAAGTCCTTGGATACATTCTTTATTGGGAATTATCCTCTGAGCACAAATATTTATAAATCTGTCCAAGGAGTTCTCCATTGTTTCATTGTGCTTTCTGGAGTATACCATAAACAATACTGTTCTGTCTTGTCCATACAGGAGCTGAGAACCACAGCACTTCCAGCCCCTATCAGTTTCAGCAGCAGAAACCAAAATGTCTCAGTTCACAGAACTTAGGGTGACCAGATGTCCCGATTTTATAGGGACAGTCCTGATTTTTGGGTCTTTTTCTTATATAGGCTCCAATTACCCCCCACCCCATGTCCCGATTTTTCACATTTGCTATCTGGTCACCCTTACAGAACTACATCTTGTCAACCAGTTCAAGCCCTTATTCTTTTACTTTATTCACTTCTGCTTTTTTATTTCTGGTCTATTTGCCCTACAAAACAAGCTGCAAGCTTTTCCCAACACACATGCACACTCTCTCTCTCTCACACACACACACACACTTACTCTCTTCCCCTCCCCTCATGGGTTTACCACCTGAATGCATGAAGCATCTTGGAACTTGTGTCCTAGTAGTAGATGGTGTCTCTCTCTCTCTCACACACACACACAATTTGGTCAAGAATAAACTGCAAGGAAAAGTAGGCACTCTGCAACTTGTATTTCCTGCTATGAAGGCAACTCACCTTCAATCTTACCTTCTCTTCAGCTGTATTCTGAGACAACTGGTTTTTTACACGTTTATTTAAACTCCTTTAAAGGTATGCACATCAAGAAGCTCATACCCCAGGACACTAGAAGAATGTATTTTGCTCTTGCTAAAAGAAAGGTAGTCCGGTGGACCGGGGAGAGGGGTGCAGAGAGGGGGAAGGCCCTGGTATCTATGCCAATGCCCAGCTCTGTCAATGCCCTAGTATGTAATCTTAAATGAATCACTTCACCTCTGTGCCTTAAATTTTCTCAACTGTTAAATGGGGATAATGATGCTTCACCTCCTTTGAAAATGCTTTGAGACCCTTAGCTGAAAGGTGCCATTTTAGAGCTGGACATTGTTCTTAAACAGTTCTTCACAGATAGGGTTGCCAACTTTCAAATTGCAGAAAATCTAATACCCTTACCCTGCCCCTTTCCTGAGGTCATGCCCCTTCTCCAAGGCCCTGGCCCCCACTCACTCCTTCTCCTGTTGCTCACTCTCCCCCACCCTCGCTCATTCATTTTCACTGGGCTGGGACAGACGGTTGGGGTGTGGAAGGGGTGAGGGCTCTGGGGTGGGTCCAGGCTGGGGGGGTGGGTGTAGGCTCCAGGAGGGAGTTTGGGTACGGGCTGGGGCACGGGCACGTGAGGGGTGTGGGCTCTGGGTGGTGCTTACCTCAGGCAGCTCCCGGGAAAACGGCCAGCATGTCCCTCTGGCTCCTAAGGGGAAGGGCGGCCAAGGGGGCTCTGCACACTGCCCCTGCCCACTGTGTAGGGTTACCATATCTAACAAATAAAAAAAAAAAAAAAAAAAAAGAGGACCCTCCACAGGCCCTGGCCCCGCACATTTCCCCACCCTCAGACCCGCCCCAACTCTGCCCTTTCCCCGCCCTAACTCCGCCCCCTCCTCCCTCCCACTCCCAGCCACGCGGAAAGGGCTGCCCGAGTGCTACCGGCTTCACGGTTTGCTGGGCAGCCCCCAGACCCTGCGCCCCCGGCCGGCGCTTCCCCAGCGCAGCTGGAGCCCAGGAGGGGAAGCGCCCAGCCGTGGGCGCAGGGTCTGGAGGCTGCCCAGCAAACCGTGAAGCCGGTAGCGCTTGGGCTTCGGGCAGCTCGGCTCTTAAACAGAGC
>NC_048315.1:14372979-14579980 GCF_013100865.1 Trachemys scripta elegans
CAGCCCCCTTGCCTCCGGACCCTGCGCCCCCAGCCGGGCACTTCCCCTCCCGGGCTCTGGCGGCGCAGGGTCCAGAGGCATGGGGGCTGCCCGAAGCCGGTAGCGCTCGGGCAGCTCGGCTCTTAAACAGAGCTGAAGAGTCAGGGGAGGAGCAGAGCCGCCATTTTCCCGGACACGTTCGGCTTTTTGGCAATTCCCCCCGGACAGGGGTTTGAGTGCCGAAAAGCCGGACATGTCCGGGAAAAAGAGGACGTATGGTAACCCTACCACTGTGGTTCCCAGCCAATGGGAGCTGCAGAGCCAGCACTTGGGATGGGGGCAGCGTGCAGAGCCACTGTGGCTGCCCTCAGTCTGGAAAGACATGCAGGCAGCTTCCCGGGAGTTGCACGGAGCCAGGTAAGGAGCATGCCTTAGCCCCGCTGCGCCACCAACTGGATACCCAGCAAACCTATTCACAGATTATTTAAAATATAAAAGCACAGCATCCACATTTATCGTAGAAAATTCAGAACCTTTTCAGCAGTCACCTAGCGCTCACTTATTTGTACCACAGCCCACTACCAATTGGGTGGCTTGTGTGCATTCATTTAATAGGCCTATGGTATCCCCTCATGAGCCAAACTGCTAGACCTGCAAGAAAGTTTTGGGGGCAGATCCTCAGGGAGTGGAAATGCACATAGCTGCCATGATTTCACTCAGTTGAGATACTCCACATCACACTCTTTACAATGGAACATAGACTCAATGGGTCAGGAACAGCAGTGGCCTCCCAGTGCAGACTCGTGACTGTGTGTGTGCAGACCGAAGTTATGGGACTGAGGGGAGAAGGAGAATTAGGGAAAAAAACTTTCCATAATCCCTACCTACAAAGAAGAAATTATTCTATATCCTCTAAAGACAAGCTAGCTGGGCTCTGGAGGCCGGAAATGCTCTCAATCAATGTGGGGTAGTGGCTAGAGTTCTCTGTGGAAAAACACCTAGCTGAAGCAAGGATGGATGCGCATAAGAGATGAATGTTCCGGAACCTCTGTCAGACCTCCCTAATATCCACAGTTCCTGCCTCACCATATGCTCAATCTCTTTGCATTGGCTAAAAAAAGTAAGCTCTTGGGTCCCTCTAGCATGGGGGTGGGCAAACACTTTGGCCTGAGCGCCACATCGGGGAATAGAAATTGTATGGTGGGCCATGAATGCTCATAAAATTGTGGTTCAGGTGTGGGAGGGGGTGAGGGCTCTGGTTGGGGGTGCGGGCTTGGGGGTGGGGCTGGGGATGAGATGTTTGGGATGCAGGAGGGTGCTCCAGGCTGGGATTGAGGGGTTTGGCGAGTGGGAGGGGGTCTGGGGCTTGGGGAGAGGCTCAGGGGTGCAGGCTCTGAGTGGCGCTTACCTCAAGCAGCTCCCAGAAGCAGCGGCATGTCCCTTCGTGTGGAGCGGCCCCCGACCCTGCTAGAGCAGCGGAGCGGTGCCATGCTGCTGCTTCTGGGAGCCGTATGGTGCAGCCCCCCCCAACCCTGCACCCTGGATTGGGGCCATACTGTGGCTTCTGGGAACTGCATGGTGCGGCCCCTAACCTGGCGCGCCGCCTAGAGCACCGCAGTGGGGCAGGCCCCAGACCCTGCTCCCCAGCGGGAGCTCACGGGCCAACTTAAAATGGCTTAAAACGGGCCACGGGCCGTAGTTTGCCCACCCCTGCTCTAGCAGCTGAAAAATTTAAAAAAGGAAAAGAAAAAAGCTGAGATAAATGTTTATAACGTATTATCCTAACTAAAGTGAGTACCATGGCTAAGCCATAAAATCTCAGCTAAACAGAACGTTACTGCAAACGTAATGCCTTATCAGACAGATCTAATGGATCTGTTTTTGGGGTCATAACTAATTCAAGAGGTCTAATCCTTCATATATAATTCATAGATCTTATCTATCACCAAGATGTACTGTAATGTTATGGCCCCGGCTTTAAAATTCAACCACCCTCAGGAAAATAGATCTACTTTCACTGACTCGGTATTGTGTCAACAGCTGCTCGGTGGTGGAAAAACTCTGTTACTGAGGCTTGAAGATTTTTTTTTTTTTAGCAGCAATTTTTCCACATATTTTTATACCAGAGTTTTCAGTATCTATTTGATTTAATAAATATTTTCCTGTCTCACTATTTAATCATCAGAGTTTCTAACTATAGCAGCAGCTTTCCTCTTTCAGCACCTGCACTTAGTTCTCTTCACAGAGAAGAAAATGTACAGAATAGCTTAAAATAAACCCCCAAAACACTGTGTGAATATAAACCCAGTAATAAAAGCAGCAGCATGTTTTCATTGTTGCAGGAAGCCATCTTTTTTCTGTGCCAGATTGTATGGTCAATAGGTCCTTCAGTCATTGGGATTCTGATCTAATTATGCTGGTTAACCGTCTTTAGTACCCAGCCAGGAAATTTTTGATCATTGTTTTCATTGCTCTTGCTGAAGACCTAACAAACTCCCGTCACCGCAGGGCTCAGCAGAAACTTGATTTATTTGGTGCTCAGCTTTCAAGAATTAGTTAGCAGCACTGCTCCTTTTTATAGTTCTCCCATTAGGTGATGAGTTCCAGCTAGTTACAGGGAGAGAAGAGAAGCCCAGCAGGTGTCATTTTTCCAGACACAATTTACAGAAAGTCAGAGGATATGGCCGAGATATCGGAGCCCAGAACTCAGGACGAACAAAGTGAATTGTGTAGACTGTAGAGCAAACTCAGAAGCAAGTCCAGGTTAAGATTTCTCATTTCTCCCCATTTTCCTTTGTTTTTCCAAGCAGAGATTTTCTCATGCCAGACTGCTGTGGGTTTCCCTTTTATTCCAAAAAGGAATAAGAAAGTATCAAACTGTACTGTACTGAAAAAAAAAAAGAAAAATTGGCCCAATACCTTCTTTAAAGACACTTGAACTTACACATACCCATGCATGTGAGGACAGTTTAAATGGACAAGCAATCTCTCACTACAGTCTATTCACACAGATTCAGCTGGTCAAAGTTAAAGAGAAACTGCAGTAACATAATCCTAGTAAAAAGGACTGCAAATAAAAGGCTAGATCCTCAGCTATTCTGGCATGGGTGGCGGGTGAACCTTCCCCTTGGTGGGGGGGGCTAGTTCCTGGTCCTGCTTCTTCTGCCCCAGGCTTCGCCCCCTCCCTGCTCACCGCGTCCCTCCTTTCCTCCCCTCCGCTCACCCTGTCCCTCCTTCCCTCCCCGCCGCTCACCCCGTCCCTCCTTTCCTCCCATCTTTTCCCCACAAGCCTTCAACTGCCCCCAGGGACAGAGCAAGCGTGGGCCTCACGGGGAGGGGGATGAGGAGAGGAGGGACATGGCAGGTGTGGGGAGCCTTGCGGCGGTAGAGGACAGGAGGGACACAGCAAGTGGCAGGGACCTCTGGGTGTGTGTGTGTGGAGTGGAGAGACTCAGCGAGGCAGGGTGGAGCACGGACAGGAAGAGGCAGGGCGTCCGGCAGCAGGGTGACAGCGACTGCGCCACGGGAGGCTTAGCCTCTCCTGGCCTATTATATCCGCCACTCATGCATTCTGGATAAGCTTGGATCACTGCTCTGCTAGCACAAAACAGCCTAGTCAATAGTTAGGTGGTGCACAGGAACGACGATTGATCCTATACCATTCTTCTCCTGGGATCTAGTGCAGGGGACGAGCCAGGGAAAAGGGCCCCCTATGTGAGTCTCTTCTACAATAATTCCCACTGCAGGCCAGTGACAGCCTCCAGACTAAACTACACTGGGAACCTAACCTGCTGCTGAGCTGGACAATGATCGGGCAAGGGTTTGCAACTAGCATCTTTTGGCTCCTTAGCCATGCTTCAGAATATGGCCATATGGGTTTACACAAAATCTAACAAATGCTTTCACGATCCAAAAATGCCAGCAATGAGGACTTGGGATGGTTTCACAATTTAATCGTACTCCTGCACTGTTACAAACCCAAGTAATACATAATTATGCTAGTGTACAGAGACCAGAAAGTGAGACTGAATACACACAAAGTGAAAGTGAGTACTCTAGTTTTATTTGCCCAAGTTGAGAAACATGGGGATCACATGTTGGAAAACACATTTGCAGTTTTAAAACTTTCCCGTTGGTGATGTTTAGTGTCGTAAGTAACTAAGGGATTGGTACTGAAGGTCAAATATTAATTTTTTTCCCCCAGGTACCTGCATTTTTCTATTAAAAATAACTTGTAATCAAAGATAAATGAGAAGAAAAATTAGAAAAAAGAGAGAGAGGTCTTGTGGTTAAGGCCCTGGACTGGGACTCAGGAGATCTGGGTTCAATTTCTACATCATATAGACTTCCTGGGTGACCTTAAATTGTCCATGCCTCTCATCTCTCTGCCAAATGAGGATACCATCACATCTTTTCTCCCACCTTTTCTGCCTGGTCTACTATTTAGACTATAAGATCTTTGGAGAAAGGACTATCTCTTACTCTGCGTCTGTACAGTACCCAGAACAGTGACCCTGTAATACAAGTAATATGCCTGCACCCTCAGACAAAATACTTGAGGAAATGTCATTAAAATGAAGAAGAAAAAAAAAAAACACACAACCCAAGACACCCACCTGTTGTTGGTCCCCTCCCGCCTATCCCCAGGTTCCCATCAGCACATTCTAAAGATACTATCTTAGGAGAACTTAAGTTTGGTCAAAGGCACTGAGCTGCATGTCAGCAGAATCAGAAATATGATAAGACAGACATGAGCTACTGTGGAGCTTAGTGTGAGGAACATGCAGAGCGGAAACTACTGAGGGGCACGCAGGGAGTTATAGAGATATTGAGTTTGGCTCTCAGCAAGGGCAGTCTGACAGTGTCAGTTAGTTACTGTATCAATAGATGAGAGAAAAACAGAGAGATTAGTTGAGGTTTGAACGCACGGTCAAATCACAAAGAAACTGACCAAAAATTGCTAGGTTTCTGAATAAACCTATAGTTTCCAAAATGAATACAAGGAGAGAAATGTACAACCACTCTCTCTTAGTGACACTGTAATAAGTGCTGGAGAAACAGAAGAAGAATGGATTCCAGATAATGCTGGATGACATAGAAACACAAAGAAGATTCTGGGTATGAAGGGATTTTTGCATGCAAGCATCATGAACATCAATGCAAGTTGTGTGCACACCTATGAGATAATGGAGCACTTAAATCCATGAGAGTCAAAGAGCAACCTAAATACCCAACATTACCCACAAAGAATTAAGCTCTGCATTATTCAGTATATTTATCTACTAGATTTCTATGTTGAAGATAAAGGTTGATATACATTAAAGGCAGAGGTTGACCTAATTGCACAGCCTTTACGGTATTTAGAGAGGCATAGCCTGTAGATACTATATTAGTCAGGCATCTCAGAAATGATGCATGGACAAGAGGACAAACCATAAAATAGTATTTGGGAAAACTCATAAAAACATGGATCCATATTGGTTTCTTTGCCTCTGGGCAGGACAATGGAGATAATCATGATAGGGGAGGAGGCAGAAAGAATGAGCGTACCAAAGAACAGATAGCAACATCCTAGGAAGTCACCAGTCTATTCTGCTAGCTCCCTTAAGCAGAGGTTTTTAAAAGGTATTTAAGCATCGCAGTGCTCAGTGCCACTGTGCCAAATCAATTTTGGAGCCTAAATATCTTTTTCCAAAATGGACTTAGGCACTTGTGAATCTAAATGGACTTGATGGAATTTAGGCCCCTAAGTGCCTAAATGAAAAAGAGATTTAGGCTCTCAAATCTGTAGGTGTTGTGGCACTGAGCACCCTCCCACCCCCACCCAAATAGCTTTAAAAATCTGGGCCTATGCCACTTTATAGAAATCCATAATGCGGATGGCTGGTTAGTAGGTAACAAAAAGTAAAGTAAATAAATCTACTGAGAATTAAGCGAAAGCCTTTTTCACAGAGCTCATGGGATGTGTCAAAACCACCCTCATGCTGCTCTTCGGAGCTATTTTTTGTTCATTTATTGCCACCCCATACCATTTGGCAGCTCTACATCTAGGCTATGGTATAGTTCCGAAGTGCCTGAGTTTCTGCATCATATGGAATTAAAGGATTATTTCACTACATTGTACTTTTAAACTAGGAATAACAACACTTCTTCCCATTATAGTGCACTCAGCATGCTAAGCCTTTACCAGAGCCTTAGAAGAGGACACCTGCTTCCCAAGGGATAGAACAACCTTCCTGCAAGGAGTGGAATTAGGCTCTCATTTCTGCCTGTCACTCTTTATTTACACAGCTTTCGTAAGGACAAGAGAATCCTAAACTCTTTGTGATCCAACTTCTAGCTGGGTGAGCACGGTCTGTAGAATAAAATGGATATGTATACATTCAATTAGCAATAGTTTATCCTGATTATTATTATTTGTTAAAGGCCAACAATAATATCTGTCCCTACATAAAACAAGTCTGGGTCTCTGTGTGCTACTGTAATACAAAAAATAAATAATAATAAATCCACATGCTACCCCCCAAGGCCATCTAGACCATGGGTTCTCAAACTAGGGGTCATGACCCCTCAAGGAATCATGACGTTATTATATGGGGGCGGGAGGGGTCATGAGCTCTCAGCCTCCACCCCCAAACCCCGCTTTGCCTCCAGCATTTATAACAGTGTTAAACATTTTTTAAAAAGTAATTTAGAAGGGGGTCACACTCATAGGATTGCTGTGTGAAAGGGGTCACCAATACAAAAGTTTAAGAGCCACTAATCAAGATGCTTGGCAAGTAAACAAAAAAACAGGTCAGCCTTGCACTAAATCCTCAAGATAACAAATCTGGCTCTGGCTGATCAAGAGGCTGGAAGTGTGTTCCATAGTCAGGGAACTTCACAGAGAATACCCAGCTGAGCAGTTCCCTTTCCATTTAGGCCTGTGGAGCTGCCGCTCAGGTGCTGAGTTCAGGCGGGAGAAAAAGGCGGTCTCTTAGGGCTCTGGAGCACAAACCATTTAGTACTGTGTGGGTTTAAAATGAATACCTAGAATTCCACCCCAGATGCCAGCATGCAGCCAATGCAGCTCATGGGGCACTGGCGTCCAGTGTCTCCAAGTGTAAATTTCCATTACAAGTCCATTCCACACCTGCCTTATGTTTCCAGCAGGTCTCAAAAGATATAGCCAAATGCACTACAGCAGCGTGTTTTTATTGAGATCATAACCATAGTGAGCACCACATCCAAGGACATCATTCCACCCTTCTTTGGGGGCCCACAGCAACAGCCTACGCTCAAGCAAGACACTGATCATGCGAGCTTTGGTCACAAGCAGCACTCAGGCATCTTCAAGAAGTTATATTGTATTTTTTCCTATTTGGGATCCCAAGAGGCTTTATTTCAAGTGAGCCAGGGGAATGAGCAACAGTTCCCAGGCTCAAACTTGGACCCAACCCCACTAGAGCTTCCACTAGATCACCAGCCTAGCCAGGAAGTGAAAATCCTCTTCTTCTGATCATAAGGAGAATAGCTGGGAAGGTCATAATGTGGATTCATGATTTATTCATCAGCATCTGTCAGAACAGGAACAGTCTGGTTACAACAGGAGACCAGGTTCAACATAATCATCACATGTGGATGGTTGTAACGTTGCCGTTTTTGATGCCCTGAAAGGCTTTGCCAATACATTTTCTGCCAGTGGTGTCACCACATGCTCCGAGGTGATTGATCTTCATGTGCTAGGAGGAGGAAAAACTAAGTTTCCAAAAGCCATTGATCAAGGGGCTTAAAAATGATTATTTAAACAAATACACAACATTCAATTTAATAATCCAAGTGAAGATTTCATCTCTTACTGTGTTCCATTCCTGATTTTTGTTGGGGTATTATTTAAGTAGTTTCTCCCCCCTCTCCAAACTCCTTTTACTGAAAAAATTACAAGATTATGTATATACAAATAGTTTTCCTTCCTCCATCCCCACAATAACGTATGTAGATATAATTGAGGTTGTCACTATAGCTATAAAACAATATCAAATGGATACAGAAGTGACTATGTTTCTAGTTTAAAATAACTGTCATTTCCAGTTCCCTTTTGGCCTGATCTGAGTTGCTCTTACTTGATAAGTAAGGTTTGGGGAGCAAAACTCCATTGAAATCAATGGAGATGCATCTATTTACACCAGCAGAAAATTTGTCTCTTTCTCTGCTAGTGTTATGCTGAGAAGCCAAGTCAAAAAGGTGAATTAAGTGTTCTGATTGTGTTCTTCTTACAGTGACAGCAGCAGAAGTCAGGAGCTAGGGTAAATGGTGCACTTGCCTTAAAAAACAACCATAACAACAAACAACAGGAGCTGGCATGCATTCCTTCCGCCTTTTTTCCTTCATTATCTCGTTTGATATGTATTTGTATATGTCCAGGAAAAGACTCTTTGAAGTAGCTCTATTTTATCTAAGTTCACAGAGACTGGAGCCCATTTTTTTCTTTTTTTCTTTTCTGTAATGGTTTATACAGAAATCAAAGTTAAACCTGGGATAAACACCTCCTATATATATCTACACCTATATATGAGTCTAAGACTCCATAAAGAAATGGAGTCTTAGACTCATATATACTATATGCAACATATAAAGTGTAAAAGACTTGTTCGGTACTCTGGCACCTGTTAAAATAAAGATATGAAACAGAAAGCTGTTGGCAATTGTAAGAAATGAAGCATATTTCAGTATACTTTAAAAGCTGAATTGCAAAAGAAAAAAAAAAAGACTTTCTGACCCTTTGCAGAAATATGGCCTTTACAATTACAATCTTGCAAAGCACTCAATTATACCCATCACTATCTCCAACCAGCTTCTAAACGTCACAGAATCTCAGACAGCAGGGCAAGAAAAAAAAAAAAGATTACTAAGGTCCAACCCATCTGCAAGGAGCCAAAGTTGTGAGGATCAGGACGGAATCTTTCTCCTCCTCTAAATACTTCTCTCACACTCAGTGTTGAACCTTTTTCTATTCCACCTCTCCTCCTGCTTATGTGCCAAACTCCTTGTCGTCTTCCTTCAAATCCCTCACCAAACACGGTTCCTCCAAGAAGCCTCTCAATGACAAATAATGCAAACTTACGCTAGCACCTCACGTGTACTGTTAATTGTTGTGTGTAGTTTTTATAGGTATCTATATCCATATAGACTTGGGTTCTGTATGTGCTTTAATAGAGCGATGTCAGTTTACATCTGCTGGTAATCTTGCCTATAGACATGCTATCTGTTTATCTTGTGTGCGCGCCCAAACTCAACTGTAAGCTCATTGCAACGTGAACAGGGTCTTCTAATAGGTGCATGTGAACATTCAATAAATAGCAACGCATTCTCTCCATGTTGGTTGTGGGGATTCACACATAAGAGTGTCTTTATAGTCCTCTGCCATGCAAAATTTAGAAGTGTAGAGGATCACCACATAGCAGAGATTTCACCAACACATGGAACACAAGAAAGGCCTATTTCTGAGCATTTGCCATTTTCCAGGACTATCCTGTACTTCTCTCTCACTAGAGTTTTATCAACCCTTCCTTTAAGTATTTATAGTGATGGTGTACCACTTTCCCGGAGACCCTATTCCAGACGTATTTGACATCTCTGAGAGCTGTTGAGCTTTTTGGCTGCATTATCCAGCAAAGAATGAGCAAACCCCAAATCCTTTACTGAGTGTCTATCTACAGCTATATAAAATATTAAAAAGAGAAGAGAAAGACATACCATCCCATTTAGCAAGAAGTGACTGACATACCACTCACTAGGGAGAAACAGCTTGGTCTCTGGTTGACTGTGAAATGTACAAGCTACTGGAGGAATGCAAGTATCTAGGGAGGTAAAATTAATCACATGATGGCACAGAAACAAACAGGCCAGGGTCATAAAGCCTAATGACACCAGGGCTTTAGAACTGTCTGCTTGCCTCTGTAGAGTAGGTTGATGAGTCCCAGACAAATCCCTAATGCAGATGTACATGTCACCAGCAGGGGTGACAGACATTTGTGAAAATTTTATTCAAGTCCCAAGGAAAGACTATGAGATTTTGGCTCCTAAACCACTTGGATGCTTTTGAAAATTTTACTTAATCACAATTAGCACTAAATGGCAGTCTCAGTAGACACCAAAATTCAATAGGCACACAAAAGTGACTGAACTATCCTCTCCTGAAAAGAGAGGGCCTCCTCTTGAGGCCCACTGGCAGGAACGTGAGGGGAAACTTATATTTCCGCTCTCTGTGCTGCACCTGATCGGTGATAAGTTCCTGACTCAGCAAGGTCTTCAAGCAAGTACCTTAGTATGTGAGCTGCTCCATTGAAGTTTATCTAAAATAAGAATGGAATAAGACTATGCACATACTTGTATATTATCTCTCTCTATATGGAGATATACCTATTTCATAGAACTGGAAGGGACCCTGAAAGGTCATCACGTCCAGCCTCCTGCCTTCACTAGCAGGACCAAGTACTGATTTTGCCCCAGATTCCTAAGTGGCCCCCTCAAGGACTGAACTCACAACCCTGGGTTTAGCAGGCCAATGCTCAAACCACTGAGCTGTCTCAACTTAACTTAAAATTAAGCATGTGCTTGCTGAATGATGGCTCATTTTTTAGTGAAAACCATAAACATGGAATTCTGATCATTAAAAAATTGGGAGGAAAAAATAATAAAGAGGAGGGGGGGAAATCAGTATTCATGGATGGAGCTTCAGATGTTTGCCATTGTTTACCTTAAAAAAAGCTCTAAAAAGCTCTATTTCATATTTCAACATAAGCCCCAAATAAATATTTAATGCCTTGGTTGCATAAATGAGGATTTCAAGGTTGAGCTATTGGCTTAAATATATAATACTATTTTCAGCCATTTAACTGGCCAGCCACATAAATTATTCAGCATTTAAAAGTCATCCTGTGGTCTAGGTACAAGGAGAAAACTAGGAAGTTCCAACTATAATGACAAATGCAGGGCAAGATCAATCAAACCACATGATCTCTAACACAAATAAGCAGCAATTAAGCAGCAATCGAGAGCAATGTGATTGTGGTTGATGTCCTTTTAGGCCAATACTTTCAGTCCAAAGAGCAAAACTTAATAATCCTTTGCAATTTATCAAGGGAACCATAACTCTGCTCACACTCTATGACTTGGCTAAGAGACTAGGATGACAGTATTTCTTTATAATTTAATAATGTGAAGGCAAGAGAGAGGAACCATAGAAGTATTACTTCATATTCTATAATATCTGTATATATGTATTTTTCCACATGCTGAATGATAGAAGCAAAAGTAATAATATATACCCCAGTTTCAATTTGTTAGCAAGAAGGGGAAGCTAAAATGTCTGGCAAAGAAGAGTCTAACTGAAGGAGCACAGAAGGGAAGGGACTAAACCATCAGAATTCATTAGCACTGTCATTGATATGGAGATGAATTTAGAGATGAAGAGGAGGAGTTAGTTATCACAAAATGGCTCAGGAGAAAAGCAAAGGGAGGAACCCTCCTTTAAATTGCTTTAAATGTGGATTAGCTTCTGCTAGATGGCAAGCTGTCAAGTGCTTATCTACTATCCACTCCACCCTTCTTTACAGGCAATCTGTTAGAACAAAATAGCCTGTTTTATTATTTTATTGGACATGTTTATTCCGGCAGTGCCTAAGGGCCAGCCAAGAACTGGGCCCTATTGCGCTTGGTGTTATCCAAACACGGAGTAGCAGAAAGTCCCTGTCCTGAAGAGTTTCAATCTAATGGCTTGTAAACGCTAGCACTTACGTTGCTATAACTTATGTAGCTCAGGGAGTGAAAAAACCACCCCATAGCAATACAAGTTATACCGACCTAAGCGCCAGTGTGGACAGCACTATGCTGGTGGAGAGCTTCTCTCGCCCACATAGGTACCGCCTATTGCAGAGGTGGATTTAGTACACGGATGGGAGGGTGCTCTCTCTCTCTCTCTGCAGCTGCGCCGCTGTAGCAATTCTTGTGTAGACTAGCCTTAAATCTAAATAGACAAGACTGACACAGGGTGGGGGGAAGAGGATGATGACGACAGCAAATGGCATGTTATTTCTACATGGATTTATTTACTTTGGGTGGGTTGAGTTAGGAGGGAGGGGGATCAGGTAAATGGAAGGGAAGGGAAGGGAAGGGAAGGGAAAGGAAAGGAAAGAAAAGGAGTGAGGGGGGCAGGACAGGGGAGAAGAGGGTAAGAGGGGCAGGGCTGGAATGAAGCTGAAGTGAAGAGACTGTGAGGAAGGGGGAGCTGGAGGATTGGCCCAAACAGCCATTTGGCACAGGGCAGAGACAGGCCAGCCAGAACTGTAGCAAGTTCCTTACATTTCCACAAGACCCAAGATTTCTGCTTTGGCTGCTTCTGCCCCTACGAGCTGGCTGGCTCCTCCCTGCAGCTGAGGTGAGGGGAAGTGTGGGGAAGGGGGTGGGAGGCAGCGGAGTGGAGGTGTTGCCTGAGTCCTAATACCCCAAGTGTATGTGTGGGTCTCCACTGCACAGTTCTGGATCCTTTCTGGGCAGTGCTGGACAAGTTAACTGAATACCAGCTGCCAAGACTCCTGAATTCTATTCTTATTCAAACACTGACCTGCTTGTTATTTTGACAGGTCACTTAACATTTCTCTACCTTAGTTTTTTCATCAGTAAATTGGGGCTAACGGTATTGTAAATGGCTTTCAGATTCTCAGATGAAAGCTAGGTATTAATTATTATTAATAAAAATGTCTCTGATATAAGGCTTTCTTTCTTGAGTCTAAGCAACATTAAGCCTCATTGTTATAATCAAAATCTTAACTTCTAAGAGCAAAATTACAGAATTATTCCAGAAGCCATTGTAACATAAGCAAGATTTAGCACTTTTAGTTTTGTTTCTTTAAATAAAGGTAGAGCATTTGTCATCAGTCATGTCAGCTTACAGTGTATTAAAATGATTTTCACATTTATTTCAGTGGAACTTCTAAAAACGGTTTTTACTTCTTTAGGTCTTGTTAAACCTTTCTCTGGGTAAGCATTTTAGTAATGACTAGAGCTGGATTGGAAAAATCTAAACAATGAGAAACAATGCAACGCATTTTACAGCATTGTACTTTCACCTTGGACTATTATTGCCAATGGAAATGATGATTTCTGGTATTTGCAAATGTCAAGAACTCTCATAGCACACCTTGGAGCCTGGCCCTCGTCAGCACTGACCAAAGACAGTTTACTGTTTGATCAATTTGACAAGTTAGTTGCCTCAGTTCAAGTCCAGAGCAAGCTTCGCTGTCCACAAAATCACTGCACCAGCTGATATTATTAGTCCTTTTGCTGGCAGTCTCGACAGAGACAAGGAGTCAGGCCACAATCCAATGCCCATAGAAGTCAATTGGATTTTTTCCCACTGAGTTCAATGTATGCTGAATCAGACTCTATATGGACAGAGAGATCTAATAAACCCTCATCTCTTAAAGATGGTCCATCTAGGTGAAGGTTTATGCATATAAAAAAAGAAACAGAGGAAGTTTGTACAGTGGAAGCTGTGGTATCTGTTTTGGGAAGACAGGACATACTTAACACATATCTACCAGATGCATCATCTACAAACCAGGTGCATCATCACTGTTCATTCAGCTCAATAATAAGAATTTCTTAGAATTTTAATAACCTGAACTCCTTTATAAAGAACAAAGAGAAAAGAAAAAGAAATCATGTTCTGTACCATGTTGGAGTTGTGCAAGCCAAGCACAGTTATTAATGTTGTCAGCCAGAATAAGACTGTAAAACCTTCTGGCCTTTAAACACAAAAGAGAAGCAAAGGATGAGGAGCGCAACAAACTTATATGTGGTGCAAGAATCAATTTACCTTTGAAACCATTCAATAGTGGAGCTGGCTGGCAAACAATAATTTTGTTTTTCAGAAACATCTGAAGTTACTAAATTTATTTTTGTTCTACAGTGGAATGAAATTTCAAGATAAAATGAGAAATTTTCACTCAAAATAAGAAAGACACCTCCATCCCAAAATAGCCAATAGTCTGGTGGTTTGGGCACACAGCAGGGATGCAGGAGACATAGGTTCAACTCCCTGTTCTGTTTAATTCAGACTACTTACTTTTCTATGGTGGGAGTCTTGGTGTGTCTCTCTCAACATTCCATCCTGAACCTGAGAAACCACCTCAATGAAAGTTTTGTTGAAACTCATACATTTCCACTGAAAGTTTCAGTTTTAATGAACTGGCTCTTTCCAACAAAAAAAAGTTTCATTGAGAAATTCCTAACAAGCTGTATTCAATAGCACTGATGGAGGAGATTTGGTTTCAGATGTCCTGCAGGTTCATAGTCTGTGAATAGACATTATCCCCCTTCAAACAAAACACCATGTTTCACCACTATAAGGTGGGTGCAAAACTGGTTGAAAAACCATATTAAAAGAATAGCTGCCAATGATTTGCTATCAAGCTGGAGGGAAGTATCTAGTGGGATCCCACAGGGATCAGTCCTGGGTCCAGTACTATTCAATATTTTCATTCGTGACTTGGATAATAAACTGGAGGGGTATGCTTATAAAATTTACAGATGACACCAAACTGGAAGAGGTCACAAGCACTTTGGAGGAAAGGATGAGAATTCAAAAAAGATCCTGACAAATTGGAGAATTGGTCTGAATTCAACAATATGAAATTCAGTGAAGAAAATGCAAAGCACAACTTAGGAATGAAAAATCAAATGCAGAGTTACAAAATGGAGAACGACTGGCTAGTCAGCAGTACTTCTGAAAGGGATCTGGTGTTATAGTGGATCAAAAACGGAATATGAATCAACAGCATGATGTAGTTGTGAAAAAGGCTAATATTCTGAGGTGTATTAACAGGAATACCATATGTAAGTCACAGGAGGTACTTGTCCCATTCTATTCGGCACCGGTAAGGTCTCAGCTCGAGTACTGTGTCCAGTTCTGGGTGTCACACTTTAGGAGAGATGTGGACAAACTGGAGAGAGTCCAGAGAAAAACAAGCAACAAAAATGATAAAAGATTTAGAAAACCTGACTTATGAGGAAAGGTTAAACTGGGCATCTTCAGTCCTGAGAAAAGACTACTGGGGGGGTGCTAATCTTCAGATATGTTAAGGTCTGTTAAAAGATTACTTTGATCAATTTTTCTCCACATCCACTAAAGTAAAGACAAGAAAGAATGGGCTTGATTTGAAGCATTGGCGATTTATGTTAGATATTAGGGAAAACGTTCTAACTATAAAACGGAGATCAGGGATTGTCTAAGTATACTTGGTCCTACCTCAGTGCAGGGGGCTGGACTAGATGACCTCTCAAAGTCCTTTCCAGACAACATTTAACTGTTTCTATTATTCTATTTTCAGCAGGAGTGGATTGTTTTGTTTTAAAATTGTTTAATGCACTCAGAAACCTAACTGTAATTGTGCATATTCTAGTAAACTGTAATTTGAAAATTTAGCTTCTACAGTAATTTTTCATCATTGAATTCATGTACCCCCATAGTCATAATTATTATAATTTGGTTCCTCTTCCATACGTTTTAAGAATCATATTATGCCTTTACTTCTTGAAAATCTCATATATAGTTTAAGAAATTATTGTTTTTCTTTCTGTTGTCATTTTTAGATAGGTAAAATAATTATAAAATGGGAGATTATCAAACTATGGTTAGTTTAACTAATCCCCATTCTGGCATTTCAGAATTTAAATTGCTTATTCAGGAAAAGAAAAAATCACTGCAAAGATAATGTTAATAGCTTTCTAAGTACTATTAGGCATTGAATAAATTTCCACTTTTAAGTTGTGTATACATTTAAAAACATATTTTGAACTGTATTCCTCTCCTCATAAAGCATAGTATGATACATAGAGACTATGGGCTGAATACAGAAATTCACTTAAGACTTGCTTAAATCCATCTCTCTTCAGGATGGAATATAAGCATACGCTTAACTTTAAGCACTTAAGCATAAAGTTAAGCATGTGCTTATGTGCCATCCTGAACAGGAATGTTTACCTGAATCAGGACCTGTAAGCTCCCCATTTTTTGCTATTTATTTTAAACAGAGACTAACACAAAGAAATAAAAGGTAACTATTTGGTACTGAAGGAGATTAAAGGCCCTCATTGGTGAATCCACACTGAATCCCTTCCATGCATGGAAATATTTGGTCTTTAAAATGACCCACAAGACCTAAAAATAAAGCATCAGCATGTGAGAGTGTTCCATATTACAGTTTAAATCAACCATTATACAGGCTCAGCAAGCCTTGGCACACTCCCACCATGCACTAAAATATGTCAACTTGTCCCTGGAGAACAATAATTTGTGAAAGAAAGCAGGCATGCAAAATATGGGTGGCAGGCATCAAATGCAGATATTTTGGCACTGAGGTGTTTTAAAATTGTTTTTCACTTTTGCATCCAGCATTCCCTGAAATCTCAACAGATCAAAGTTTTGCAGACAAGGAAAAAAAGCCCACAAAATTAATAACTATTTAAGTATTCTGTTTCATCATGATAACAAACAGATGGTTTTAATATTCTAGAGGCTAATTTCTGAACAATTAAAAACACAGCAAGACATTAACATCTAATGAAACATTTTAACTACCAGTATATGCATCTGCCATTAATTTCCACACAGTAAGGTCTTGGTTCTCTTCAATCTGTTCTTTATTAAGGAAAGTTTTTCCACTCTGAATTTAGTGAAGTAGAGAATTAACAACTGTTTTCAATCAGCAATCAGCATGATATTTTGCCAGTGTGCATTGAAACCGTCCACACTATCAGACATAAATTTACTCCTATGATGGCTTTGATGTGCACATATAGTAGGGATTTTAAAAGGGAACTCATTTTCTAATTACATTTTCTTTTGGACCATATGTATTAACCCCTTGCAGATCTGCTGCCCCTTTTATGTAGCTCTTCAGAAGAATAAAAATACTAATTTATAATATTGTGGTATAGCTATTAGTTTCAGTTTAGCCAAAACCAATTTTTTTTTTAAAGCCAACGAAGACATTCTGATGCAAACCATATTGAAACAAAGTTCTTCAAAGGCAACTTGAATCCTATATTTATGAGCTTCTAATTTATGTTCCCTTTTCTCATGTGTGATAAGAACATTGGGTGGTATTAATCAAAGACCTATCCACTCGGAAACTAGTTGATATATATCCTAAAAAAAATCTTCTAACCGCAGAAACCAAGCCATCTAATTCATGCATATCTTAATCAGGTACATAATTTAGAAGTACTGAAAAATCTTCTGCAGATCTTCAACCATTTGAAATACAATGGCAGATTATGATTTAAATGAAGCTTATCCAAGTCACTCACTATGCCCTAAGGATATTGAAAAGAATGACATTTTTCAATATTTTCCACCATTGCCTAACTGTCGGGGGGTGCGGGCGAACAAACTATGTAAATAAATAAATAGGTGAATAAATACAGACACATTCCCTGATAGATTCCAACAGCAGGCTCATATTTCATTAAATAAATAAATAAATATGTAGGCACCTAAATAAGTGGCCTAGGTTTTCGGATAAGATGAGTACCCAGGAAGTCACATTGATTTCAGTGGGAGCTGACATGCGTTCAGCTTTTTGGAAAAATCAGGCCACTAGTTCAGATGTCTAAATATGGCTTTGGGAACCTAACTTCAGGCAACTTTTCTCTCTCGCGCGCGAGTGCTCTCTTTTTTAATCTTGGCCATACTAGTTTTGTGGTTTTGGGAAAGGACATCAATAGAAGGACCCTGTTCTTTGCCTTTTAAGAGTTGTTTCCTTGGGCATAAGTGGGTACATTCCAAGGGGGGGCAACCTAGTCTTGAGGATTTGCTGCATGACCAATAGTCTCTATGTGAAACACATGGTCACAACACGTCAAATCCAATTTCTCTCCCAGCATCTGTCTGCAGTCAGCAAGTTGGCTTTTCCATCTTCAATTGCTTTCCCCTGGGACTTAACCACAGTTCATTAATGTGGATCACAGCACAAAGCCATGGATCCTTAAAATTCTCCCCCTACCCCCGTCCTGCCGCAAGGAATTTCCTGGCCTGCAGGGTGAATACCATTGAATATCACTAAGACCCTTAAAAAAAAAAAAAGTGTTACTCACTTCCTGCAAGATAGTTCAGAAATTTTAACATGCCAGAAGACGACGAGAGGAAAATAAGAAGTAGCTAGACTGTACGCAAACTCTTAATTTTTTTTAAAAAAGGAAGAAAAGCAATTCAAAGCTGTTGGCAACAACTTTTATGGGAACAAGGACAAATAAAATAGATCAGCCACTAATTTTGTTATTTTTCACTTCATATTTTGTGTTTCCTGGACTAACCCCTGATCATAGGAGACCAAACCTGATACTTGATTCTTATTTCGAGAAAATGTGGAAGGGAGACTTGAGCCCAGATGCTGCTACAAGAGGATTTTGTCTAATACCAGCTTCCTCTATCTGATACAATGTGTCAAGATACTCCATTGTCAAGTAGCTTTTTTTCTTTCTTTTGTTAAAACTTGGCCAGACCAACACCAGCAGTAAAGGATTTCAAGGAACACAATAACCGACAACTAGACTAACTCCTGTGTGAAAAACACTAAATCCAGTAGCTTCTGTCGTTCCATTTCAAGATGAATACCCTGCCACAAGTATTCAAGGTTTACTCAATTCTGAATGGAGAACACTTTATCCACTTCAGTAGTAATAACTTGGCAAAATTTCCCCATTCATTATTATTTATTATTGGTATTGCAGTAGAGCCTAGAGGCCCAAGGAGAATTGAGGCCACAGTCTGCTAGCCATCATACAAAGGCAATGTAAGAGTTCCTTCCCCTTGCAATCTCACATGGATGAACATCTCCTCAAAATTACTCTGTTTCTGGATGAAAGCCTCACCAAGACTTAATTTGCTGCTGGCCATGTTAATAGGACCATCTCATTGTACCACTGATAAGCTTCCACACAGGTTTGACTATAATCTTTAGGCTGAATTCAGACCTTGTAATGTATGGTACTTAGTACTAGAATAAGAAATGCTTGCAGTATATTTCCCTGTAACTATATAAATATGCCCGATAAATTAATATAATGTAGTATGCAGAATCCTATAAAAAGTTAGGGTAAAGCTTGTTCCAAAGCTTGCCTCTGTCTCCACAATAGGGTATGAATAAGGAACGCTCTTTGTTTTGGTTCTTAATTATGGGATTTGCAGAAGAATGTCTGGTACCATATAAGGACCTGATTCTGGGCAGTGCTGAGCATTTGAAATCAGTGTTCTCGGACTCAGTCCTAAAACAGTAGCTCAGTCTGGAAATACATTGAAGACTACATGCGTGACTTGAAATTCATTGTAATCACATCAGTTTAAACATTAGGGAGGGTGTTTCAAAAGTGCCTAACACAACTGGGCACTCGGCTGCCACTTAAAGTCAGAAAGCTTTGACCCCTTTGGAAATCTCACCATGTACTACTCATTGTTCATGCAATGTAATAAGGTTGGACCAGTTTCTAGGAAGATACCACACTCTTTTTTATGATCCCTTTCCAACTGGCAATAACTGGTACAGACCATTCATTAAAAGTAATATACTGGGAGTTAGTCTTGCAACTCACATTAATATACCCCAGAGACTGTGCCTTAATTTTAAATGTCAGACACTTTACTTACTGAGGGGAGCACAATGTTAAAATCTGACTTTCACACTTTTTATGCTTCAAGTGCCTGGCTATAATCTTCAAACACTACAAAAAATATACTTTTATGGCTTAATTTTTTTCCATGAAATATTTATTATGGAACTACACTGCTATGGAAGTACCAGCGCATCACTATTGTTGTATTTGAATTCCATGAGATTGCAAGCTCTACCAGTGTGACAGCAAGGAGATCCTGCTAGTATCTGCCTCAAACTGCAGGACTCAGCCTTGATGGAAATAAGGATTTAGGGGCATGATTCTCAAGTTTTGGAGTAACCACAACTCCTACTGCAGCATATGCAAATTGTGGATTCTCAACATCTCACAGGATCACACCCTGGAGGAGATCAGCTGTACCCATTAAAAATTCATGTAACCTCAACACTATTTATTGGATTAGTCCAAAATTAAGTGAGACATGGCCTACCATTTTCAAAAGTGACTGATTTTGGAGGCCTGTTTTTCAATGCCCAACTTTTGAGGTGCTGAGCACCAACTCTCTGAATGTAGGCCTCTGGGTCCGCACTTGGAGTATAATTAATGCACTATATAAACAATACTAGCTCTGTAAAAGATACTGCCAGAGCAAAGGAGAAAGAGCTACAAGGGTGACAAGCAGCATAAAGAAGAAAGGTTTTAGAGAAACCTTGGTAGGTTCAAGTGCAGCCTGAATTAGATCTTTTCTCATCCAAAACTTCAGATGAAGAAGGTATTTTGCTAAATGTAGAACTAAGCGCCAAGCACTATGGGTTTATTTCAGAACAAGTTGTCTGCACATTGCAGCTACAAGGACAAAACTTCAACTGAAGATGGTACTACCAGCTGGAATTCATTTAGTTTAACTGGCCGATGTTCAAGCGATATCGAAAAAAATACTTCTAGAATCCATTTTGAAAGCTAGCTCAAAGAGGCCCAACAATCTTAGAAGGTGGTTCTTTCCTTGACACACCCCTTTAATTTACTGTTGCATTTACTTACAACTAGTTGCACTGGAAAGAGGAGACGACTACTTTGTGTTACTGTACCAGCTAGGAGATCAGATGAAATGGGCTATTATACATGGCTGTTGGGTGTCTGAACACCCATTTCAATAAACAGCCAGAAGAGGAACAATAAAGAAGATGCCCATATCCGTATGACATGTACAAGAATGACACTAAAAACTCTAAGTACAACAGAGAGAGGGAAGAATGAGAGTTGTAAGAAAACTGTTGATGTGGGTGAAAGGTGGAGTTATTGCATTCTTTTTAAAGCCACTGAAATGCCATGCTGGCAGCCCCTGGTATCCCACAGCAAACCATGGCAACAGCTGCTCGGCTCTATAGTAATAAACTGAAACAATTTAATAGCTTTTATTGTTCTGCTGTGATGTTCGAGCACAACCACTTCCTCCCTCTCCCAGGACTCCTGGGCCCCGCAAGGGCAGCAATGAGAGAAGATCTCATTTACCTAAAAGCGCTTATAAATTTTTAATTTGCTTTAACAAGTAAATTAACAAGTCCCTCATTCAGGCAAGTTTTATGGCCTCTTGCCACTTGGGGAGGGCCATAAAAGTTTTATAGATAATCCTGAGCTACCGAGACTGCTCATAATAAATTGTCTGTTTCCTGTTATTTTATCAAACCACTGGGCTTCTAATGACTTAAAGTCACAGTTTCCTTGTAGCTACGCTTTTTATGAGTCCGTATTTATAAACTGTAAAGAATATCTTAAATTATACTGGGCCCCTGTTAATCATTACAAAGCTATTTTTATTGGCGCCAACCTTTTCCTCACGCCCAGCTAATAAAGGCTACGGCATTATTTTATTTTATTTTTTTTAGAGGGCATGCTGATTCCACATATTATTCAAGATGCTGCCTTAGCTACAGTTTCCATTAGCAAATACTTTAAGTGCCTGTAACTCCCTCTTCAGATTTATAAGAGTACTTGTAAACCTTCTCAGGATGACAAGCCCTTTCAGCAGACCCGCCAACCTGACAGGCATCCAGGTCTGAGAAGAGATGGTGTGTGTTGCAAAGATATTTAATGGAAAATTGTAACCACAACAGTCACACAGTGTCCACCCACTGGTCCAAAGTGGATGTTACTTGCAGAGAAGGGCACCAATCCTGTAAAAATGTGCTTAACTTTACATACGGTGAGTAATCCCATTGAAGTCAATGGCACTACTCACAGTGGGTAAAGTTTAGCATATGCATAAATCTTTGCAGCACCAGGGCCGGCTCCAGGCACCAGCTTAACAAGCAGGTGCTTGGGGTGGCCAAGGGAGAGGGGCGGCACCTGCGGCAAGTCGGGGGCGGCAGGTCCCTCACTCCCTCTAGGAGCGAAAGACCTGCTGCTGAACTGCCTCGCCAATCGCAGCTTTTTTTTTTTTTTTTTGCTTGGGGCCGCAGAAATGCTGGAGCCGGCCTTGAGCATCAGGGTTTTAAGCACTTCTGTGCCCTTCTGGCCAGAGTTATGGCACCAAAGCGACAGCTAAAAATAGGGAAAGGAAGAAAATTACCAGCAGGGCCGGCTCCAGCATTTCTGCCACCCCAAGCAAAAAAACAAAAAAAACAAAAAAAACCTGCAATCGCGATCGGCAGTGGCAATTGGGGGAAAAAAAAAAAAGCCGCGATTGGCGGGGCAGTTCAGCGGCAGGTCCTTTGCTCCTAGAGGGAGTGAGGGACTGCCGCCCCTGAATTGCCGCAGGTGCCGCCACAAGCACCTGCTTGTTAAGCTGGTGCCTGGAGCCGGCCCTGATTACCAGAGTCCCATTTTTGCATGCAGTGTAGTCAGGAAATAAAAATGAGAATAAAGAGGAGATGAGCCAGAGATGTGAAGTTGGACTCTGGATCCAGATCCAAACTTCCTCTGAAGTTTAAACAAGTTTGCTATGGAGTCCCAATACAAAGGGGGCACTGGGATAGTAAGTTTCTGAAATACTGATTAGATTCACATTCTAAATATGTTCTAGTTTTGAAAATTATAACTCCACAAACTGTTTTGCAGAAGAACATTTAAAATTCAATAGCGGGTTCCTTGATATCTTTCTGTTAAGCACTGGCTGACCCGCAGACCACTTGAAAGTTAAAATTCCATCCATCCGGTAAAGAGATAACGTCATAGGAACAAAACATTGGTAGGTGGAATTCCCACTGCTGAATGGGAAACCCCAGGCAAGATAGTGGAGTTTTAAGGACCCAGGATTTTATATTAAAAAGACAGGTATTGAAACATTTTCACTAGGACTATGTAGATAAACCTGGCATACGCCTATTATCTGAAGTTCTGAGTGTGCTCACAGTTCTGGTTCTATTTGTACTGACTTTTGGGGAAGAAAGACCCATGGTTTTATATCTCACAATGTAGCCCCAGACCAAGATTCTTTGTGTAACAATAACTGCCCTTGTGTACCTTCATTTTTTGGAATATTGTGGTTATGGTATGACTCTAAAAATCACTGCACTGGGTAAGCCTCTTGGTACAGGCATCACTGTATGGCAAATGACAACTTGGTCAACAACATTTGGCTTAATGAAATAAAGGCAATAAATGCAAGTACAAAGAAAAGTAAATACAGGACAACTGACTATAAATGTGCCTTTAGCATCACTCAAGAATATAATTGTATGTGGTTTCTATGGTCCAGGAAAGGGATAGTTACTTTACACTAAAAAAAAGCCATACATCAAATTCAGGGCCTATTCCCAAAACTACAGAAATTGAGAGGGAAGAGAAACATCTTTGAAGCATCACTATGCACAGAGTTATTTCTGTACATTAAGACTAGGGTTGCAAAGGAACCGAAGGGAGTTGGTCACCTGGGCATCTAACTCTTTTGACAATCCCCATCTTTGACTTAACTGTGTAGGCTAAAAACCAATTTAATACAACAACAAATTCAGACTGACAGACAGAAAGCCTGATTCCTCTAAGACAGACACTCCACAAATTTATATGAAACAACACTTGAGTCCAAGCAACAAAAACAATAAATAAATAAATAATAATTAAATTGCACCTGAGCAGTGAAGGAGAATGAGAAGTCTCTGAACTGGATACATATAACTGTTTTAGGGTTACAATATTTTGTGCCTCCAAAAGGAGGACACTCCACGGGGCCCCGTCCCCGTCTCCAGCCTGGGTCGGCTCGGTCCCCGGCCCCCGAACCCCCGGCCCCGCTCCGCCGGCCCGTCCCCCGAGCCCCCGGCCCCGCTCCGCCGGCCCGTCCCCCGAGCCCCCGGCCCGTCCCCCGAGCCCCCGGCCCGGCACCACACCGCCGTCCCGTCCCGATTTTCCCGGACATGTTCGGCTTTTTGGGATTTCCCCCCGGACGGGGATTTGGAGCCCAAAAAGCCGGACATGTCCGGGAAAATCCGGACGTATGGTAACCCTAAACTGTTTAGGCATCAGTGTTTCAACTAAATTTATAGCAGCTGAGCACTGTAGTGATCCGGTGCATCCATCTGTAGTATTCAGGAAATGAGGAAAATCAGGCTGGTGTAAGCATGCCCAACATACATGACACTGTTATATTGGCATGACCTTAGAAGATTACTATGCAGGAGGCTCTGAGTTTGTGGGGAAAGGTTATGATGCAGACAGATGACAACTGCTGACATAGATCTATATACAATGAAAATGGACCTAAAAAGTACCCCCCCCACACACACACACACACACACCCGCCTCCCGGCACTTCAACTAAAGATATTTAAAGGCTCTGGCCTTTCTTAAAAAATTATTTCAGTGTTCAAGAACCCCTTCCTGGACATCAACGTAAGCAAAAGTGACAAAATACCAGTAGAAAGGTGATATTTCTAACCCAACTAGAAACAGGAACTTCCAGAAATCTCCTGAGAAAGAAGGAAAAAAGGTTGGAAAGCAACTTCCAGCCTCATGTGGGAGGCAACAGAGTATCCAAACATTTGAAAGCGTGTCTCAAATGAACTGCCACACCTTTTGGGGTTTCCCCACCACTAGCACCTACTGTTCTTTTTATTTTTATATACACATGCAGATTGCTCTTTCTAACCACATTCTTGCAAAAACTGACTCCCACTTTCATTATGAGACCCATAGCTTGCCAGAGACATTGCCATTGAAGTAAGTGATCTCATCTTCTTGTACACCTAAGTCTTTTTAGAACTCCTAAGCTTCAGTTCACATTTCAGGTTAATCTTTTCCTTTCCGAAAGAACAGAACTTCCTCTTTCCTGATCTCCCTGAGGGCTCAGTAGTTGCAACATCAAACAGAAAACACAAACCATTGTGCCCCCTCCAAAAGCCTATTATACTGTCAACTCTCTTCCTAACTGCAACCAGGGGAAAGAGCTTATACACTGACTCCAGAGCTCTTTTACTGCTGGAAAGGGTCCATGATTTCTCCAAGCTACTGCTGCATTTCATTTCTCTAAAGAACTCATAATAAGATGGGCTAAGTTCCAAGAAAGAAAAAAGAAACCCGAACAACCAACTGAACTAACTGTACATTTCCCCCCATTACTTTCTGCTGCTGGCAATGGCTGAGACTGCGAGACTGTCATGCAATTCTACCAGGGGTCCTTTTCCATACTACTTAATAAATCAGATAATAGAACACAGATTCATATGAATTAGGTTGGGAAGGGGGATATGTTTGCTGTTGCTGCTTAAGATGTGTCTTACTGCACGTTATACCCTTGAGGCATTAAACGAAGTGGGAGACTTGGAAGAAAATCCTGGTTTAGAAAAGGGTACACACTGTCCCATTCAAATGGAAACCTCTTGTGTGCTTCTTAATTTAGTAAAGAGAGAGATGAGTTGTAATAGATTTAAGGACAGGCCTGTAAAATGTGTCAAGCAAGCTACGGTCAGTTTATGAACCAGCAACTCGGTCTAGGGGCACTGCAAGGCTTAATTTATTAATGTGTGCCAAGCATGTTGAAATCCTTGGATGGGAAGTCCTATCAAAGTGTAAGGTGGTGTTGTTATTACTCCAATTCAAGTAAATGGGAGTTACATTTTCCTTTCAACCTACTTATGTATTTCAAAAACAAGGGCATCTGTGCAGCTTTGCAGCATTTGAAAAAAATGTTTTTATGTTGACAGGTTTTATAAGCTATCTACATATTTTCCTCCCATTTGTTAGAAGAGTTCATATCCTTTTCTGCAGCATATCCACTGGCCCCAGGCCTGGAATAGCAAAATTAGGGTCTCCTCATTTGCTGAGCAAGTCACTAGGGGCATGCCACCTGGCAAGACGTGCATTTCGTTTCTCCGAGGCTTGTCTGGAATTCCAGTCTCTTAATGCAGACCTGCAAACACACTGGCTTTTTTCTACACTGAGGCCTTCACACTTGCAACCCCATTAGCAAAAAGGAGAGCGGTCAGACCACTGCATGATCCACCCAATAATTCAGATATACTGCTTTGTAGCTTCAGTGCAAAGCTTCCTAGATCCCGCGGTACTAAATATTACTTCCAGCCAGGCAGCCAGTACCACCCACAATCCTTATTTCTAATTTTTGAGTTAATGACTCATGATAAGTCATGGTTAATAGTGGCTCCAGGTCTAAAGCATGACATTTACAGCTAAAGTTCTATAAAGTTAGTAGGTTGTGTTAAGCTGCAGCAACCAAATGACTATAAACGTAGCCCTGCACAGCAAGACCATGGCTAGAGATTGGTTACAGCTATAAGTAATTGATCTGTCTGAAGATATGGGCTACAAATCATAGAATTAATGTTCAAATTCCAGCTGTGTTGCTTTGTTTCCCCCCCCCCCCCCCCAGCTCCTTGACAACAAAGACATGCCTCCTCCCCTGGAGACCAGAAAAGTTATTAAAATCTTCATACGGTTTTTGCAGCAGAGACCCTTAAAAGCATCAGAGGAAAAAAATGCAGGATTCATAAAGAAACCATCCTATAATTTCCGTTCGATCTGGTATTCATTTCAAAGTGACTACCAGCCCTGCTATCCTTAGCCAACTCTCCTCCCACACAGACATGGGATGGTAGTGTTGGTGGAGAGAGAGAGAGAGAGAGAGAATATTAATGTGTGTGAGAGTGAGAAAGAAAATTGTGGAAAACTGAAGGAAAAAAATAAAAATGGAAAACATCCAAAACTGCAGCTGTGCCGGCCCATTAAAAAGCTGAAACTCATTCTACTGTTCGACCTCATGCTTATCACCACATAACTATTCATCAAAGAAATTTCAGTGCAATTAATTAAATTATTCCCATGTCTGTGCCACAGAGTCGTTATTCCAATATCAGATTTCACTCACACTCTCTTAAGCTCATGTCTGCATGCCAAGTGACATCTCCAGGGTTGTCCGGTCTCAATAAAGCTGTGCTCCTCACCACTCACACAGGCTATCATTTCTCTTTTTTATTGCCATTTATTTTCCACTAGGATTTCACTGCCAGTATATTGGCAGGACTTCCAGTATATGGATGTAATGAAATCTACCACAGACACTTAACATCAGGTCAGGCTTGAGCTCCGCTGAAGCAAAGCTGTAATAGGATAAACAAATGCTTCCAGGAGGAAGACTTTATCAGCTCAAAAATACAACATGGTATCCTTTGGTACCAAGTCTAGAACTGGTTGGGAGTCATTTGAAAATCCTTGTGACAATTAAGTTTATGGCTGAAATGTGCTTAACATGATAAATCTGAGCTATGGCACAGATTTCTCTTAATCCACCAGGAACAGTGCCTTTAAAACAAAAACAAAACAGGAGCTATTAACATCCATACCCTCAACACACCAGCAATGTCTAGGTGAACTAGCTTCTAACTTGTGGAATCTGTGCTGATTTATCAACAGCAAAATGAAAATGGCCGGATGTGAAATAAACCTCAGTTTTCTGCAACCCGTGCAAGGTCTGTTTGCTGAAAGAGCCATTGTTTGTGCACAGTTCTGGAAAAACATTTGTGACGAAGACGAGGAAGAAGATGAAGATGAGGAAGAAGACAAAGACTAAGATGAAGCGTAGTCTAACAGACTCTTCCTACGCTAAGTAGAACTATAATTAGAACTAGCAAAAAAAGGGCACTCAAAAGACTATAAGCCAAAATCAAAGTCCTAGTGAAGCCAATGGGAATTATGCCATTCATTTCAACAGGATCAGGATTTGGCCCCGTGTGCACATGGCTACATGACAAACTAGAGTAGTCCAGTTCATTAATTGAGTCTTCATTTCTTTGTTTCATTACTACAGTACTGTTCTTTGTAAAAAATAAATAAATGCTTCTTGTCTGATATTAAATTACATTCCTTTTCAAGCTGTGAACTTTAGTAAACTTAGTCCTGGTCTAGTTCCAGGAGACTAAATGAAAAATTCAACATGAACAGCATGCATCAAAACAATTAGCAACACATTTTAAATGTTCTGACCAACTGCGCATATAAACACCTATTAGCTATTGAATTTGAAAAAGATTACTATTAAAAATGTAATAGGTAGCACAGTAAGCTTGCATGGCATTTCATAAACAGGTAGTAAGACATATTTCATCTCTAGCTTCAGTTTTCAAACATATTTAATTCACCCCAAAAAGCCTACTGCAACATTTTCTCATATCTTAAGTTTTCACACTTCCTGTATTTATAATCACCCTACTTGTATTCTGAGAACTGAAAACTGACCGTATTTTATCTTAAGTGTAACAAATACAAGGATTGAACCTGGAACCTTCAGCACCAAAGCACAAGCCTTTACTATTTGAATTAAAGGAGTAACTCCATTACAGGATAAAAAGCAACAGAGGGCCCTGTGGCACCTTTAAGACTAACAGAAGTATTGGGAGCATAAGCTTTCATGGGTAAGAACCTCACTTCTTGCATCTGAAGAAGTGAGGTTCTTACCCATGAAAGCTTATGCTCCCAATACTTCCGTTAGTCTTAAAGGTGCCACAGAACCTTCTGTTGCTTTTTACAGATTCAGACTAACACGGCTACCTCTCTGATACTTGACTCCATTACAGGATAGCAGTAGCAGGGCCTTATCCTCTATGTGGACTGAGGTTCAGTCCTTGGCCTCAGTTTGGCTGGAAATTGCAACTGTGTTTCTGCTGAAATGGGCATCTTAAGTGTATTAATACCCGTGGTTCCATGATGAATGCGCTCTAGGAACAACCATGCTTTCAAAAATGGATCAGGAAAGGGCGGATGAGCCCAAGTTCTTTTGAGCAAGTGGTCTGGGGAGAGGTCTACAAGCAGTGATTTAGGAGGTCAAGGGGAAAGAAACTCTTTGATCAAGGGCAGGCTCACATCCAGCAGGTCACAGAATTAGTTACTCCCCAAGTTGGGGAGTGTCTTTAGGCTGGTCTACACTGGGGGGGGGGGGGGAAATCGATCCAAGATACGCAAATAGCGTAGCTGAAGTCGAAGTATCTTGGATTGAATTACCTGGGGTCCAGATGGCGCTGGATCAATGGCCACGGCTCCCCCGTCGACTACGCTACTGCCGCTCACTCTGGTGGAGTTCTGGAGTCGACGGTGAGCGCATTCGGGGATCGATATATCGCGTCTTAACGAGACGTGATATATCGATCCCAGATAAATCGATTGCTACCCGCTGATACAGCAGGTAGTGAAGACATACCCTTTGTTTACTCTTTTCATGCTTATGCCAACAATGTGATTTCTCCTTAGTAACACTGAGGAGGAGACCTTGCTGAGGGTTTGACTGAGTCACTTCACCACCTAAAAGTAAGTTTCTGTAATTTTCTTCATTAGCAGTTGTCTTTTTTTTGTATGAAGCAGTGCCTATGGAGAAATGACTGATGTAGCAGTACTACTTGTAGCAATGTTTTTTCCTTCACCTTCGATGATCGACTGTGCACTGTATCATGAAAAGCAACAGTGAGACCACCCGAGCAAAAAAAACAAAAACAAACAAAAACAGTGGAGAAATCATTCTTCCATGTAATCCTGTTCTTTTTGTCAAAATCCATAACGTATTCAGTTGACAAACAATTCCGCCACGTGGCTCTCCTACAAGTTGCTCATGTCAACAAAATTAATGTGACATTTACAACTATTTTGAGGATAGAATGAAGTTGCTTAAAATTATTCCATAGACGCAGCATGAGATGGAATTATTCAGTTGAGAAAATCTAATTAGGTGCAAATTATTCCAGGTTATATGAATTATAAAACCTTTCACAGATAAGCATCTAAACTCAAATTTGGGACTTAATGTGCTATAGTGAATGAATATGCTGGGCACCTGGGTTTTCAGTTAGGTTTCAATCTGGGACAAAGTTGACAGGGTAATTAATTTTTCCCCATCTCCCCACCTCCCGGTCCATGTACTCTTAACACACACAGCTCATTTAGAATATATTTTTCTCTAAAGTTAAAAGCCCTTTTTCTTCATAGATGAAAAGAAAAAAAGAAGGATCAGTCATCAGATGCATGAAGTAGCCTTTCAGACTAGCTCTTAAGATAGATACACGTGACACCTCTGTATCACAGATAACAAGAGCTATGCCCTATGATAACACAATCAGCATTGAGTATGGCTGGCAAGCACGAGAAGTGGTGTTTTAACACAGTAGTACAGGTCTAACAGCGCCATCCTGCAAGCTGCTGAACTGATCCAGGAAAGTAGTTAAGCACATACTTAACTAAGTTCATGAATAGTTCCAATGATTATTTTAAGCATGTGCTTAAGGGTTTTGCAGGATTTGGGGGCAGAATGCTCAGCAGCTTACCTGATTAATACAGAATCTATTTATGGTTTTAGCAGAATGGCTTCCTAATTAGATGTAAGTGGTTCGTCACTAAACCAAGCCTTAGAAAAATAGCCAGTTTCCAGGTGTCTTGACACCTGAATACTGGTGTTCATGGAGTTTGGGAGCCAGGTTAGATAACAGATGCTGACAGGAGTGGAATGGGGCATCATGCTTTTGCTAGGGAGGAAAAGGGATAGAGATGCTTTTAGGGAGGGAAACAGAGGCCTTGTGCTAATGTTCAGCTCATATCTTCATTCTCTCATTGCTACTAACAGTAAGTTTATTGCCAACAGAGGTTTAAGGGTTAGCACCCTGTGTAAATTTTAGCAGAATCAATTCACATTATGTTCAACAAAATATACTAGACTTTGGTGTGGGCCCTAAGTTTATTCTTCTTTGCTTGTTCATACCAAAGCCCAGTATACACTGTTGAACCTCATGTGAGCTCAAACTGCAAAATTGTGTGCAACTCTTGCTAACCTATAGAACAACAATTCTCAGGGGAGAGTATTGTGCTGTGGGAATTGCAGATTAACTATCACATCCTGAATGTCCTCCGTCTGTAGAGCAAAACACCAAAGTGGATAATTTAAAATACAATACTACAGTTATCAATATGTCAGAGATGAGCCTAAGCCAGAACGCCAGATCCCACCTCTTTCCCTCGGACTCTGGGAAAGTCTAGAACTGGTTCCAGCCTATTGGGTTTGGGCCCATCTCACAGACTCTCACATTTTAAGGACGAAAGGATCAGTCTGATGACCCAGCCTGACCCCCTGTATAAAACAGGTCAAATAAATACACATTCTACTAAATACACACTGAAACTTAACTAAAAACGATGTTCAAAGGAGCCTGATTATTTCCCTCCCCTCCTTGATTTCTACAAAGAATGAGTTCTCTCACAGGTTATTGATCTCACTCCATGGAGCCAGTTATCCTGTTATTTACAAAAAAGAAAAAAAAAAAGTAATGCTATTTTTGTTTTGTTTTCAATAGATGACATTAACATTGTGACCAAAAAATCTCATGCTGGAGGTTTCCTTAACCACCTAAGAATTAACCTAGCACAGATCCATGCACTTAAAGCTTTCCAAACGTCCTCAGAGCCCAGCATTACCTGTGTAACTGCTGTGAAGTGAGAGGAGAGCACTCTGGCACTGACGCACCAAGCATTCTTCAGAGTCTCCTTAAAAAGTGCTACACAATACCCATTGTCATGGTGGAGGGTTTTCATTTTATTTTATTCACCAGATCCCTCTGCTTTGTCAGAGAAATCCAGTCAGTCAGTCTTGGTTCTCCGAGGCCTTGCACTGCATGCAGTCAATGTAGCCTCGCAGAATGGACTTGTGGAAGGAGACAGGGAGAGAGATTTCTATGTGTACAACTCAACAGAGCACTTCTCTCTCTTGCTTTTCTCCCCTTTTTATTTTTAATAAACTTGGTTCTAGTCCTGATCTAGTCCGGAGATAAAGGGAAGGGAAGATAAACCCACCACACCATGTTTCTCTCTCTTTAACAAGAATAAGTGGCAGTGAAAAAGATCTGAGGATAAACACAGATCTGCTGTGGTTCAGTAACCTTTGTTCGGCTGTGATTGATAACTATTTTTAAATGGCTGCAGCTGTCAGGCTCAGCTCTGGACTGGTGTTTGTCTGAATCTCTTCTCCCCGTCCTGCCCCCCATTCCGATTAAGAATAATCTGTGACAGTATGGGACATTTACAGGACTAAAAGGCCAGCCTTTTAGATACCTCAAGTCAATGAAGCTGGAGTGAAGCCTTCTATGCAACAAGTAAAGGTCTCCATCATAAAATCCACCACCTCTGACCTTAACCTGCAAAACAGCAATGCTGATGAGGACCAAAAATAAAAAAAAATTAAAATCGAAACCCAGAATAGAGCAGGAAAGGGCATTCGTAACTGTAAAATTATTCCCTCGCTTTTGTCAATGCTCACTCCCAATTCTGTAAGAGTTAAAGGCCGCCAAATAATAGGCACTGTAGCGTTTTCCTCTGGGTTGCAGCCAAGGCCACTAACCCTGCTATTAGAGGCCTGACAAGCTTTGTCAATGCAATCTGCTGAATGCCGTGAGTGACAAGCGATCAATATTCTCCACTCTCATGGGTCATCACAGGTGACAGAGGCCTAAGTAATAAAACAGCCCTGGCTGCCTCCTCTAACTTAAATGCTTCCCTAGCCACAATATTTCTTTTTTGTCTAAGCGCCTCTAGCTAAATTTCTCATAGATCGAACCATCTGATGGGGGATAGAGGTTCTGAAGAATTGCAATGTGTCTGAATTGATGCTAGCCAGTGAAAGCTCAGTAGACTGGAGAAATAGGTTCAAATAAATCGAAAATGACTAGCTACAGAGTTGTAATCTGCCAGCATCAGACCCTGTAGCAACAAGCCAATATGAAAAAAGCATGCTGACAATGGAACACCAAGCCACCTGCCGACTGAGAATCAGCTTCCCATTTTTATATTGTTTTGAAGATAGAATGACACAAAGAGAGAGCCTCTTTATAAATGGTTCTGAGCATTACTGGGAGCAACTATATAAAACTGCATTACAACATTAATAGAAATGTAAAATGGGCTTTCTATATCATTATACATTTGAGGAAAATATTAATAGGCTTGAGGTTTGCAGGGATTCTTGGAGCAGGCTGTCATGAGTGTTGCCAGAAGGCCCCTCACGACACACTTTGAGCAGGAAGAAAGAAAGAGTTTAGACTGGGGGTTGCAAAAGCACCTGTGGTGTTAGGAATCCAATTCCCACAGAAAGTTAAAAGGAAACTGGCATGTAACTCACGTGAGTATTTTTGAAAATTCCACCCTGATTCTTAATGTTAATACCAGAAATAGGCCCAAGCCATCAAAGCATGGTCTGGGATCAGAATCTTTTTCTGGGGTTTTCGTTTGTTTGGATCTAGGTTTTTGGTTTGGGACTCTCTCTTTGACCAAAGGGCATTGTAAACATTCAGCTTCACTATATTCTTGTGAGGCAGGCAAGTATTACAGACCATTTTTATATGAGTAAACTAAGTCACATCTCAAAGTCAGTGGCAAAACTGAAAACAGAATCCAACTTATACCCAAGACCCCACTCTAAACAATAACTACCAAATAGGTCAGATAGCTGAGCTTCTTCTAGGGAAAGATTCAGCTTGGAAAAGAGGAGACTAAGGGGGGGGATATGATAGAGGTATATAAAATCATGAGTGATGTGGAGAAAGTGGATAAATAAAAGTTATTTACTTATTCCCATAATACAAGAACTAGGGGTCACCAAATGAAATTAATAGGCAGCAGGTTTAAAACAAATACAAGGAAGTTCTTCTTCACACAGCACACCATCAACTTGTGGAACTCCTTGCCTGAGAAGGTTGTGAAGGCTAGGACTATAACAGTGTTTAAAAGAGAACTGGATAAATTCATGGTGGTTAAATCCATTAATGGCTATTAGCCAGGATGGATAAGGAATTGTGTCCCTAGCCTCTGTTTGTCTGAGGATGGAGATGGATGTCAGGAGAGAGATCACTTGATCATTACCTGTTGGTCCACTCCCTCTGGGGCACCTGACATTGGCCACTGTCGGTAGACAGGATACTGAGCTAGATGGACCTTTGGTCTGACTCAGTACGGCCGTTCTTATGTCCTAAGATTGCTAGCTACACATTTCTGTTTAAACATGTGGTAAACTGATGATGTATGTCCGCTTTGGAGATAATTGATGTGGTGTTTACTCACTGCTCTCAAGAACCTAAGTCAAGTTGGAAATAGACTAGCACACTGAAACACTTAGGATGTGTATTCTTGGCTGTCTTGACCCTCTCACTTAAAAATGAATGGTACTTGAACTACTATTTATTCTGCAATTTTACTCCTAGAATAATTACAAAATGATCCACAAACAAAAAGCAGAATCCAACACAGCTACCGTATTATAGCAGGATGGTCCCCGGTGGTATGTGGAGAGCTGAGAAGCTGAATTAGCAGCTTTAATATTTATACAAAGGGCTTGAAAGTAAAGTCTGAAATGTGTTAAAGAAAAAATACTCGACAGTTCATGTGACTGGGCTGGACCCCTTTAGAGGCTGTCAAACAAAGCACAAGGTACCCAAGGCCTTTTAGTGATCTACGTAGAGAGAGCAAGTCTGAGGCAATATGTGACCAAACAGACTGTAACTGACATTATGTAAAGAAAAGAGCAATGAGATGACGTTTTATCAGAGAAACTTGTCCTGTCTACTGAGCTGAAGTTAGTTGCCATTAATGAAAAGGTTTGTATGGTTGCAGGATTTGGTTCACCCACAAACTTAACTTGTTAAACCAGATGGACAAACAATGGAGCATAGCATATGGGAAGGATGTATTTCAGACCACAATAACCTTTCCAGTAAATCATTATGCAGGGCTGGCCTTCTAAGTGATTAGATGAAAGGCAACTGTCCTGTTTGGCCAATCCCAGTGATCTCACAGCCAGGCTATGGGATATGGGCAGCATTAAGATGCAAAGCAACAGACTAAGCAAAGAACCAGCCTGGAGTAAAAAACACCACTTCAGTCCATGAATAACACAAATGATGGATGAGTGATTCAGGAAGATGACTGAACTACAGAGGATTAGGTTAAAAAAAAAAAAAAAAAAAAAAAAAAAAAAAAAAAACAAAGTGTGGCCAAAAAAAAAAAAAAAAAAAGGGGAGGGATAAAGAAAAAAAAAAAAAAAAAAAAAAAAAAAGGTAAAAAAAAAAAAAAAAAAAAAAAAAAAAAAGACAAGCATCAGTGTCTGGCCAAGAATTGGATCAACTGAAGGGGATATTCACAGCAGATTAGAGAATTGAGAACACTGGCATTTGGGTAAATATTTAAAAAAAAAGGAAAAGAGGTAAAAATGGGGGTGACATCATGGCAGAGTCTACTATAGATCACCAAATCAAGACGAGAAGGTGGATGAGGTATTGTTATAGCAAGTCATGGAAATATCCAAAACACAAGGCTTGGAAGTAATCGGGGGGGACTTGAACTATCCAGGCATTTATTGAAAAAGTAATATGGCAAAACACAAAATGTCCAGAAAGCTCTTGGAATGTATTGGGGACAACATTTTTGTTTCACAAAGTGGAGGAAGTAACCAGGTGGACAGCCATTTTAGACTTGATTCTAACACAGAGGAATTGGTTGCAAATCTCAAGGTCACAGTTCATGAAATAAGAGATCTCATGATTTGAGGGAAAGCAATGAATGAGAATAATAAAGGACAACGGCCTTCAAAAAAGGCAGATTTAAACAAACTCAGGGAACTGGTAGGTAAGGTCCCATGGGAAGAAATTCGGAGGGGAAAGGGAGCTCAAGAGAGCTAGCAGTTTCTCAAGGAGACAATTTAGAAGCACAACTGCAAACAATCTCAATGTGAAGGAAAGATAGGAAGAAAAGGAAGAGGCCAATATGGCTCCTTCTGGAGCTCTTTAAATTACCTGAAAATTATAAAGAAATCCTATAAAAAGTGGAAATATGGATGAATTGCTAAGGAATGGTACAAAAGAACAGCACAAGCATGTAGGTACAAAATCTGAAAGGCTAGGGCACAAAATGAGATGCACACTGCAAAAGACATAAAAGGCAAGAAGAGGAGGTTCTCTAAATATATTAGAAGCAAGAGAAAGAGGGAGAAAAGCGTAGGCTCTCTACTTCACAGGGAATGAGAGCTAATAACTAATTACATTAAGAAGGCTGAGGTGGTGGATAATTATTTTGCTTCAATCTTCATTAAAAGATTAATGGTGACCAGTTATTCAACACAATGAATATTAACAACAAGGGAGAAGGAACGCAAGCCAAAATAGGGCAATAACTAGTTAAAGAGTAAGTTAGATGTATTCAAATCAGTGGGGCCGATGAAATTCATCGTAGGTTACTCAAGGAAGGAGCTGAAGCAATCTCAGAACCATTAGTGATTATCTTTGACAACTCACGAAAGACAAGTAATGTCCCGGAGGGCTGGAGAAGGGCAAACACAGTACCTATCTTAAAAAAAAAAAGGGGGGGGGGGGGGGGGGGGGGACAAAGAGGCCCAGGAAATTATAGACCAGTTTACCTCACTTCAATATTTGGAAAGATACTGGAACAAATTAAATAATCACAGTTTGTGAGCACCTACAGGATGGTAGGATTATAAGACTTGTCCAGAACAAATCATGCCAAACAAAGTTAATTTCCTTCTTTGACAGAGTTACTGGCCTTGTGGATGGGGAAGCAGTAGACATAATAAATCATAATTTTAAAGCTTTTGACAGAGTCCCACATTATATTCTCATCAGCAAACTAGGGAAATGAGGTCTAGATGAAATGACTAAGGTAAGTGCAAAACTGAGCGAACGATTGTACTCAAAAAATAGTTCTGAATGGTTTACTGTCAAACTGGGGAGGAAGTATCCTGAGTCAAGTACTAGTTAATATTTTCATTCATGACTTGAGTAATGGAGTGGAGAGTACCTTTATAAAATTTTCAGATGACTCCAAGCAGGGAGGGTTTGCAATCACTTTGGAGGACAGGATTAGCATTCAAAATGACCTTGACAAATTAGATATCGGATCTGAATTCAACAAGATGAAATTCAATAAAGGAAAGTGCAAAGTAGTTCATTCAGAAACGAAAAATCAAATGCACAAACTAGGTAATGGTGAATAACTGGCTAGGTGGTTATACTGTTGAAAAGGATCTGGGGGTTATAGTGGATCACCAATTGAATGTGACTTAATGAGGTACAGTTGTGAAAAAGGCTAATGTTATTATAGGGTGCATTAGCAGGTGTGTCGTATATAAGACATGGGAAGTAACTATCCCACTCTACATAACACTAATGAGGCCTCAAGTGTCCATTTCTGGGTACTGCATTTTAGGAAAGATGTGGAAAAAATGGAGAGAGTCCAGAGAAGAGCACAACAAAAATGATAAAAAGATTTTAAAACAAAGAAGGGGGGCTGGACTTGATGACTTCTCAAGCTCCCTTCTAGCACTACAGTTTTATGATTGTAGGATTTTACTGTATGCCTTAATCCTACTGTATTTTTAATACCCAAATACCTCCCTTTAATTGTACAGAATGTACAGTATTTGTGTTGTCCTAACACATTATATTTATTCTCTGTTGGGTAGCTTGTTGAGAATAGATTACAGCAATGTGTCAAGAAAGTGGTGTTATACATACAGAAAGGGAGATGCGAAGCGTATGGAAATGTAGATTTAAAATTTTTTCACAAAATCCCTTGTCCCATTCTCCAACTCTATTTAGTAAATTTAGTGACATCATGAACATGTACAACAATCTAGTGTAATGCCCTAAGAGAACAATATGACTTCATAAGCCCCTGGTTGGTTGACTGATTGCCTTTGATCATGACCTATTTCTAGAGATTACTAATGATCTGAAATGTACATCAACATTCCTATTCTCTAACACAGCCAGACATCAAAACTTTTCTTCTCTCTGGCCTCTGAGGAAGGCTCTCACTGTACCAAGACATGACTTCAGCTTCATTTAAAAATAGAAAATGAAAGCAGTGTTGGCTACAGTGATACCATCACACATAACTCTTAACCTAATTTATTACTGATGAAGTCATTAGTGTACTCTGAAGATGCATTCTACACGTCTTTTTAATGGAAAAATTAACTAGGAGGGTCTTCTAACTTGCTTTAGAAAGTTGGGTCCTAAGAGACGTAAGTGTCATCTTTCCTTAGATTTATCTGAGAGTGAGGGAGTTATTTTAAAACATAGCATGACTCTAATATCATCCCAGTGCAAGAGGGCAGGGGCCTCACTGGTATTTGGTAGTGAGTTTCAACAGGCCTGACCAGTACCAGTGTACCCCAATTAGGGTGACCAGACAGCAAATGTTAAAAATCAGGATGGAGATAGGGGGTAATAGGTGCCTATATAAGAAAAAGACCCCAAAATAGGGATTGTCCCTATAAAATCGGGACATCTGGTCACCTAACCCCAATTCACTCATGTCATATCCTGTATCTAAAAGGTGTCGTGTAAACTATCAATAGAATACTACTATCATACTGATCATGAATTTTATTGTGTGTTGTATATACAGGGGACAAATTCAAAATGACAAACCTATTGGGAGTTCTACTCTTAAAGTTACCCTGCACTAGACAAAGGAATGTAGTTCTGCAGTCTTGGAGGTATTTCTAAGGTACATTAAAAGACAATGGGAATGCCATTTACATAAAAGTTACACAGAACCATCAAGCCAACAAGGGAAGAAGATAACCACTCAGCATCAAGGCAAGGGGAAGAGATCAATTTCTACTATAGCAAACACCATCAGGGGAAAAAAACCAGCATGACATTTCCTTCACCAGGAGACTTCACAAAGCCTTCCTCATAGCTTACATGAACTTGATTTTGAAGAAAGGGAGGAGCAAAGAAAACGAGACAAAGCAAAATCTTAAAAATAGAGAGTAAAAAAAAGGCATATGCACAAAAAAGGAAAAAAACAAAATGAGAACCAAGCCATGAGGGTGCGGCACAGAGGAGGAAGGGAGGCGAGGGTGGACTGAAAAACGGAATGTGTGGCAATGTCATCAGAGCAGGGCCGGCTCCAGCATTTCTGCCGCCCCAAGAAAAAAAAAAAAAAAAAAAAAAAAAAAACTGATCGGCGGTGGCAGTTCAGCGGCAGGTCCTTCACTCCTAGAAGAGTGAGGGACCTGCCGCCCCCGAATTGCCCCAGGTGCCACTCCTCTCCCTTGGCCGCCCCAAGCACCTGCTTGTTAAGCTGGTGCCTGGAGCCGGCCCTGCATCAGAGTATGGCTGAAGGAGAAATTGGCTAGAAGAAAATGTGCTGATTTAAAGACAAAAATAACTGGACAAATTGCTTACAAGAGAAATCTCCCTTTTCTCAGATGCAATCAATGTATCACCTATTTAAATCCATTATTATTATGCCATTCAGCTGCAAGTCTAGAATTTTTCAAAAAGAGTTCCATGAAGAACGTGCATTGACCACCTGGATATGATGTTCAGCTGCATGTGTTAATTATTATGTTAAAAAGCCTAAAATATTTAGGACAAACATACATGATAACTGACTCCCTTCTTGAGCATTTTTGACAGATATGTTGTCTTATCATTGTGGTACCAACTAGCATTGCTATAGTTAATGATCTGCAAGTGTTTCCATTACAGCCCCTGCTTCAAAGGGTTTTATTCTTCAGATGTAAAAATGCAATTCAAGCAGAGATTTATCTTGCAAGATCTTAGCCCAGAAGCAACATTTTTCTTGCTTTTTTGGATTTATAGCAAATCCTTAATACTATTTTAATCTATCAGTTTGCAGTTTAATTTCCTTATTTTAATGATACCCTTTCATGGGAGAGGAGGGGGACCAAAACCAGGGAGACAAAATAAAACTCAAATGTAGGTGCTTGCACACAATAATAGATGCAGTCAGAAGGGAGTTCAGTCTCAAGGCTAATGCTCCTTTTTTAGCACACCGAGATATGACTATTATTGGAGGAGTCTCCAGACTGCAGAGCAGCTTATATACCACTTGTTGTGTACACAGCAGGTATTCCAGCACAAGAGCAGTTAAATGTGAAGGGTTCGCCTTCACTCTACATTTCTTTCATATCTATATTTACATAGGATGCCGTTATTTGAGCATATATATTTTTGCCATCTAATTCACCGGAAGCTCTGTTCAGTCTCACAGGTGTAACACAAGGACATCCCATATGGAGGCATGGTACAAAATGTGTATCCAGGGCAAACCACCCATGCTCTCTGTGACAATAAATTCTGCTGCAAATGACTGGACAAAGTCCTAGAAGCTGAGTGCAGCAAAGATAAACAGCCCTCTTTGTCCTTAAGGTCAGAAGCAGTCACTGTATTGAGCTTGCCCAAAAGATTAGTGCTGCCATTATTATTTGTGTTATATGAGCTATTTTAGGAGTTAACTGACCCGACGCAAAAGCCAGGTGAGAAGGGCTTTTGTATCTAATAGGATGAGCAATACAGAAGAAAAAAAAAAAAGCAAGGTTCTTTGGGCAACTGTATATAGATGCTGACTCAGTTTTAGCTGACAGCATCAATCAAAGCATCTCTAATCTCCCCAGTTAGCACTAAATCAGCGTAGCATAATTAAACCCGTGACAGAATATGGAGAAATGGGACTAGCTAAAAGGATAACTGAGGATAACGGCCTTGTGAAGCATAAATATTAAAGATGTTCAAAATTTTATTTTTCAGGTTAAGGATGCTTAGCTGGAACTGCACCTGCAAAGTCATTTGATATTACAGCCTCTGTCCACTGTCAGGGAGACATTGGCAAAGTGTTGGTATCCACATGATGAATTCTACAATTACGATAATATTTACCACCTTCTCTTCTGTAGGTAGCTGCGACTGGTGGAAGAGAGGTGTTGACTTTACCCAAATCAGACTGGGCATTATTAACCACTAAAGTAAAATTGTGGTGCCCTTTTCTTGAGGATGCCAGACATTTGAGAAGGAAGATGTATTAGTTTTGTAGTAAGAGATCATCCAAAATTAAAACCTCACTCACCTTTGTTCATACCAAATAAGTTTCAAAAATATTTGCCGAGCAAGTTAAGACAAACCTACTGTCGCACAAGCTTTAACACATAAAGCTCAACAAATACTGGCCCCATCCAGAACATTTGTTAAAACACATATATGCAATATAGGTAACAAGGAAAATTTAGAGTGTGAGATAGGAGGATACCTGGAAATTGTAGAGCACTCCTGCATTATTATGAGATTACAGTCCAGTTCTTTGGAATGATCAAGAAAGAGGCTGTCCCCCAGAGAAACCATCTTAGTTTTTATACTGAGCCTAGCACTTGCTGGGACACAATTTATGAAATGTATCTAATCAGTATTGTTTAGATACATATACAGTGCATAAATGGTCAATAATGCTCATTGTTTATCTACCTAGGTACTTATACGGTCCCATCATGATGTTATCCGAGGACCTCACATACATTGGATGAATTTATCCTCACAAACTTCTGGGCAGAAAGGAAGTGCTATTATACTCATTTTACACACAGGGAAATGAAATACCACCACCCGCCCAAGTAAGGGCAACAGCAAATGGGGTAAGTCATGGTGAGCCTAGGTCTCTAGATAGTTTCAATTCAACCCTGGTCTCCATTATATTTTCCAATCATCCATAGTACTTGAGAATATCTGCAGTACTGCACAGTTATCAAGAGTTTCCATTTGGGAGCCCTACTCTACTCTCACCCATGCATATGCAATTTCTAGCTAAGTCAATGCAAATTCATGCCTACACCCAAGGTCATTAATTCTGCCAAGAAACTCCTGGCTTAGGCATTGCTGGTCTTGTGCTCTTGGAGTATTCTACTGTAAATTAGCAACATCCAGAAACAGTTTGAATACAAACCACGTAGTACACTGCGCATGTGTGTTATGGCACATAGCTCAGTATCATACCAAGATACATACACCCTTGTTATTAGTTAAATGAATTTGTATCCCTAATTATTTCTGACCATTTAGCAAAAAAGAGACTGGCTGTGTTAGGAAGAGATCTAAAAGGTGCCGTAATCAACAAACATATGTGCGCTTGCGTACACACATACCACTCTCACCAAAAGGACAGAATTCAAACAGCTCAACTAAGTGTCAGAGGCCCTGTGCTGAGAACTACTAATGAAACCTGAGTTCTGTCTGGGCAATGTTATTGATGCATATTTTTCCAACTCTAAAGCTGAAGTCCTGGTTCAGTACTTAAGCACATGGGAAAACTTCCAGGAAGCCTGAAACGCACAGTCTAGTTCTGGCACAAACAAGGTAACTATGCTGAACTTATCTTCTTACACTTTCCAAGATAAAAGATGTTGGCAGATAGGTTAAATGCAGTCATCATTCCCAGTTCTCTTTAAGCAGTGCAAACCCATTTACCTTAGGTAATTTTTAAGCCTATATTTCTGTGAAGCAAATCCAGTCTATAATTCCAGGATCAGTTCAGAAACTAAGAAGCTTTTTACTTTTAGCAAAGTTAGAGATTCCATTTCAAAGTTTGGGGTGGGAGGGAGGCTGCTTATTGTAAATGGATAAACAAAACACAAAGTAAAATGAATAAAATACAAAAACACATCTACTTTTTGAGCTTTTTTTTTTTAAATTGTAGATGATGGAAGAGAAAGATGAGGAGTTAGTGGAAAAAAAATTACAGTAAAAAAACAGAAATTCTTCCCTGACTTCACCACTGAAATCACAATCACAAGAGGAGAGATTTTTGCGTCCAGAACATATGGCTGCCAGATGATTTGCAAAAAAGGAGTCCTGGCTCACTGAGTGCAGACCTTTGAAAAATCATATAAAATGAGTCCAGGACACAGGACACTGCCTCATACAATATACACCTCAGGCCATCATCTAGAATGAGAGAGGATTTCAGAAATAGATGCCTACAAAAAATTTGCTAACAGGTAGGCTGCTGGTGCACTGAGACCACTGCTTAGCTATCACACTGAGCAATAAAATTTCATTCTTTCCTTGCCCTCTCCCGTACGTCTGTATCCATGTGTTTGCTCTTGCCTTATATTTGAATTGTAAGCTCTTCAGGGCAGGGAATGTCTTTTGTGCTGTGTTTGTAGAGCACTTAACACAATGAGGTCCTGGACCATGTTTAGGGCTCTAATGTGCTATGATAATACAAATAATAAATAATGCAACCCTTTGAAATTAGAATGGGAGGAGATTTTTATTAATAGAAAAAAGTTCTTCAGCATAAAAGAAAGATTTTTATTCCCCCCCCCCTTTTTAAATATCTGTATCACACAAATACATCTCCTACCCAAAGTCTCTCTCTGGGTCACATTTATAATTCCTACCCCAAAACCATTGAGACGCTAGAGCTATTAAAAAAAAAAATCTAACAAATTATATAATGCTAAAAGTGGTTTTCTTTTCCCCTTCACTCTCAAAAACAGCTGGACCATCGAGTACAAACTTATTTAAATCAATAAATGAATAAAGTCAGCCATAATAGGAATAAAGGAACCAAGATCAGACCTGTAACATTTTAACCAAACAAGTAAAGATTTCAAAAAATTATAAGCAACTAACAAGGAGCCTGTAGAATGGACACACTTAGGCAACCTGAACTATAGTTGCCACCAAACACTTCAACTACAATTTTATATACACAACAAACTGCAAGCTGTTTCCTACCAGAAAACATGTTTTGTTTGCATTTGTTTAACTGGTGCTTTAGATGGTGGCAAAAAACAAACCATTAGACTCCTCTTAGGGACCAATTCTGTAAACCATTATGTATGTGCATAATTTATTTACACAAGTAGTTTAATGGAACTATGAGGCAGGTTTATACATACTGTAGACTGCAAGCTCTTTGTGGAAGGGCCGTGTTCTATTATAGGTTTGTATCATACCTAGTACAATGGGGCCCCAAACCTGGTTGGAGTCTTTATAATCATTAAGGAAGGGACTTGTGCTCACAACTCACTTAGACACTTTTGGAAATACCACCCTACATCATCATCTTCAAGTAAAACCATCATTGTGAGCAAAAAGGTAATAGAATTTTTAAGTTATAAAGTAGAGGAAAATGAACATCCGTCAATGAATCATCCTTTGATGCAGTTCATATAATTTCTATGGTGGAACTAGTGTAATGGAAAACAAACTGGCTTTGGATTCAAACTTTTACTTAGGAAAAATTACTGGCACAAAAAACTCCTAGGAAGGAGCAGATTCTCAGAGACAAGAGCCAACTGTTACTGCTCACTTCTCAAAGGATGACCTCAACCATACACCACCATTTATATTAATTTTCCTCTGCTTGGTCTCTTTGTAAACTGCAAAAATGGGTCTTGTGCAGTGGTATAAAACAGAGTTTACAAACAACCCAGACATTTTGGGAAAGGCCTTTGGAGTCATGCTGTGGTTTTCATGCTATTACTAGTCTGTTCATCTTTAAGTACACACAAGCGAAATTATCCTTCACATTAAGGTGTTGAGTTTCCACAAACTCAGGTCACGACCTTTATTGTTGGTAACACAAAGATATTCAAGGATTTTCAAAGCTTCTCCCAGCTGTCTTAAACTTGGCCCAAAGCAACACTTGTTAGTACTAAGTTTTAATCAGAGTCTATATAATACATAGCTTCGCTGCATTACTGACTGTTCATTGCATGCCTAGAAAAATCAAAGGTAAAAATGCATGCTACAAGGAATGGCTTACATTAGTCCCATTAATTCCTATGTTCAGCATAATCCTTCATCTGGGAGTTATTCCAAAACATAGGCGTTAATGACACTAATGTAAACTATTCCAATGCAGCATGTGTTTCTTTAGCTTTTATTCCCATGATTAAATTTCTTTTAATGCACTTTTATTTACCATGATGGAAATAATTTTTCCTACTTTTCTCTATCAGAAGTCTGGGTCTGTTACATTAACCCCTTTTTGGCAAAAGCTCTACAGGTGCAGATGTATTTCCCGTTATGTCTCCAAAGCTAAAACCTTATGCAAACTTTCCAAAATGGAACTGCAGACCTTTTAAGTGCTAAAGACCTTGTGTTAACTCTGTAAAGGAACAATGTTAATCACATAAGCTGGTTAAACAATCTAGTGGTAACGCACTGCCAGGCTGGGAAATCTGTGTCTGAGGCTGACTGGTCACTTGCTCTAGAGAGCTAGAGAGAAAACGAGCACTGTGGAGGTAACATAGTCCTTGAGGCCAAAAGCGTGCCTGGTGACACTTCTGACCAATTCAGGAGGGATTCTTATCTGCTCAGAGATATGAGAGATGGAGGAAGGTGGATGAAACAATGCATATTCCTTGAATACATACGTACATACACACAAGCTTCCATTAGAAAAAAAACCTAAACAGAAGCTGGTGGATGGGGCAACTAAAATAGCAAAATATTTGTACTTTTTCCCCTCTGAAACAAAGTGACTCTGAAACCAGGCCTTTTAAACAGGCCCCAACTTTATTCTATTTGCCTCTCCATGCTGGGGTGAAATTCCCATGTGATTCGCAACTATGAGAATTAAGCACCTGCATCCACGGGAGAAAAAATTCATGTTCTATCTTCAAGTCTTCACTTTCCCCACTACCCAAGAAGCAGGCTTCTATCCTGACCTGTACAGATGAGAAAGCAATTTGATCCTCATGCCCCTTGAATCCCTGACTTCAGAAACAAGGCTCCCAACTAACTGTGATGCACACACCTATTCATTAGTGGAACAGGGCACTGGGCCTTGGGGCAGAGATGCATGTCCCAGGGTACTTGTTACAGACCCTTGGGCCCTTTAAAAGTGAGAGCTGTAGTTGTAAGACATATGCCTAGGAGCACCCTTGCGACCCATAGGAAACCAGACAGAAAGCTTCCTGCCTCTTAGACAGGGATAGCAGCAGCACTGATGAGAACGGGGGAGAGGGGAGACAATTGTACTAAATTTACACAGACACTATAGATGATGTACCAGGGCCTCGAATTTATCTCGACGGGCCTGGATAGCAGATAGGAGAGACCTAAGGTCAGGAAAACCTAGAGTGGATCTCTACACACTATCCAGGAAGGGATACCAAAGGGATAGAGTGTGTTGTCCCGTCTCCAGACGAAGCTGGAAGGGCCTGGGGTGGTTATTACCAGCAGTCTGAGTTGATTTGTTCTGGTTTTGACTTTGTATTTTGGAGATAAAGCAAGCCCTGAAGAAAGGGAAATGCAGAGAAACATAGCTAGGATTTGGTTTTTCCATCCCCAGCTGTTAAGTCTGCACACTGACCTACTCAACTTACAGTGCCTATGCATTTCATTTTGTGTGGGTGACCAAACCACCAGACAGTCTTCAGTCACTACTGAACTGGGCACGATCTGACCCAGCAAAAAAAATTGGTGCCAATCTCTTTAGACCTGATCAACATTTCCCCCTTTGGTCAAAAATCAATTTTTTTCTAACAACATTTTTGTGATTTTTTCCCCCTCAAAATCCCCCCCCCCAACTCTCCCCCCCCAATTAGTTTTGGTTTTTGTTAGGTTTTCCTCCCCCTTACTCCCTCAATTTTCTCCCCTTCCTCCTCCCCTTCATAATGGGGGAAGGGATACTCAGAGAGTTCAATCCTTGAAGGGGCCACTTAAAGATCTGGGGCAAAATCAGTACTTGGTCCTGCTAGTGAAGGCAGGGGGCTGGACTCAATGACCTTTCAGGGTCCCTTCCAGTTCTAGGAGATAGGTATTTTCAATGGCAAAAGGGCAAAGGAGGAAAAGTAAACATTATTATTTGAAACTGAAAAAAAATGGATAAAATATATCAAAAAAATCCCCAAACCTTCTATACAAAAATATTTTTAAACATTCACAATTCATCACCCCATTATCAGACTATCCAATGAGCCATTATTAATCCCATTATAAAAATCTGTTTTAAAACTTTTACCTAATTTTAAAACACTAACATTTGAACAGGATCCATATTGGAAATAGCTTTATCAAGTGACACCACATTTATTTAACCCACAAATGCATGGGGAAAATGTATCTATAAAGCTATAGAATATAAATAAAACAAAGCTCTTCTCAAGTGATTTTGGATAAACAATCACCATAAACATGGAACTGTTGCCAGCATAAAATGCTAGTGCTTAAATCTGAGAATACGGCTGGATTTTTCACATTAAAAGTGCACCCAACTCCCTTAGGCTCTTTTGAAACTCCTGCTCTAATTTCTTAATTGCCTAGACAGCTATTGATACCTAGTACTAAGGCTTCAGATAGTACAGAAGAGTTTTGATGCTCTCACTACTTCGGGGAGATATACTTCCAAATGTTTCCATTAAGCAAACTTCTGCATCACATTAACTTCTTATGGTACAGAGCATTAACCCTTTTTGGTTTAGTTTGTACGGGAGGAATGTTGGGAGGCGATGGGCGGGGCGGGGCGGGGGGGAGGGTAAGAGCAGCAGATGAGATTAACAGAGAAAAGTTTTCAATTTAAAATAGAAAATGCTTTGAATCATAACTGGTTACAGAAAGGTTCATTGACAACTGCCTTAGGCAAAGAGTCTGTTCTTTGGAGTGGATGCCCCCTTAGGGAAGGAAAAACTCAGAAGGAGGGCAAGAATCCAAGCCTCTCACCAACACAGAGGCAAGAAAATTGATTGGTGTTAGCCGGATTTCATTTTTGGGGAAGATATAGTAATGTCACAGTGAGGGTCAATGTAGAGACTTAAAAGAAAGAATGGGATAAAGAGGCAAAATGGATGTAATAGGAGTAAGTCATAGAAGTTGATGCACAGAGGCCAAAGATAAAACTTGCAGTTTTATTTCAGATGTTTTTCTTACGCATTGTAATTAATACTAGAGCTAGCTGTAAGAGATGGATTTTGTTTAGAATGTCATGTTATGAACACTGACTTTTGGTTAGCCAAGTTAATTTAAATTTTATTTCAATAGAGCCACACTAATTTATGCCCACCAAAGGCCTGGACTCCGGAGCTTCAAGGATGATTCCTTATTTCAAGCCAAGACCGGTACAGGTGAAATGATGTACTTCCACATCTACTGTGCCTTGCGTGCTAGCTCCATGTAAGTGAACAAAGCAATCATGACAAATAGTCATGACTTATTCCATAAGTTATTTGCCCAGGGAGCAAGAGTCTTTAGATATTATTGACAAAAAGACAAAAGCATCCGATTGCAAGCTTTAGTAAGCCAAGAATTCCTCTTTCAATGTCTTCAGCAGTTTAATTGGAAGAGGCTGCTGCAATGTTTGATTACAAGTTAGAACACAAATATACACTTTCCCACAGTATGAGTCAATGTTCACAGATTCCAACTTTAGCTGAAAATTGTTTCCCAGAGCCTGGGACATCTCAGATCCTTGGAGCAATTAAAATTTTCTTGATTTCCTTCACCTGTTCAGCCGTATCTTCCAAAAAATCATGTACAGTTTACTCAGTGAGTTACATTTCTTAAACACAGATGAAGAGTTGTACTAACAAATCCTTCTAAGGAAATCGATGGGTTTTGAACACTGAGCTACACAAAGTTCGGAAAAGGAACCAGGGTGTCAGCCTCCAAGGGCTCCATGTTTTCAGAAGCTGGTCCATGGTTTTGTCCTGCGTGTCTTTTTTTTCATCCCATCTCTGTGTGACTACTACACTTTGGAGGAGATAAGGGACAGCAAAGGATTACAGATCTGTTGGTACTGGTATTGGTTGGTTAATGGTGCAAGTTAAGTATTACACATACTCTTTATAATAGAACTCTGAGGTTGGTTACATCACTATACCTCAGTCTTTTGTGGGGGCACTGTATGACCTACTTCACTCCATAATGCATCTCTATCAATCTGTTTTTGTTCCCCCAATCCCTTCCCCACACCATGGCTTGTGGATTGACTGATTCTATTTATCACACTTGTAGTTCGCAGGGCAATGGTTTAAATTTCACTCGATACACTCCATCTGGGAATGCTTTTAAAACACGCCCACAAGCACATTTTCCTCCCCTCTCCAGGCACCCCTGCAGCGTTCAGCCATCTGTACTCAGGAAACAAATCCCAAAACATTATTCTAAATTAAAAACTCATTTGAAAAGAAAAGTAGTATTAAAAACTGTTTTATAAACATAGTAAACCACAGTCAGCCTTGGTTGCAATAAATATCCAACTGTTGCCTACAGCTATTAGAATCCACAAGCATATTTTTAAATTTGCCAGCAAACTGTATATTTATTCTGACCATGATTTGTCTTCCGCGGTTTAATGCTCTCTCGTGTTTCTTTCATATGTTTACAGGGGGGAGAAGGCAGGCTGTCCATAAATATGTTACAGATTCCTGTAAGCAATGATGGTTCTCTGAAAGACTGCCACTTCTTCACAACAAGGTCTTCCTGGGCCCCAAGACAACAACATCAAATACACATGTCCTCTCCTTTTCCTTGTTTCATTTGTGTTTGATTAAAGCTGGGCAAATAAGTCAGGGGAAAAAAGGCAATTTATGGGGTGAGACACAGATTCTGGGTAAGCAGCAAACTGGCTGGTGGTCATCTCAGCAGACAGGCAAAGAACTGATTAGATATGAAGAATGAACTACTCATCATGGTCATAGCTGAAGCAGAGAAATTCAGAATCGTGAATTTGTTTGCATCCCTATGTAGTTACCTTTACTATAGCTCAATAGACATGGGTGAGGATAAGTGAACATAAGTGAACATGTAATGACTTCAGTGGAGAAATACAACTGATTTACACTAGCTAAGAATTTGGCCCATATTTTGGTGACTGGGTTGTGACTTTCCAGGGTGCAGTCCAGACCAACGAGGGGCTGTGTCACTCTTGCCCTGCAACCCAGGGTGCCTCACAATGCTTTGCTGCTGTAACTCCCAACCTGGGCCCCTCACGAACAGCCAAACAGCGTACAGGTCACCCCCCAGGTGTCTGGGTATTGCTGCAGCCTGCCAGCACACTCTAGTCACTCTGGTTTCCGCCAGCCTGGGTTACCACTTGCAGGGTGACCCCAACGTACTCCCAGTTCTTAATCCCCCCCACAAATTTTCCCCCATGTGTTCTGCACTGTCCAGCCCTCTCCTGGAAAGTTCAGACATTTTAGGTCTGTTGCTCCTGTAACGGAAAATATACAACAATTTGCTACTTCAAATGGAGTTACCCAAACAGTTTACAGACTGGATTAGTTTGATTAAAGAATAAAGCACATTTATTTAATTACAAAGAGAGAAATTTTAAGTGAGTACATGTACAAGGCATTAAAGTCACAAATGGTTACGAGAGAGAGAGAGAGATAAAACGCTTTCTAGTGCTAAAACAAACTAAACTTGGTGAAATCCCTTACCACATGTTCCCAGTAACATTGCTGACCAAATTCTCAGGCCAGGATCTGCTCCCAGAGTCCAAAGGCTGTTTCTTTTGTCTTCTTAGGTGAAAGAGATACCTTAAGGTTTTTGCCCTTCACTTTTTAGTCTAGTCCTCCTTTGAAATGCATTTTCTTGAGGGTTAATCCTACATAAAGTTTTTTCCTGTGGTAAGGATGGAGACTAGGAAATTTGGGGCAAAAGAGGTTTCATGCTGTTTGCTAAAATGCAGATCTGTTTCTTCCTGCCCCCATTCCTTGCCAAAGAATGACCACTTGACAGGTGATTGCCCATCAACATGGATGACACCTGGGGCTAGAGGCTTCAGCTTTGTCCTTGAGAAACAGTTTTATCCAGACATGTCTGGTAAACACTTTTCAGACCCAATTTCATCTTATGTTTATAACTGTACATATAACGTTACTATGCACGTATCATATTATTATTGATCAGTGAGTTATGAGTTTTTAAATGATACCTCACAAGGCATATTTTATACAAAGATTATTACAATGGTGTGTAGGGTGTGAATACAGGGGTGCATTCAGTCACAATGGTCCTTCCTGTTTTAGGCTCCAGTCCTGAAAATACTTGTGAATGTACCTTAGTTGACAGCTGTGAGCACTCCCACTGACTTCAATATGCATACAAGTAAGCATGTGCCTGTTTGTAGAATCAGGGCCTTACTTTGTTTCAACTTGTAGGATTCTCTATCCTACATCAGATCTTTGCATTTCATGCTTAATTTATAGTTTGCATCTTTCTGATATCAAGAATTTTTTCAACCTCTCATTATTCCAGTTATCTTATGAATGGGTGTTCTGACAGAGGGAACATGGGTACAATCAGTGATACTAACAGGAAGGATCGGTTTCATATAAGAACTACACTAGACTTCAGGTTTGTTTATTTAGTTAAATGGACAGTTTCTTCTTTGTATACATTAAAAAAAGTCAATGAAAAAGTTAAACATTCTTCCCTCTTAAAGGCATTCATTAGATCTCATGCAGTGTACATAACAGATATAGGTTTGATTTATAAACTTCAGTCAGTAAAATGCAATCAAGTGTTACCAAAAGAGAGAGGGGGGAAAAAAAGGGGAAGAGGGGGGAAGAGAGATGTCATAACAAAAGCTTGCACTAAAGAATTTATAAGGAAAAAAAGAACAAACATCCTCTCTGGGAATTACTCGATGCAACATAGCAAAGAATTATAGCACATAAACGGAGGTTACATAAACACACTAATAAAATCCCAGGATTGATTTATGGAGGAGAGCTGTCTTGTTCTGTACTTCCAAGGATAACAATTTCTCCTAAGAAGAGGAGCTTCCATGTAATTAGTTAAACCCAGCTCAATGTCCTTTGCAAGAGGGGGAAAAATAATAATAAAAACCCAGCATAAAAATAAACCAATAACCCATAAGAATCAGCGCATCCAAAATTTAAGGAATATCAACAGCTCCGGAAACCAAACTGAGCGCTGCAAAGCTCTGAACAATACTGCAGCACTAAGGTCTGAAAATGAATCCGCATAGACACAACACGACTGTTTAGCTAAACACTTTTGTGCGGTTCTGCAGGCCCCTGGAAAGTAAAATATCCACAGGAAAAACAAATACTGAGAAGAATTATAAACAACATACGAAACAATTTATAAACCTGTCTCTTCTGCATGGATAGAATTTCATTTTAATTTTTTCTCTATTGCAGAGGCAATGTTTGCTTTTCAAAAAGGCCCTGATTTTACCGCCATCTTATTGCTGGATTGACTGAGGCATGAGGTCATAAGAGAGTGGCTCGATCTTAAAAACAAACCCAATGACTTAAATCTTCCTCTGTAAGTGCTAGCCGGCAGAGTCTTCCCAAAACCCACACTGGCTCTTTTTACATTGCTCTGCTTTTTCCAGCAGCCACTTCACCCAAGTGCCTTATCAACACTCACTTATTACCATTTTCCTCATCTTACCCAGGCACCAATCACCACGATGGCTACAGAAGTGAACCCATCGTGCAATCTGTCCTACAATTATGGTCAACAGCACCTCAGCCGACAGAGTGAGAGAGGAGGAAAAATAGTGATAAAATCCAAGTCCCTGCCTGTTGGCACGATAAGGTTAATTTCATTTTACACAACTGGGTTTTCTCAGCAGTGAAGAAGTATGTTTAGATATAAGCCTGCCTTATTCAGAAACACAATGAAGGGACTAGCCAATGATGCTGTATCATTTACTCTATTGTCTTTAGCTTTCATGCCTCTATGTCAAACACCTGCAGAAGTGGGGATAGCTGCTTTCATTTTATTGTTGTTTTTGCTCTAATTATACTAAATAACGGATCAAAACACCACCATGGAGATTAAACTATGCAAATCAGAACTATGTTTACAAAATAAAGGTGCCTTTAAGAACATACAAGGGGTTCCTTTCCCTGCTGCGTTCTACAAAGAATACACAAATTTATGGGATTAATTAGAATCCCATGTGGCCTTGCTGGGAGTTTCAGTGTTGCTGATATACATGGAGAAGCAAAACATCAGAAGCATTTTTGCAAAGTCATTATCAGCCCCTGTCGCCAGGGCTTACCGAGACTTTTCATAATGTGTGTGCAATTGCCGGAGAGAGCCGCAGAGTCCAAACACACTGCCGGCTTCGTTTCTGAGTCAATGGCCTTTTACAAGCGTTCATGAAGCTTCACGGAGAATACGGACGTATAATTGGCGAGAGTCATTTAAAACAGAATCTCCCAGAGAAACTTCCAGAAGGAGAGAGTTTGAAACAGAACTAAAGAGTGCCATCTGCTGCAAGAAAAGGAAAAACCTCAAGCAGTGGAAGAGAAAAAGGCAAGACTACTGAGCTCAGTGCAATGATATTAAACCATCAAAGGAGCATAAAATAGACAGTATCTCATAGGAAAGCAGTAGGTGTTTTATGCACGTTGTTTTCTAGTATTAGGGATAATTAGAACCTAACAGATGCAGTCCTGAAAATTACCATTGATTATCAAACCCATTAGCAGCAGGGCTGCATGGGTTTAGAAATGGTAACATCTCGCTCGTCTGAGTGCACTATTAGCCCAAAGTGGTGTTACCTTGAACCTTAGTTCAGTACGGTTCTCCTTGGGCCAAATCCTACTTGCTTGACTTATGCCAGAAGTCTCAGCTGACTTTGATGCAACTACTCATGGGAAGAAGGAGAGCAGAATTTAGGCACTTAAGTGAATTATGCCTGTCCAATTCTCTTTTGTTCTAAGGAATTATTTCATATCACAGAGTACGCTTGCTTAAAATAGCCTACGGGACAAAATTTAATCTCAGAGGGCTTCATCACCCCACAAACAACAAAAGTGTGATGCTGAATCTTACAGAGAATACTAATTAGTTGGGGATGAGGAGGTGGATGAAAGGATCTGGGGGCCCAGAAAAGGGCCATCCAACCCCAGAGATGACCTGAGAACTAATGGGAAGATTTCACGGTATTCTTCTGATCTCCTTCCTCTGGCAGGATGGCTCCCTCTGGAGCAGTGCTGTCATTCCACAACTACCTGCATTTGAAGGGATCAGCATTAACTAACAGGGAAATTTTCCCACTGGGTTGCTGAGGAAATGACGGAATACTACATAGAGCAACACTCTCTCTATCCCTTTCTCTCCCTCATTTCTGTCCAGTCATTTGCCCCCAAAACACCCCAAGGTGTTCGCATGCAGTCTCAACAAGGGATTAGGGGACACCACCTTCTTGACTCTCCGGCCCTCCTATAACAATGCAGGGAGCATTAGAGGATGCTGCTATTTCCTTCTCTCATCCACTCCATCGTGTATCTTATCCTTGGACACAAGATCTTAACTCCCTATTCCTTTCGAGCCCCTGTCCCAGTTTCTCTCTGCAAAACACTACTTTAGTGTGACTGATACAGTATGTGGGAGAATGTCCTCTTCTGCAGCCTGCAGATGGTGCTACTGACCAGCTTTTCTGTTGCTTGGAAATTGTTTCAGTTCCCTTGGCAGATAAAGCAAACCTATATAATCCAGATATCCTGTGCCCTGGACAACGCAGAAGGAATCTTTCACCTCTGTCTCAAATTTTATTCAAGCCTTCCATACACCTATTGTCTGTAATGTTACTAGATCCTATTTGGAATATTACTGTACTAATATAGTATATTAAAAGCAGAGTAGTTCCATAAAAAACACTCTGCAAAGATACACGGGACAGTTGCCTTGGTGGAGCTGTAACTCAAGCAATAATGCTGTTTGCAGTCATTTCTCATATCTAGGGTGAAATTCACCTCTGCACAAAGCCTATGAACCACTACATCCTCAAAATAGAGCTTGAGTGGGACTTGACTTACACGATGCAGTAGCCACGTGCACGGCCTTGAATTTCACCCCAATGAAGTTGCAAGTTATTCACCGTACTTCCCTTCTGAACTGTTACTCTATTTAAGGAAATATACCATTATGAATGAAAATGTCAAATACTAAAATATACAGTATGGATTTATCCTTATCAATAGAATTTTCTAAATGTCATCTCCAGCCGTGTGCCACATAATAATGGCATAATTCCAACCAATGTATTTAGTGTGATCTTCACTGACACATTTTTATTGGTCTGGATTGTAACCAGAGATGAGTTCTGTGCTTAAGCAGGCATCTGAATAGTTTTACTATCTTTTATTTTATATTATATTTTATTTTATTTATATATATATATTTTCTCACACACGCATATGTGGCATGTGATCAGACACTCTGCTGTTCAGAAGCACAAATCATCATTACACAATAACAGAAGATTTAATACCCCAAACCTCCACTGCTTGGACATTAGTTATACAGTAGAAATATCATCCCCCCCCCCCATTTCATACATCCCAAAGTTCAACTAAAAGTCCATGGCCAAAATTTTCAAGGCAGGCTGCCTAAACTCAGGCTCCATAATACACATTTAAAGCACCTAAGTAAAGTAGCTGGATTCACAGAAGGGCAGAACACCCAAACATTCGGCTAAAATGGGGGTGCTCAGGCCACTTTTAGGGCTTTATTCCACAAAGTGCTGGGTGCTCTGGTTTTGGTTCAGCAAAACACTTCAGTACATGCTTAATTTTAAATATGTTTTAAGTTAAGCACATGCTGGATCAGGGTGGAGCGCCCAGCACTTTGCAGGATCAAGGTCTAATTTTAGAAGCCTGAATATGGACCTAGGAGTCTAAGGCTGGGTCTACACTACCCGCCTGAATCGGTGGGTAGAAATCGACCTCTCAGCTTCCCGATGGGACGCGATAAATCGATCCCCGAATCGACGCTCTTACTCCACCAGCGGAGGTGGGAGTAAGCGCCGTCGACGGGAAGCCGCAGAAGTCGATTTTGCCGCCGTCCTCACAGCGGGTAAGTCGGCTGCGATACGTCGAATTCAGCTACGCTATTCACGTAGCTGAATTTGCGTATCTTAAATCGACCCCCCCCCCCGTAGTGTAGATGTAGCCTAAACTTAAAATACCGAAGGTGTTAGCCTGTGGTTATTATTGCCAGATAAACATAATAGGTTGGTGCAAGATATAAATTTCTGACTGGATCGGTTTTTAGAACACCTTCGAGTTCTGGGGTGTCCGATGCAGTACAGCTACAGGCAGTAATTGAGAGAAGGACCAACTGCAAAATTCAGACATGAGCTCAGGTGTTGTTTCTTGCTGCCTACCATCCCTCACTGTTTTGGAAAGCAGTAGGGACTGAGAGTTGTAATACTGGGCATACAAATTTATCCTAATCATGAGTTCTATTGTCAAACGTACGTGAAAGTGCATAAGATCTCACAACATATAATACAAATGTTGACGGGAAAAGGGATGAAAAGGAGACAGAATGAATTGATCTAAGCAAAAGGTGCTACTAATCTAGTTCAAGGATTATGTTAAAATCATGCTTGGTAAAACAAACAAAAAAAACCAGAAGATGTGGAACCAGAAATTAATGAACCAGAATTGGTGCCTCAGATATTAGGCCTAACTGGGGGACAAAATCGTGAGATTATTTCACTCATCACTCCCTTTTTGGGTCCTTAAAGAGACTTGGGGAGGGAGAACAGATAGAGGCTAATGGCATGAGCTTCACCATCATGGCTGCCACCGCCTCCATTTTCCGGGACCCTGGGTTTTCATCATCCTGATCCTGAGGGATGTCCTGTCTGGACTGGGCCAGGGAGAAATCTCCAGAGGACATCACTACCCCTATCAGCTCCAGCTGACTCCCAAACACCACCTGCCATGAAACAGGATCGGACTAACACCAGCAGCAGCAAACAGCAGCTCCAGCTCATCTCAACTAACTTCTTCTCTTTTTCCCCAAAAGGATGTTATTACTGTCTTTAATACTATCTAACAGAGTGTCAAACAACTGGGGGAGCTTTCCTTCCAAAACACTTTCTAGCTAAAGGAAGAGGGAACAAGGGATGTTGTTAAAACAAAAGCCTCACTTAATATTTTATCTTTCAAATGCTTTAACTTTTTTAAATCTTTAATACAAGGTTTAAAAGATTTTTAATACTATACAAGGTTTAAAAGATTTTTAATACTGAGCAGGCGGTGGTCTCTGCACACTAAACTTCAGACGTTGTTTGACACTGTTTAATGCTGGACAGAGACTGGGTTATGTTAACCCCTTTGGCCCATTTATTCCAGCTAAATTAATACAATGGAGTTTAATTAAAATCCTGCTCTAACAGAGTTGTTCCTCTTTTCAGAGTAAGACAGCAGCCCAGCGGCAAGGCTAAAGGACAACTAAGGGACCCACTTCAGGGAAATATATAGGATCAGAAACCCAAAGGCTAAGGGAGTTCATATCAGAGAGGCATGGCTAGTTACTCAGGAGCAAGAGAAAAGGGACCATCTGTCTCTTACATTATCCCTTCAACCTGCCCACTGGCTAAACAGTAGCATTAGAGTCATGCAGGCAGCTGTGTATATTACACAACTGTTCACCTGGTTTGCCAGGTTAACAGAACTGTTTTCAGTGGGAAGCAGCTACAGGAAAAAGAGCAGCAAAGAGGGAGGAGGAAGGAAATCAATAGGAAATGACAGTTTAAAAATAAGAAGGAATCACTGTGAACTTCAAAGTGGCATAGTTAGAAAAAAAAATATTTTGAATCCTTCTCAAGAAACACCCACTCTTTCCTCTTCAGCATAATGTTCTGCATATTTGGAATACTTCAGCATGTGGCTAGAAAGAGGACAAAAGTATTAAACTTTCTACTATTTCTATATAGCATCATCATAAATGCACTGAATGATACACAGGTAAAGAGTACAGAAACAAGCAGCTAGGAATACAGGAGACTGGAAGGCTCATGCAGATACATGGGTCCTGATTCTTCTCCCATACTGATGTAAATCCATCGAGATCAATATGGTTTTAACCTTTCAGATAGCAGTAGAGGTAATAGTGGCAAGACTGGTACATTTCATTAACTGGACTCTAAGGCTGCTGTTATCAGACCATTACTCATGATAAGAGGACATTTTTTAAAACAATGATGCAAAATCAGTGTGTTGCTCCTGTCTCTTATTGTATAAGCAGAAAAACTCAAGGCCTCCATAAAGATTATCAATCAATGGCAACTAAGCACCCTAGAATTCTAGTATCGTGCCATTCTTACTACCTATTCAGGTTCATTGAGTGACTAGGCAGGGGGCGAACCAGGAGTAATGTTCACTGTGCCAAGATAGGATAGTTTTACTGTTATCTCATCTTCCATTCCTTCCTGCCCTGCTCCCACCCATGAAGACTGATTGTTTTATCTACCTGTTGCAACCAAAATAGAAGCTCTTTGAGGCAGCAACTCTTTATCAGTAAGCGTTTGTACAGCACGTAGAATGGGGCCCCAATCCTGATTGGGGCTCTTAGGAGATGTCTGCACTAAGATAAAAACAAACAAACAAACATGGCACTGAGTCTCAGGGCCTGGGTCAAATGACTTGGGCTCACCGGGCTGAGGGTGCGTGGCTAAAAATTGCAGTGTAGACACTGGGGCTTTGAGATCCTTCTCCCCTCGTGGCTTCTCAGAGTTCTGGCTCCAGCCCAAGCCTCAACATTTACACTGTCATTGTATAGCCCCACAACCTGATCCCCATGAGCCTGAATCAGCTGACCAGCCCAGCTGCAGACCTTTTATTGCAGTGTAAATGTACCCCTAGCAACCAGCACAATACCAATAATAAATCATAATTCTAAGTTGGTGTCATCATATACTGGAGCAGACCAGTGCTAATAAAATTGGCAATGGTTTTCTATCTTGGTAGAAAATGGTGAGTGGTTAATGGCGCTAATGGTTAACTTTCCTTGAGCTCTGTTCTATTTATCTTAGCCTTGCCCAAAAACTTTTCCTCTTGGCAACGACACAGGAAATGGGAAAATGTTGGCTGTGACACTTCAACACATTACCTTGTTGGTGCACATTTTTACTTTAATAGCAATGTTGTGACCTATATGTTAGTAGTTGGTGGTACACCTTGAAAGTGCAACAGACATGAATCCAGCAAAACATTTTAGCATTGCTCAATCTTAAACACACGAGTAGAACAATTGATTGAAATTTCAGTTTAAAATTAAGCACCACTGGTTTTTCCCCCCTGGATCAGCACCAGCATGATCAACACCTTGCAGGATTGAACCTACACCCTAGTAGTTACTGTGCACAACCCCTCCTACCCCCCAAAACCCAATGTTTTATTTTATTATATATCTTTTGGCCTCTTTTTAAGAGAACTCACTGTTCTTTCATTTCTAATTTCACTTGGTGTAGCCCACAACCGGTGAGCTCCCTCAATCTATTAATATCAGATTGCTTCAACTCTTACTATTGAGCATTTCCTTGTAAGCAACAAGTCAGGCATACAATCTGGGGATGGGATGAGGATGGGGACTTAGGGCAGTTTTCTTCATCCATCCACAGAAGACCATGGCATTGTATATACTTCATATAGGGGGACTGGAGTTAGTCTCCCAAAGTTGATAACCTCACAATCCTGAAAGGGTGTCTAAATGAGCGGAGCAGGTGCTCTCAGTTAAAGCTCCTAGCAAAGCCTATACTCGTATCGAGATGCAACATCGAATTGGCACCCTAGTTGGTGTTTTGAGTAGAAGAACTCAATAAGAAGGATCTGATTGTTCCTCTGTGGTAGTCAAGAGGAGTTTTGTCAATTACTTCATTCACGACAGTATTTGGCCCCCGATGAGCTTGAATAATAACCTATCTTCTCCCCTTCAAACTTTGTCCCTCAAGGTCAGGACATTCAGCACATTGCTGGTCAGCATCTGGAACCCTTGCAGAATTGATGCCTGTGATGGCAGACAGGGATGAATACTTCAATCTTCAGCTCTGTCAATCTGGCATATTTCATCACCCCCAACTTCACACGATAAAACCCCCAAATATAATTCAACCCCATCAAGTTCCAAAAATGGGAAAATACCAGTACGGGTGATTTTGGTTACTGGAAGGTGACATTCTATTACACACAACACAGTCCTTTAAAAGGACATTTTTGCAAGAAGCCCATTTCATAGTTTAAACCCGTATGATTTTTTTTATATATAAAAGGAGAGTTTTGCAATGTCAGGGAACAGCCCAAGAGTCAGCCACAGTATCAGGAAGAAGAGCTTTATGAGTCTTATTTGAACACAAGTCTATAAATAACCAAGCACCAAAATGATGGTTCTTTTCAAATGGCTAAATCAAGGACATCATTCAAAGTGCTGTGCATCCACAAACGTATCTAAATTTCAAAGGGGAATCTGTTCAATTAGTCAAAACCTGCAAAGGCACCTTCCTTAAAAGCAACTGGCCCGAAGTGTCATCCACAGTATAGTTGGCAAGATGAACTGTCCTAACATCCAATTCTTTTTATACAAATAATAAGTAGGAAAATGTTTCTCAGGCTCTTTCTGGCTGATTGAACTAATTTACTGTGAAATGAGCAACAGACTATCTTTAGATAAATGCTAATCAGGACGTTAGTGCTTTCTTCAGTGTGGCTGCAACTATAATGCTGAAAGGGAAGGTCAACAGCTAATAAACCCAGTTAACAAGCCATTCTGAACTTCACTTTAGTTTAACACTCTTCAAAGTTGCAGTCATTAAATCCATAGGCTATTAGGCCCTGCCCTCCTGTTTTCTCTATGAGCTAAAACAAACTTTCAATGTAGTCATTAATTGAATTAGCAGAGTCTAATCCAATTTGATGCAGCCTAGGTTGACACAGATAATAGCCAGGATGCCTGTGAGCAAGTTTTCCCTTTTCAGACATCTTGAAGAAAAACTAGTCGGGCCCAGAGAAAGAGATTTCTTTGGTTATCAGTTCACCAAGTGTAACACGAATGGCACGCTCTGGTATATATCCCTTAATGTTTTCTCTCTACTCAAGAGGTGTCAGAGTGTGTGTGTCAGTGATTACAAGGTAGAGGTTGGAAGGATGGAAAGAAGCTCAGAACACTTTTAGCCTAACTTAGGATTCCTGGTACACCCTGGCAGCCATGGGGCTCAAAATATTTTACTAACATTAAACCTTACAACACTCATTTTAGGTAGGTTAAGTATTATCCTCATTTACAGACAGGGGAAGTGAGGTGCGAAGCTGGACGGAGCAGCCCAGGAGCCTTGGCTCCCCATTCCCTGCTTTAACCAGAAAATACAGCACTAGCAGTTTTTCACCTGATGTGAAAATAATGCATCACGTCAAACTGTGGTATGCAGACCATCCTCTCCCAAGCAGGAGAGAGACGATGCAATGCTACACTGGTTCTTGGATTTTCCTGTGCAAAGTTAATTTTAAAAGGGCAACAAGTCAATCAAGTTGTAAATAGTTGCCAAAAAAAAAAAAGCGCCTGTATTTAAAACCTTGGAGATGGTTACACAAAGGATGTTGTACAATTGGTCCTATGTGCTCAATCCAACTAATTAACAGCCATAGGCAACGTGTAATGGAGGCAAGGGGAGGCTAAGCCTCCCCAAACCTCTCACTGCCAGGGGGAGCAGTGGTGGATTTGGGGCCCCCTGAAAAATCTCCCCTGGCCACAGCCCTGGGGCTGGAGGAGATCTTGCTCCCAACCATGGCCCCGGAACCACAGCGGTGGCACAGAGCTTTTCCAGTCTCAGGGCGGCTGGGTGGGGAGGAGCAAGCGGGGGACAGGGCCTCAAGGGGAGGGGCATAATGGGGGAGAGGCTCCAGGCTCAGCTCTTGCTCCCCTCCCACCCCATGCCCCTAACCAAGCTCTCAGCTCCCCTCCTCCCCGCCACCGTTGGAGCCATGGGTGGTGGGCTGCTGAGAGCAGCATGTGAGGGCAGGGCCTTGGCCGGAAGAGGCAGGGAGGGGGCTAGCCTTCCCAAGGGGAACAGCTCAAATTGTCAACATACATAATGAACTGCTTGCAAAAACTCCACAGACCGCCCCAAGAAGTACTTGTTAGTGAGCAGAAGGGGAGAAGTGAATTAAAATTTAGGTAACACAGCACTAAACACTAGCAGTTCCTGGTGCCCCAGATAGACAAGCATCCTCCCCACCGCTTTGCTCCTGCTGTTGGAGCTAAACCAGTGGTAGTAACACTGTGAAAATACAGGAAAGCTTTTCCTAGCATAGAAAAGGTCTAGGAGGCTGGAGAAGGATCATTTTATGCAAGACATTTCAGACAAACACTGCAGCATATTTACTGCATGAAGTAGCAATCTAAATCCTAAACTGTCTTCCTGCACATCTAACCGACTGTGCACATCTCACTGAACGTCTGACAATGTATTCGCCCACACAACAACTTCTAGCATTTGTAAAATATACGTATAAGAAAACAAAATCCCAATTGACAGAGAACTCCCCAGGCTCAAGTAATTCTCACAACGAATGAAACATTGTTTCACCTTAATATAGGGACCAGATCCTGCAAATACTTAAACCATTGAGTAGTCCTAATGAGGGTATGAAGTGAACTCCAAATTAATAGTTACTTATGTGCGTAAATGCTAGCAAGACCGGGCCTGAGTTTCTTTAATATAGATCTATGTAACTACCACTCTCAATAATTACCTGGGGCTTCAACTGGAATGGGGGTTACAAAACCTGCATAACTCCAAAGATGAACACATACAAACTTGTTCTGAATTCAATGTCCATTTGGAGTGTAGTTTGCATACCCAAATCATTGTCTTCTTTGAGGCAGAAAAAAAAAATACAGCAGATCTTTGGAAATAACTAAATGTAGCAATTTTGGATTATCTGTAATTAACGAAGAGGAAAACATGACTGCTCCAGAGTCTTAAAATGTTATTCTTCCATGTCACAGCTAGTATTCAATTATTCCATATGAAGAGTGTTTATTTTCCTTTCATTATTTGTATTAAAATAGCAAACAGAGGCTCCCACTGAGACTGGCATCTCACAATGCTGGCCACTATGCATGCACAGAGAAGAGAGACAGTCTGTCCCGAAGAGCTTCTAGTCTAAACAGTCAAAACAGTTTTGAGAAAGGACATAGTATCTCTGTTTTACAGGTGGGAAACAAGTAACTTGTTCACGGTTACATAAGTTCTTTCTATAGATTGTTTGCAAGTAATTAATTGTGAGCATTTAGCATTATTTTTAGCTGGATTGCGTTGCCTAGCCCTGATTGGACATATTTGGTCACACAGTATGTTTCGTTTCCTGATTGGAACAATGTTTATAATCAAGGTTCTGATCTGTATACATGTTTGTAACTTCAAAATATGCCTTTGATGAATCTTTTTTGATGTGCACTTACAATTCCCTGTTCCACAAATGTGCCTGTCAGTAAACTCATGAGGGAAGAACAATAGCCGTAGAAAGGAAAAAAGTGAGGGAGATGAGAGGGGCAAACATAGTCAAAGCCAGTTTATTTAGGGTTACCATATGTCCTCTTTTTCCCCGGACATGTCCGGCTTTTCGGCACTCAAACCCCCGTCCGGGGGGAATTGCCAAAAAGCCGAACATGTCCGGGAAAATGCCGGCCAGGCACTTCCCCTCCCACGGTGGCTCTGCTCCTCCCCTGACTCTTCGGCTCTGTTTAAGAGCCGAGCTGCCCGAGCGCTATGGGCTTCAGGCAGCCCCCTTGCCTCCGGACCCCAGCTGCCGGCCGGGCACTTCCCCTCCCAGGTTCCGGCGGTGCAGGGTCCGGAGGCAAGGGGGCTGCCCGAAACCGGTAGCGCTGGGGCAGCTCGGCTCTTAAACAGAGCTGAAGAGTCAGGGGAGGAGCAGAGCCTCCGGCTGCGGCGCTACCGGCTTCACGGTTTGTCGGGCAGCCTCCAGACCCTGTGCCCCCGGCTGGGCACTTCCCCTCACGGGCTCCAGCTGCACTGGGGAAGCGCCAGCTGGGGGCGCAGGGTCTGGGGGCTGCCCGGCAAACTGTGAAGCCGGTAGCGCTCGGTCAGCCCTTTCCGCGTGGCTGGGAGTGGGAGGGAGTGGAGTTAAGGTGGGGAAGGGGCGGAGTTGGGGAGGGGGTGGGGTAGGGAAATGGGCGGGGCCAGGGCCCGTGGAGGGTCTTCTTTTTTCATTTGTTAGATATGGTAAGCCTAGTTTATTTAAAAATTCCAAGGAAGACTTGCAGAAAATTGTGCAGCCTGCGCTCAGCTCTAACTCTCATGCACACACATGAAGCCAAACTTCAAAAAGAAAGAGATCTGATTGAACATTTGCACATGTTGGTGGGCAAAAGTCCTCCAAAAATCAACCTCACCATCTAATGTCCAGAAACCCATCCAACTGGTCATAGCAAACAGGTCCAAGCCTATCTGCAGTCTTTGCAATAAAATAATGAGCCACGGCCAGTCTGAACCTTCAATGGCACATTACACTCAGCAGGGGCGGTGCAAGGAAGTTTCGTGCCCAAGGTGAAACTTCCACCTTGCGCCCCACCGGCAGCTCCCCCCCCAACCGCCTAGTTCACCTTAATGGTAGCACTGGCCCTGACACTCAGGCACTGTCTGCAAGAAGTGTATCTGTGCCAGCATATCACTGATGACCAAACTCATCAAACCAATTAAATCTAGAAATGATACTAAAGGTCTACTGTTTTTGATGTGGTATTTTAACCATCCTCCTCTTTCTCCATGTCCAATTAATAGGTCATTACAGAACTAGTGAGAACTAAAAAGCTTCAAGCGGGTGGTCTCACCTTATATACTTCCAGGCAATCCATAGTTGTTGGAAGAAAGGAATTGATGTAGGATGCTTGTCAATATGCAGCAAAACAGACTAGATGAAGAATGGCCGGATACAAAAACTACTTTTGGTGAAAACTGGTTGGACCTGAGCCATGAATGTGAACCAGGTTTTGACCCCCTCCCCCTTTCAAAATTTGTGGAGGCTCAGGTTCAGGTCTTTGGTTCAAGCCCCTATCTAGTTCTTAGCTATCAAGATAACATATACAGGCATGATAGCATAAGTGATCTGGTATCATTACTAACTGTTTTCTTGGGGACGCCTAACAGCAGTATGATGGATTGGGCATTTTGTTTCATGGTTTCGTTATTGGATTGCTGTGTTGTGTGTGCATTAGAAAGGAAGAAAGAAGGCTGGGTGTAAACAGATGAGCTAGCTTCACTGACTATTGCAAATATAAGCTGTGGGCTAAAACTGTGACCTCAAAAAGTTCACTAACTCTAGTATAGATATATTGCTAAGTGATATATTAAATAATTAACTATCAATGAGAGAGTATTAATTAATTCCCTCCCTGAGGTTTCCCTCTGACAAAAAATAGTAGTAATGGGAGGCGTACAGGTGGGTGTACAAAAGCCAACACAAGTGTAATGTTCACTGCTGTTATCATGCTTTGAGTGTGTTCTTTTTTTTAACACTGTAGTGAAAAAGCAGTGACTTTCTTCTGAAAGTCTAAGAGCACATTACAAACTAAAGTAGTTCAACCCCTGTAAAAATAGCAGAGCATTATAATAGCCATTGTACAGGTGCACAACCTGAACTGGAGATATCAAGTGATGCCTTAGGTCATAGAGTGAGTCAGAAGCAAAGCCATAAATACCAGTCATGACTCCAAGAAACAATAATGAGAAGTATCTCCATTATATTTATAGTGTAGGACATTCAGAGCTCATGTTGGCGCACTGAACAGTTCAAAAGGTGAACAGGATACCAACTTGAAATCTAGTCATTTTGGAAAAAGAGATACAAGTTGCAAGTACTTTCAGGTATTACAAGTGCCCCCAAGGCCCTCTGCTAATTTCATGAGATCTTACAACACAATTTCATTCCCTGCATCTTTTATTTTTTCTCTCTCTTGCTGGTATGTGGAAGACCCACATAAACAAGGTAAACTGACTCTACACAGGGTCCTATCAAATAAACATTTAAAAAAAAAAATCTACTCACTTTCAGTTATATTACTTGTAAAAATAGTAAATATGTTTTCAGACCATGTGTCATTTTTAAGATGAAAGTATTCACTGAGGTTTTGCTCGGTTAGATTTTTTGTTTATTTATTCATTCTCTTACATATTTGTGGTTGGAGGAGTGTGGTTGGTGTTATATACAGATATGCTTATTACAGATCTAGTATACAATTAAAATGACAACTGCCATTTTTTAGTTTAAAACCCTGTAAGAAAATCAAGCTTGGCCACAAAGTTCTCCACTCACCTGAGGAGACTCCTTGTTGGGGATTCAATACTCAGAAGAATCAAAGGAACATTCTACAAGGGTCAGGAGGATGGTATGCTGCCTTCCCAGAACCAAGAGACAAGACAGCCCTCCATGATTAGATAGCCTTTTAAGCTAATGGGCAAGGATTCATTGGTGATGGTTATTTTGGTATTAATGACACTGCATTTTGTGGGATATCTCACAGATATCAGATAACGTCACACAACTCGGAAGCGTGCTGAAGAAGAGGAATCCAAGCAATCTTCTCTGGGATGCTTTCTGACCCACAAGGGAAGGAAGACAGAAAGCAAAACATTCTGGAAGTGAACTGCTGGTTAGCTAAGCGTGGAGGAGGTTGTTTTGTGGAACACTAGGCCCTCTTCTGTGGGGCGAGGGGGCTGTATAGCTTGATAGCCCTCTGCCTCAATAGAAGAGAAACCCATCTTCCCTGGGACAAGCTGGCTAGAGTAGTCAGGAGGATGTTACACTACCAAAAATAGAGGAGGGTAAAAAGAGAGAGCATGATGGAGCTTCTGCCCCGCACTGGCAGAAAGGGGATTAAAAGCAGCCCTAGGGAGGTTGCGCAGGAGGCAGCCAATCACAGAAGGGCTTATAGGAGAAGCCAATCAGGGCTGGGCTGGCCCATATAAGAAGGGCTGCAGAACAGAGCAGGGCAGTCACTCCCTGGAACTTGAGAAGGGAGGACTGGCTGCCTTGCAGGGGGAGGGCAGCAAGCACCTTGGGCAGAGCAGGCAGAGACCCAGGGAGCTAAAGGCAGCTCTTGGCAGGCTGCAGAGATCTGCAGGCTGAGGCCAGGATGCAAGGGCAAGGAGGATGCTGGAGCGACGTGGGAAGTTGCTAGACTGTGGACTGCCGTTTGCCATTGAAAGGAGTGGCTGAACAGTAGATTGCAGGTCCCACCAGAAGGCGGGAACATGGAATGTGGCACAGCCGGAGGGCAATGTCACTGAAAAGGATGCTGCAGTCCTGGGAGTGACATGAGTCCAGGAACAGAGGTGACAGCGGGCGAGACACCACCAGAAGAGGGTGCGGCGCTAATTCCCCGGACAGCCAGCAGGAGGCTCCGCAGTGGTGAGTCACACCCCATCACAAGGAGGATATGAACAGTTATTTAGCACACGCTTCTGATGTTGAGAACAACATTAAGCAAGGAGTCAAAAACCATGCAGGGAAGAAATTCTTTAACTGTCTACACATCAATACTAGGACCCTAGGTAACAAACAAGAGGAATTGGAATTGGTCATTTATGATCACACATTTGATCAAGTTGGTATTATTGAAACCACGGGGATGATTTGCATAATTGGAATGTTAAAATCAATGGTTATACACCTATTCAGGAAGGATCGAGCGGGCAAAACATTATCCATTTCTGAGTCACTGATAACTCAGAAGAAAATTATCCTGCAGTTGTATGGATCAATATCCTAACATTGAAATTATAAGATGGGGTATTTGATAGTGACTGCTGCAGAGCTCCATATCACACTAGGGAACAGGATGACCAGCTACTTAGGCACCTATATGTTATGAGTAGGGGGGAAAAGCTACATGATCTTTGGGCACTTCACTTTGAGTGACACATGCTGGAGGCCTCGTGCTGCCATTATTAAAACATCCTTGGAATTTGATTTGCAATAAGTCTTGGAACACTGGAAAAGTCCCAGAAGACTGGAAGAAAGCTGATGATGTGAGAATATTTTAAAAGGATAAACAGAAAGACCTGGGTAATTATAGGTTTGCCTATATGACATCGATCCTGGGCAAAATAAGTCAGCGGCAGAGACAGGACTCAATACAGAATTAAAGGAGGGCAATATAATTAATGTCAATCCACATGGGTTTATGGATAATAGCTCCTGTCAAGCTAACTTGATTTTTTTTGCATGAGATTACAAGTTAGGCCGATGTAGGTTAGCGTTGATGTAACATACTTTGGCTCCTCAAAGGTGTTTGACTTGGAACCACACAACGTTCTAATAAAATAAATTAGAATATAAAATTAACCTGGCACACAATACCTGGATTAAAGCTGGCTAACTGGCAGGTCTTTAAATGTAACTGTAAATGGGGAATCGTCATTGAGCGGGTGTCTCTCTAATGGGTTCCCACAAGAATTGTGTTTTGGCCCTATGCTATTTAACATCTTTATCCATGACCACGAAAAAAAAATCATCACCGATAAAAGTCTGCAGATGACAGAAAAACTGGGGCAGTGATAAATATGAAGAGCACAGGTCACGGAGCACCTCTGGATATTTTGGAAAGCTGGGCGCAATCAGACAATGTGTGTTTTAATACGTCTAAATGTAAATGTGTCCATCTCGGAACAAACAATGTAGTGCTTTAAGAGCCGATAATGTGCCTATACCTAATTGCCCTACGACTGATACATTTATAGCACCTCCCTATGAAGCCAGTTGACAGCTGGGAAGCAACATGCCACAACATGCTGTTTGCAGTTTCGTTATAATTTGATGTAATAAGTGTTGACCTGAATTCACTAAACATTTGTGTCAATTTGCCACCCAGTTTGGTTTAGTTTAATGCATTTCTGTTGCATTAAAAAATGCATTAAACCATAAATCAGTTAGTTGTTTTACAAGCCTGAGGTACATGATTATCCTTCCAGCTATCTTCTGAATTGCATCTTTACATTTTTCAGATGTGTACAAGGAATCATTTTCATCAGTAAAATGAAACTCTCAGGAACTCAAACAGGAAAAGCCACTGGTGTTGGTAGTTGGTGAAGCATTCCTAAATCTATTAAGATCTGTGTTTATAGGACCTGTCTAGCCAGTTAATGGGTTCTTGAATGATTTTCTGAGATGTTTACTTTTACTAAAAGCAGTTTATAACCTCTGCTCTAGTCACTTAAGTTCCTCTTAAATCATTTTGTAAATATAATGCAAAGCGAAGAAAGAGAAAAAGACAAAGTTTTCCAATCTGGGTTGCTGTTGCCTTTTTATTTTTAAACACCCTTAAGGATCTGTAGTCTCTCCGTTGTCATAGAAATAGAATGTGGTGACCTCAATATGGTGCAGCATTAATGCACAATGCCCAGATGGATTCAGCCCAAAGCTGTATTCTCTGATGGAGTCTCTTTTGCCAGGTTCATTATTTCATTTGGATCCTAAAAAGTGCAATGAACTTCCAGTCCTTTAACACCCCCTCCTCCCCAGTAAATAAATGCACTTGTAGGAAAGAAAAAAAAAGGCACAATTCTACATGGCTTTAACGATTCTGAAGTCCCATGGAAGTCAATGGAATTGAAGGGTGCCCAGCACGTCACAGGATCGGGCCCACTGAGAGGACTATCGATAGCAGTATATCCCTGTATTTCAAAATCTTGCACTGCATCGATTTATTTTTCAGTGTACAGAATATCAGTCAACACTACCGTCATTTAGAATAAGCTCTGATATTCACCCATCAAGCGACTTAATGGCACATTTTTCTGATTTGCTACCTATCCTTCCTATAAAAAAAAGCACAGCTTTGTTTTGTTTTTGGCTGCTGCTGGTTTTTGTTTTCTCCCCCACTCCCTCTTCTAAAAGTTAATACATTAGAGTCGGAATCTGGCAAATATCACTGAATGGGGTAACAGCCCTTTCATATATCAATGTTTGACTCCTTTCCATGTAAAACAGGTGATTAAGTTAATCAGAAATTGACTACTACTACAAACACCTTTTGAATAAGGTCAAATTAAGATAAAAGTCCTTGCTCTTTTTGTCTTTCAGCAACAAAGACTGTAACCAGGCTACTAAACCTGTCATTAATGTCACTGTGCAGATTAAATGTCATTAAAGCAATTTGTCACTTACATACACACTTATCTTATCTAGTAATTAGCAAAAGGTCAGAGATAAACCTGTGTGTTTTAAGCTACAATAAATTTTCAGCTGCAAGAAATGGCAAAATATACTACATCTGTTTGCAGTATTCAATTAAAAAAATTATTAACTATGTACATCATAAAATCAAGAAAAAAAAGAATGGTTTATTTTAAAGAACTAATTAGTACCAAATCTGCCACCTTCACTCATATTGAGTAAAGCCCTACTCCATAAGTAGTCTGATTTCAGTGGGTCTACTTGTAGATTAAGACAATATTCAAAGTGAGTGAATATGGCAAAATTGAGCCCGCTGTCTGGGGGTCTTATGAAATGGGCCGACAGGCACTAGTCAAATTCCACAACTAGTTTCCAAACTGGCACCTATTGGCACTCGCAGAGGGCAGTCTCCAGGGGTCAAAGAGTCAGTGGATAGACCATGGAGAGTGAATTGGCCGCTCATTCCAATAGACCCTGGGCAAGTAAGGCTCTTCATTTTCAGTTTTTATTTTGTTTAAAATTTCCTGGGAATTGTCAATGTTTATTCCAAAGTTCCAAAAGCAGCCAACTCCTCCCTGCACCAAAAAAAAGAGAAGGGCAGCCGGCAGGGGGTGAGGGGCGGCCAGTACCTACAAGGCACAACGGGCAGGGGGAGCCCAATACTCCTGGAGTGCAGCAGGCAGGGGGGAGTTGAGGAGTGCTTGGCACTCATGTCAGGCAGCTGGCAAGTGGGTGGGGATGAGAGGGGGATACTCTCTGTCATACTCACCACATAGCAATTGGGAAGCTTTCCTGTCCCTGTGGGGCTGATGCTACAGCAGTCAGGCGGTTTTGGCTAGGGGATTTGTCACTGCACAGACAAAGGGGACAGGGCTGTGCTGAAGCGCTGGGGTCAGGAGAGGGCTCTGTCCAGCAGAGGAAGAGGACGGGGCTGCACTGAAGGGTGCAGCTACAAGGGTCAGCTCTCATCGGGTACAGCCTCCCGCTTCCTGCCGGCCTGTCACTGCAGCAGTCAAGCAATCTCAGCTGCCAGGACCCGGTTCCCAGCCCACCTCACTCCCCCACTGCCGTACAATGGTAGCAGAGATTCCAAGGGGGTAGCCAGTCCCAGCTAACCCAAAATGTGGGGGGTGGTGGGGAAGAAACAGTAAAACACAATAATTTACTTGTTTTCAAAACCCGGGATTTTTTCCTGAGAAAAATCAGTAAATACCAAAACCAAGGGGCCTTATGAGGCTTGTTTTCTAGGCAGTGTGGGGAAGCAGGCACTGCTTATACACACGTCATATCTGACCTATGGACAAACAGAAAATGTCAGTCCTTCAGAGCTGACATCTCAGTGTCTTTCACAAGAACTAAATTCACTTACAAATATACCTAACTGGGGCAAAGCACGGGGGGCAGGGGAGGGAAACTGAAGCCATTCATAATTTTATCACAGGAGTAAATGGGATTCCACAGTGATTAACTTCTTCATTCCCTCCCTTGTCACCACAGCAACCCACTTCTCCAGAAGGGGGATATTGCTAGTGAGGAAATCTAGGCAACATTCAAAACTCTACAAATGGTCTGTTAATCTGAATTACGAGAATTTCCGTTTGTTTTTAATCACAGGTACCCCACTTTAGCAAAGATAGTAAAATGCTAGGCCTTTATCACCACCACAAGCACATGCTGGGTAATGCGTGTGCCACTTCTCTAATGAGTAACAGCCAACTGAAATCCAGAGCCTGCAATGAACTCTACACAAGCAGAGTCCTACTGAAGATAATGGGACTGTATGCAGAGGTCCGTCTGTGCAGATTCATTGCAGGACTATGGCCTCTGGGTGCACTTTCCATAAATGCTGTGTTTATGATCTCTACTTGAGTCTGGTGTGGTGGTTGTGGTGGTATTTTTTCTACCCTTCAACTCTCCAGAACAAGAAGGAAAATCAGCAATCAGAAGTCAGATGCTTGCTTGCCATAGCAGTAAAACAACTCAGTTTCATATGGCTCTAACATATGGTAGTACGTAAGACATTTTCTCTAGACTCTGATTCCTTCCATTTCCACCATTATCTATTCCATAGCCATGCTACAGTCACCATCCTGTAGCTGTAAACTCCCACTGCCTGGTTTTCAGCTCTGTCCTATGTCCTATGAGTGATTGTGGAGATGCCTTCCTAAAGACACATTCCCCTCAGAATCCCAAACTGCTCACAATCCTTCTTCCCCTGAACACCCATGCAAGGGGAAAAGAAAAGAAAAGAAAAGAAAAGAAAAGAAAAAGAGTCACCAATGATCAGTTAGTGCCTCTGTATCCTCTTACATGCCACGGTGCCCATCAACACTGCTTCTGTATCATCCCGAGACACTAGATTTGTTTTAGTGACAACAGGCATTTCCTTCTTCATCTGTGGCATTCCTGCTAGCCTCTGCTAATTTTAAGGATCAAGAGAAAAAGTCCCTGTTGCTAAACTCATACTTCCAGAATGAACCTGGATTTCCTTGCATGGCTGTGAGAAACATCACCACTAGGTCATCATGCTGTCTCAGAACGTGCAGCCCACTTAAAGAGAGAGTTAAGTGGGATATTAACAAAGATAATTGTAGGCTGCTGCTGACAACCAGGCTACTTTGTAACTTGCAAAGCTGTACCAGAAAGCCAGTCTTTTCTTAAAGGTGAATAATACTTTTTAAATAGATGACAAGTAAAACAGAGGTCTAGCTCATTTGTAATCATTTAAGATCCCAGGACATTTTTCTTAAAAGCAGAAGTGTTAACCTTAGCAACCCAGCCAAATCCAATCTCAGTTAATTATTCTGCCTATAGTGATCACACTTACAATATGCCAGCTTTTCTTTAACTAAATAGATTACCTTGATATTTCCTATGCTGACCACAGGTTACCCAGATCACTGCCAATACGAGGTAATGTTACCTAGAGGCCCGGTCCAAATCCTAGTGGAGGCCTGGTCTTCCCTACAGAGAAGAAGTGGGTTCTTAACTTGAGCTAACTAACTTGAATGGAAATCCTAATGAAGACAAAAGCAGTTTCTAGTTTTCTCATAAGTTTGCAGGTTGAGTCAAATACAAGACTCCTCTAGCTTAGCCTGCTAACTCATATGAAAACTACAAATTGCCCTGTCTTCACTAGGATTTTAGCTCAAGGTAACAAGTTCAGAACACCCCTATTTTTCATAGTGGAGAGAAGACCAAAGTCAATGGAAAGACTCCCATTGATTTCTATGGGAGATGGATCAGGTCGCAAGTCCTTATTCTAAAACAAAGGGCAAGTCTGTAAGGGTGATCACTGTATCTGAATCCCCGCTGTTTTGACTGGATACAGTACCCTTCTTCCCTTGTTGCAGAGCTCCAGCACATAGAAGTTAAATGACTTATCCAAGGCCAAAAGCAATACCCAGGTCAAATAGGTACAACACCCCCCACTAGTGGCTGGTGCTCTAGTGGGTAACATCCTGCTACTGATACCAGCTAATTAAAGTTAGTCTTTGAGCTCAAATATTAGAGGTCTGTGTTGTGGTGCTGAAAGTGCAGGGCTCAAACTGTTTAGACAGTGTGGCAGTGGCAGAACCAGAATTAAAAATCTAGGTGTACAAATTCGACAGTCAGAGAAGACCGTGCTGCTCTTAAATCTTTCCAGTTGTCTTTTCTTTTGATGTGACCAAAGAACAGCACACCTGGCTCCCCTTCCAGGATAACATAGTTGTGATGTGAGCTGTAAAATGGAAATGTATAGTAGTTAAGGAAAGATCTTTTGGCTAAAAAAGGTTTCAAATTACTCTGTTCATGTTTCTGTTGGATTTTGCACGTTGGCAGCAATTAACTCCGTCCCCCAAAGTTTTTAAGCATCTGCTTATGGTGGCAGTGCAATGGCACAGAACATTATTCAGCTTTTACCTGTGCTTCCATCCCAGCAGGGGACAGCTAGTTAGCCACCCACAGATGCTGTCTGGAATTAATAGTTTACAGTAAAGTAAGATGGATCTAAAGAGTCTCGATAATGGACAGTCTCCTCAGTTCATTGTCACAAAAATCTATTATGATTAATAGGAAACGTGTGTATGAAACAAGTTTATATCACAGCAGGCAAGACCATTTATGCCTGCTAAAAAAATTGGTGAGGGGTGTGTGTGTGTGTGTGTGTGTGTGTGTGTGTGTACATATGTTATATTTTGCACCAGAGGACTTAATCCTGAACCATTAAAGTTAATGGGAGGGTTTTTTTTCCCTCATTGATTTGAATGGGAGCAGAATCAAGCTAATTGGACAGACAATGTCTGTTGTGACCTCAATGCCCCACAGTACTGGATGTTCTGCCCTGGAAAAGATGTAAGGAGGACAGTGTACAGAATGCAATAGGACAGGATAGTATGCTTTACCACAGATTTACATGCAAAAGGTATGAATCAACATTGACCCGAAGGAAGAAAAGATTTATCTTTATCGTGCTGAAGGGTATTAGAACCTAGGCCATGCAAAAGCAATTTTAGCTTCCTGCTTGCATGCTTGTCTTCTATTTCAGGGGCAGTCGCACTGCCATTAAAAAGATAAAAATCTTGTGTGAACACTGTGCTCTACCCTGCAGCTGTGGTCAAGACTGCTATGTTTAAAGGTTACAGTGATTAAGCGCTGTGATTAATTTAGTCTCAACAGAATCAATTCCACTCAACTACAAATCTAATTTACATACTGGAGAAGACTCTGCTTGCTCCTTGATCTGCATAGTTTGAAATATGGCTTCATTTTTCTTCAAAATGTGTGTTTTGAGGGGTCGTAGTGACATTAACTAATGTTTTGACAAAACTAATAAGGACAAAGCTATTTTTTGTTTCATTAAGCCAAGTAAACAATGTTAATTTATAGTTTCAGTTCAGATGTGTCACTGAAGACCTATCTGATTCTAAAGCCCAGTAGCATGGACTCTAGATTAAGAGCTAGCCTACAAGGGGAAATTTACCAGCATAGCTCTACTGGTATCATTAATTATACTGTTATAGCCATGCTGGTGTAATTCCCCATGAGAACACTCTCTTTCAGAATTTAATGTGCCTATTTTTGGTTTAGGTTCAACCAGTTCCAAAGAGATGCAAGCGAAACCAAAACAAGGCACTCTAAATCCCGAATGAAAGCGTCCAGGCGAGGAGTTATATTGGCACAGCTATAGTGGAATACTGGTATAACTGTGGCAGTAAATCCCCCTATTAAGGGAAGTCTAAGGCATTACATCTATTTATATGCATTGGCTGTAGTGCAACTGACATTAAAATCATGACAGATTCTGGAATGCACCACAGTGTAAGTTATGGGATGGGTGGAAACTCCCCACCACCACGCCCTCACTGAATCATACCTTTGAGTTAAACGGGAAGCTCCCTTCCCTCATACACCCCAACTCCCCACCACTTATCAGCAACACTAACAACCTCTGTGAGGGAGTCAGACAGCCTATTCCTTCCTCTCTTCTTTGTTGGGCAGCCACCTTCACCTTTTTTAAGAGCAGGTAGGGGTTCACAGGAATAGCCTCTTCTACATCAGGTGGTACAGCTTGTAGCCTGGTGGTCTTGGTGCTCCCACACTCTCGCCTGCCCATTTTGCACCTCTGGGTCTTCCCCAGCACCTAGCATGGCATGTACATTTCACCTGTTCAGAGGTTACAGAAGCACACAGTGAAACTTGAGGTGCAAGAAAAGACCAGCACAGAAGGTATTAGATGACATCACCCATATGCCAGAAGAGATAGTGGAAAGGGCCTCCTTCTGTCACTACCACCCAGAAACCCTCAAAACTCATCTGAAGGAGAGCTGTCTACCCTACTATCCCAATGAGGGATGGAAATGTGTTCTTTATGGGGATGTAGAAAGGAAGCCAGGCCAAATAGCAAGTAGGTGGGAAGGGGCATTCAGATAAAAGTTCTAAATCTTTGGCCATCCATTAGAACTGAATCAATCCTCCAAATCTTTAGAGGGTCTCTAATCCCCAGGTCAGTGTCCAATCTCAGCCAGATATCCTGATTCATCAGTGCTACAAACACAAACTATATTTTACTTGGCTTTTCCAGGGCAAGGGGGGGGGGAATTTGATATCATGCCAGGATGTCCTATTTGCTAATGTTTTGTTTCCATTTTTCAGAGTTTAAAGAAAGATGATAAAACACCTGCAAGTTCATGTCTTCTTTCAGAGGAGAATCATGTTCCAGATGAAAAGACCCATGTTTCCAAATGCTCGTGGTAGGATCTTCTAAAGCACTCAGCATGGTCTTCAGTAGAGTTGGTCAGTGCTCAGCGCTTTTGAGAATTTCCCACCTTTAAACTCCAATTTTGCTGCAAGTTGAGTGGACTCCTGGGTGTCCTGGCACTTGGTGAAAGTCATTGGACCAGGATCGGGATTTTTAGTGCTCTAGATTTGCAGAGGCTGTCTAGAAGCTTGAGGGACACCAATGTCAGAGACAACTTGAAGGAAACACTACACCTATCTCATTACTTTTCAGTAATGGCCACACGTTTGTGGAACAAGTAACCTTTTTAATTTTGAGTCGTCTTTGTGCATGTTCATCACAAAATTAGAGAGTTCTTATTCTCTCAATGAAGCACAGCAACTCCAGCCAAATGTGTTTTCCCTACAAAAGAAACCAGATGGGAGGGAGAGAGGATTTCTTCCTAAACCTAAAATGAATTCAGAACACTACAATTTATCTAGCATTTGGTTGTCTGCCTGCAGTTATTGCAATCCAAACCCTCATAAAACATACCTGATGAGCCATTTCTTTTTGTTACCCCCTTCACATCATCCTAGAAATACCTTAAATTATAAATACATCACAGAAATCTGATCTGAAAAGCCCTCAGCACATCCTGATCCTTATCACACAGTTTTTCTTTCAGCTGAGTGCCCTGGCACACCGTGTTTTGTCAATACCAGCGCAGTGTGGCTTCAAATATTTAGCTTAACTTGATCTTCCAAATTATAGAAGATAAAAGCCAGAGTCTTCTAACACCATTCGCTGAGCAAACAATTGGTCCCAGAAGATGAGATAATGCTCTACTCCCCTTGCTCTGGTCTCTCCCTCTCCTACTAACGCTTGAGCTCTAGCATGCAGAGAGAGAGTCGTGACAGATGCCAGAAGTGACAGCTTTGTTTCATCAAGGCTATGTTCCGTGTGCATGTCAGGGCTAGCCATCAGTCGGGGACCTAAGCAACTGCTGAGATGACAGCTTCTCGGATTCTTTCATCAACCAATGTGACTGGGTGACCTTTTCCAGCCTTAGCAAGCTGCCTTCCTTCTTTATTCAATCATGGTAGAAAATAAGTCCCTTTGGGTAAATCTTGCCCTTTCCCTAATTTTATATGATCATGATTGCCATTATGCCTGTTCTCTAACTATAGTTGGGAGCAGATGCACTTTCTTCTCGGGAACAAAAAGGCAAACAAGCACAAAAAGCAAACAATTTGTATGCATCAAGAAATTCTGTGTTCCATCTTGACACACATTTCAGAATGCCCAGGAGTTCCACCCCTGTATTAAGGCTCATTGGTTCTCAGGATGGTTTTCTTTTGGGTACCAGGGTAGGTGTATGATACATTATACAGAGACAATTCCACTGTCAATGTATCTCTAGTCTTAGGGGATGTCTTTGGTGCAGCAGCAAAAGGAACAGGACTGATGCATGCAATTTCACGTGGATTATTTTTGTGGGGAGGAGGGGAAATTCTTTTACCACCACCACCACCGAAGAGAACATTACAGCTCTCCAGTGAACCTGCTTTATGTCCCATATCACTCGATGTGTTTATCGCGGCTGTAAAAGAGGTTAGCACTGCAATTGCCCTCATTGTAGCTTGGTAATTAGAGAAAGGCAAATAATGCAACGAGTTCCATGCTATGACCTTTCTGTCTGAAATTTAAATGAGTCTGCTACAGCGAAACTTTTGCCTGTTTTAACTTTGCTTTCTGTGTACACTTGAACACTTGAGTTTTACCAGCATGAACGCTCATGGACAGTGAATTTCAAAGTTACAGGAAGTATTAATAGAAACAGAATTTTAAATCCCATGCAGAAGAACTTGCTCTGGGTGCAGTTATATGCCCATCCAATCAGGGAAGAGAAAAACAAAACCCTCCTGGGGGCAATCCAGCTTTAGATTTGGGGCAAGAACTGTCTGTCTATCTATCTTAAGGTAGATGTTGCTGCCCATTACTGCAGTATCTGAACACCTTCTACGTAAAATTAATAGCAATAGACAAGTCCCTAGTGGCTGGTCTCTTATGTTTATACACTGCCCGAATTCTGATGGGTGCCTCTCGGACCTACCATTATGCAAATAAGTAACAGCAGCAGCAGCTCCTCCTCCAATTTTAATATTTGTGATCAGTCTATGGAGTAAAAATAAACCAAAAAGATTTTTACCAAATAAATTCAAACAACAAATATGGACAAATCTCTTTGCAGATATTTACGTGAACAGCAATGGAAGCTAAATTCATTCAGTACATTCTTTACTGCTCAACTCTCCTGGGGAGCACATACTCTTTGGGCAAGTATAGTAAAAGTGCCAGGGTATGACTGGGCACACAGAATCATCTATACATAGAAGTTAGAAATGGAAAAGCCCAATTAATGAATGCCATCCAGCCTCTTCTCTGGCCAATGTAAAATTGTTCCTTACTCTGGATAGATTAATGATTTGTACTACTTTCCCTCAGAAAGCTGCCTTCTCAAAAGATTGATATGTGTGAACTACTTCTGCCTACTACACCCAGGAAGTATATATCCTGTTTAGTTTGTGGAGAAGGACAATTTAAAACTAGTATTAAAAACAATTGTTCCATGTAAAAATGGTGCAGGATTTAACTCTCTTTTTTGGGGGAGTAGGGAAGGTGTGGAATGCCACCCAAACCTAGTAGACATGTATCTTTGCAATACTCAGTTACGGCATAAGAACCACTGGGTTATTTCACAGGGTAAGAGAATGCAGCCTCCTCATTGGTCCATAGGACAAGAGGAGTTAAAAGAAGATGAATAGTACCGAAATAGAGGCAGAACACAACGATAACAATCTCTTCATAGGCAGCAACGCCCATCAGCATTTATTCTTATATTCTAAAGCTTTACCATACTTCATCATTTGAGGGATTATGGAACCTTCTGTAGAACTGTTTAGCCTGCTAGTTCCTACGAATGGAAACCAAAATCCCACACAAGCTACTAAAATCTTCTGGGGGTTTGACAAGACACTTTTCAATAATCCTTTTAAGTGCTTCTGTAGAAGTGAGGATGAATTTGCCAAATCCAGGAAAGCTGCTTCTAATTCTTCTTCAATTCATATCACAACTACCTAGTGCTATGTGCATTTCAGTTTAGATAAATACTGAAAAATTCCAATACACTCTAACCATCCAGACTAGAAACTGGACTGGCAATTGTGGGCACTCAGGATTGCATCAGACTTCCAGTTCTACTAGGTCTTGATCTAATGAGAATTAACTAAACAAGCATCCAAACGAACACCCTTGATTTAAACATCCTTGTGTTACAGGGGAAGTTTGGATCGGGACCTGAACTGCAGGATGGGCGACTTCCTAAAAACAACAGAAAAATAGCCCCTCTCGTGGTATTTTGGTGTTTTCTACTTCCTTATAAACCTGAAAATGCAGACTCCAAAGAGGGGAAACTCATGGGGCAAGAGAAAGGAGAAAGACCCAGGTTCAATGGAAAGACAGCAGGACAGAGAGGGTGTGAAGGAAAAGAAGGGTTTGAAAAAGCTGATGGAAAGGGAGAGAATGGGAAATAAAAGGAGGGAAAAGTCAGAAAGAAGAAGGAAAGAGATAGATGTGGGAGTGATTAAAGCAAAATAGGGGGTAGGGGAAAGAACTCTGAGGTCAAAATGAGCAGAGGAAAAAGCAAAGATAGAAGGGATAAGAAAGAGAAAGTAAAGAAAGAGAAAAATAAACACCCACAACAAGAATAGAGAAAGCAGGCAACTCACAATAAGGGAGCAGGTCACAACTCTGCAGTCAGAGTTTACTGTAGTCATGGATATACATCTAGGGCAAGATTTTCAGAAAGGGATTTTGTACTCTTCAATTTTTGGGTGTCCAACATGAGACACCGTAAAAAGGCCCGATATGCAGAGGAACGGTGTGTGCCTGGCACTTCCTGAAAACAGGCCCTATTAAGGTGTCTCAAATTTGGCACCCAAAAAGTACAATTCCGAGTCTTTAGTCACTTTTGAAAATCATTGTCCATGTCCCAAACTCAGGCAGTTAGAGCTCTCTGAGATCAAGAAAAGTGGTAGAAATATCCCTTTAGGTATCAAAGTTCAGTAAGTAAATTTCCTCCAGGTTTTGATATCTGTGTTGTGTTCAGCTCACATATCAATATACCCCTCCTTGCTGCTCTCCTCCCCACTTCAACTTTTTCTATGAAGGGGCAGAAAAAGCTAGCAGCCCCATAAAGATTGCACGTGGTACTTAAAATGCAAACTAAAGAACCTTCTGAGGTGAGCCTAAGACACAAATCCAGATCGAAATTTCCCCAAAGATTGGGTGGGTGTGATCTGACTCGGGGTCATATTTTGGGCCCCTCTGTAGAATCCACAGCACTAGGCCTTAAGGGACATTGCCCACCCCTACAGCTTAATGCAGATTTGCTGCTATTGCGCATAGAAGGATTCCTTTCCCCTGTGCCCCATGGGAACGTTTTACCTCGCCCACTACTTTCTTCCCATTCCCTCCTAAAGTAACTGTTGGCCTGCCTGCCAAACATCCTCCCCTCCCCCCACCCATGGAAAACAGAAGATGCAAGGAGAGTGCCTCTTGGGTCCCTTGAAAGCCAGCTAAAGTAGAAACTCCATGTGAACCAAAGGGGTTGGTTCAGGTCCAAGCACTCACGAACCAGACTGCGGTTTTGAGTTGACTAACGCTGTCATGAAGCGAACCCTGCAGGGTTCATACAGCTCTAATTTGCCTGCTGCTAGGTGGAGATTACAGTGCTGGCAGGTAAACTGAGAAAATGTGCTGTAGAAGGTCTTTGCGAGAGAGGGAAGGGAGAGAATAAACACAGAACCCCACAGTGTCACTTCTACAGTCACTTTTCCTGACAACAGCTGCACTTTAATACACGGCATTTAGAGTAAACAACTCAGAGCAAATGGTTCTTTGGATGTGGGAAGAGGTTGCTCTTTTCACAGACTATGCTACAAGCGCAGCTGAACAAGCCCCGCAAACAGAGTGCAGAACAGAACGGCTCATTTTTATCTGTCTTTGTGCCAATTACATCCATTATTTCTGTGTCCACAGGGAATGACAAATCTACAGTAAGGCACTAATAAAAAGAGCAACATTTACTGCACAATACTATGTCCTATTCTGTGGAAAGGAATACCACAAGTGTCATGCAGCGCAAAAAAAAAAAAAAAAAAAAAATCATCAGAGAAGTGGACTCAGCCCAATATATCACACACTCAACAACTAAAATGAGGGGTTGTTGGGAATGAGCATTGTCCGTGGAGTATCTTTTGGTTAGTATCTTTGAAAATGGTTTTTTATAAAGTTTATCTTTATATTTGACCATGTGAAATTAAAGAAATGGCCCCCAAAAACCCACCCCACCCTGTAAAATCCATTAACGTTAACATGTTTTAGTGGTTTGTCAGGGAAGTTTCCATAATGTTTTGAAACCAACAGAAATTCTGCTCTCGTTTACACCCGTGCAAATGGATTTGAATGCATTTGCTCTAGATTTACTCTGGTGAAAACAAGAGCAGGCCACGGTCCTAGACATTTAACCAGATAGCTTCATTCTCCAATATGGATGCCACTTAGTCCAAATTTTCCAAGATCATTTTGATTTCAACAGGCCTTAACCCCAGATCAGAACACACCTTCTTCTGATTTCAACAATAGGGCTTGTAGGGATGCTCTTGAAGTACGCTACTAATTATTACCAGGTTGGGCAGTGTCACCAGGTTGCATTGGTAACATTAGAATATTGTTAAAGGGCATTATGTTGCAAGGCTTCATTGCAGTGATGTGAGATACCATCATGAATTGATGAGTTTGCTGCACATGGCAAACCACACTAAGAGCTTGTCTTCACTACAGCTGCTGGTCGAGCTAAGCTACGCAATTTGAGTTACGTTAGTCGCATAACTCAAGTCGACGTAGCTTAGATCTACTTACCGCGGGAGTCCACACTAGGCTACGTTGATGGGAGATGCTTTTCCGCCGACATTGCTTCCGCCTCTCATTGAGGGGGGAGTACAAAAATAGATGGAAAAGCACTCTCCCATCGACAGGGCTGGTCTTCACTAGACCCACTAAATCGATGCCACTGCATTGATTGCAGCCGTGCCGATTTAGCTGCGTAGCAAAGACAAGCCCTTAGTTCTAATCTTTGATTCACTTCTCATGCAGTAAGAGATGCTGCTTAATGCAAAGGCCGTGCTACCAGTCCATTCTTGAAAAGGAGTAGATGTGATGGGATCCAATGATTCAATATCAAGATGTTCAGGCAACTTCAACAAGCCAAAGAGGCTTTTAATCTTGAGTATCAGACAAGAATCAGAAGGGCAATTGTCCAACACCTGAAAGCAGGATTTTATGACAGAGAAATCGTTCCAGGGGCCAAGTTTTACCCCTATGCATGTATAACTCCACTGAAGTCAGTGGAGCCACAGTTGTTCACATTGGGCCACAATTTAACCCCAAATATCCAGTGCAGACTTACAATTGTCCTAGACTTCCATACTTAAAAACACCACCAGATAACAGGGACATTTAACTCAAAACTCACACAAACAAAAGAATCCAACAGTCACTGTGCTATCACGCCAGTAACACAAGAATAAAAAAGGCCTTCGGAGACATTTGTAACTCATCAACTCTGCAATATATTTTCAAAGCATGTCAGAACACAAGAAGAGGATTAAGTTCCTTATACTTCCCCCTCTCCATTCGCCATTGTATGGATGGCGCTGCTAACAGGATAAAGTGAGTGACAGAGTTATATGATCGCTACATAAAGGTAGTACACATGCAAAAATCTTCAGAACATGGAAAAAATTATCAAAGAGCTTGCACCATCTGTCTGTGGAGAAAAAAACAACAGCTGGTGCAAGAAGCTGCAAGATGCCAGCCCTACAAGTGACAAGATGGGAAATGACAGGAAACAGCTTTTCACTCTTCTAACAGCAAAAGAAACGTACAGCTCATGTTCTTGTGTTTGAAAACCTCCAGATGCTGCCCTCTTCTCACATTTCCATATCTTTGTTCATGAAACATCTGAAAGCTTTTCTATTTTTACAGTGGAAAAAAAGCACATAGGCATCAAACACACACACACTTTCCTTGTGAGGGGGATGCTGAATGAATTTTAATCATGATCATAAAAAATGTGAAAACGAAAAGAAAAATCAGCAGTATTTGAAGTGAGAAACCTTTGAAAGTTGCTCCAACACTTCCTTCTTACAAAATTTACAGTATGTTTTGTTTTTGTCAGCTTTATTAAATATCAAAATATTAGCTTTAGCTGGGACTGATTAGGCTTAGGATGTATTCAAGGCAATATTACAGTGTCTCAAATGTTCTGCCAAGATGGCAAACTACTTGAGGTCAGGTGCCAAAATACCACGGCCAAGTCTTTCAAAAGCGACTAGTGATTTTAGATGCCTCAATTTCTGAGTGCTCAGTGAGGCGCACTTACATGTGCCCTGATTTTCAGAGTGTGGGTGCTCAGCACATGCTGAAAGACAGGTCTCTTTAAGGTGTCTCTAGTTGGGTACTCAAAAATGGAGGTATCCAAAGCCACAAGTCACTACCGAAAATTTTGGCCATTGGTGTTGATTGGGTTTAGGTGAAATGGCAACTAAATATGACAACATCTGAAGTTATAAACTAGAAATAATTAACAAAAGTAGACAATAGCTGTGTATTATCTTGCTAGGAATGGACCCATATTGAAAAATCAATGAGAAAATATGGGGTACAAAGAAGAACAGAGTAAGTCTTACTAGTTTTCTGCAGTTTTAGAGCAAGGCAGGATCTCTCATCTCCTAAACCTTTCTACTGAGCATAAATATTTAGAACTAGCAGATTAGACTTCTGACTCAAGCGAGGTCCCTTTGAGGGGAGAACGATGCTGAGTGGGTAATGCTGAAGTGGGGAGTTGGGAACATCACAGAAATGATGATCAAAACCAGAGGTCCAAGGAAGGTTAGATTTTACTGGCCCAAGTGATGCTGAATAGAGCCCTGTATTTTTTGCAAATACACCTCTCCTTCGATAGAACGCTGTCCTCAGGAGCCAAAAAAATCTTACCATGTTATAGGTGAAACCGCGTTATATCGAACTTGCTTTGATCCACCGGAGCGCACAGCCCCGCCCCCCCGGAGCACTGCTTTACCGCGTTATATCCGAATTCGTGTTATATCGGGGTAGAGGTGTACAAAACACCAAATAAAAAGAAAAACCATCCATAAAACTAAACAAAACAAAACATCCCTCTTCTATTTCCCATAGCTCAGCTCATCTCCCTCTATTTCCCACTCCTCTTCTCCTCATCCTGGATAGTTTGGCCACTCTGGGCCCTAATTTGAGGGGAGTGTGGGGATACATTCTGCGTGCACAGTGATGCGACTGTGAGGAGAAAATGCATGGGCACTCCCAGAAGCGTGGGAGTGGTTCTGATTTCAGTGGCTCGGCTGAGTGAGGGGGAGGTTGAACCAACACCTTTTCGGGATAGTCTAGGTTTACCTGGGCCTGTCTCAGCATAGAGGGCTGGACTGGATTCCCTTCCAGCCCATTTCTAGTATTCCTTAAATATTATCCATACATACATCTCACAATTACACATCTTGACAAGTTATGAGCTTTCTGCAGATACCGTGTATGTTAGGCTAAGAGTCTATCCGATATTTTTAGTAAAGTCAGGGATAGGTCATAGGCGATAAACAAAAATTCACGGAAGCCCGTGACCTGTCCCTGACTTTCACTAAAAATATCCCTGACAAAATGGGGAGGGAGGCGGGTTCAGCACCCACTGCTGCTGGAGTTCCGGGATCCCCTGCAGCTGCGGTGAGTGGGAACTCCGGGGTCCCCCCCGCACAGCGGCTGAGCGGCTCTGGAGTGGCCCCACTGCCTGCGGTGGCAGGGGACCCCGGAGCTCCAGCAGCAGTCCCAGGGGTCCCCTCACCAGGGCAGGGACTCAGAACTGTAGGTGTGGGAGCAGCTGGGAGCTCCAGCTCTGGGGCAGAAAATGTCACGGAGGTCTCTGGAAGTCATGGATTCTGTGATATAATTGTAGCCTTACTTATATGTTATTCTTTTGGATAAATATCCTAAGTTGTGTTGGTGTAGTCAGTCATGTCTGAGGTGCAAGCTGTTTGCAAAGAACAGGGGACCCATTGCCACGAGGTTTGTGTGTCACAAGGGGTCCATGAGGCTTGATGGGAACAGGCCACTTGAGATATTTTATTAATTGAAATGTAAAAAAAAAAACCACAACATTTTTAACAGACCAAATGAAAACACAAAATCCAGAAAAATTAAAAAAGGAAAAGGATTTCATGGGACTCTAAAACTGGATGCTGCCTTTAGCTGGAGAAGAGTGCAAGTTCCACTGTCTCCGTTTGAGCGCCAATGAGATAGAGACAGGATGCTTGGAGAACCTTGGTGGTAATATCTATGTTTGACTAAGGGAAGGAAGGGGTATTCAAAAAAGAGGGGCAGTGAGGGCTTTAAGTCATCCATGGAGCCAAGTATTTCTAACTTTGGCCACTTTGACCATCATTTACCTTCCTGAGTAGCACCTTGGCCAGACCGCAATTACTCATCTCTTTCCCTTACCTGCATTAGTTTTTAACGTGGAAAATTTTACAGTGGAAAAAATACCGTGCAGCAGTTGACTTTTAAATTAGCCAACAGAATTGTATAGCAGAAGTAAAATGCTACACTTCCATAGCATCCTTCCCCCAGGGATTTCAAAACACTTTTTGGGCACTCTAGTTCATCACCAGCTCCCTGTTCAACTTGTAGGCGAGACCCGTAGAGGAGATAGTGATATAATCTGGGTGGTGGGATTATCAGAAGCAGAAGGCATGCATGGCAAGCTCTTATTTTCATCAGATCAGGATGGTCCATGCTTTCTCAGTTCGTGGCTTGATGAAAGATCAGCTTGAAGACAACAGAGGAGCATAGGCCAGGGGATACGTCTTGAGAGTCTGGGAGAGAATTCCTCTCTGTTAGTGGTAGGTTTGTCCTCCATTTGTCTAAGATTCAAAATTTAGAGATGATCTTTGACCACTGGCAGGTGTAAGAGTAGGAAAGATTGTCTTTTTCCCCCATGTATCTGGCTGAGCGTTTCTCTCTGATCCAAACCATAGTAATTCAGATCTCTCTGAAATTCTCTATTCTTGAAGGTCACTCAGAGGCTACTGCTTGTGCAAAATGTCTCTGCTCCCCTTTTAAACAGTTCTATCCACACTAAATTATTCTGCCAATTATCCTGGCACTGCATTGGCTTCCTGTTCACTTTGAGGAGCAACTCCATGTGTTGGTTACCTAAGAGACCGATTGTAACCCCATGTTGTGGTGAGGTGCTCTAGCTAAGAGGCACTAGATTTGAACACTTGGGGACTGATGGGAAAGTATTCTTGGCACAAAGCACTCGATTCTTGAATTTGATTTCCTGGCTGGCCTCACACAGCCTGAATCTTCCTTAAGGTTGAAATTTATGGTGCAACGAAAGGTCTCTCTCTTTCTCAAGCATTTGTTTCTAGGAAATTTGTGTTTATTTTGAGGAAATATCTTTTCCCTGCTTGTGCGAAAGAGACAAAAATTGTATATAGTTTCTAAATGTGTTTATGCACCTGGAAACGAGTAGATAGACAAGTGTATTGTTTACAGAACAATTCAGAAAGAGTTCAACTCCCACAACAGTGCTGCCTAGAGAAACTCCTTCAAAGAATTACTGACTTCTTAGCACCAGATTTAATTACCATGTAGTCCACGTTTATCTGAACAATTACAAGTATCTACCGTTGCTGCTGAGTTTGTTTTTCCTATGACCTGTTCCTAAAAGGACTGCTTTTAAGAAGGAAATCCAGAACAAAACTACAGTTGAATAATAACACAAACTCAGAAAATTCAAGAGCCACTGATCCTGAAGACCAAAAAAACCCAGCAAGGCAGCTATCAGCAGTCAGTCAACAAATCTATGAATAACTAACTAACTACATAAGCAAAACAAACCATGTACAAACAAAAACCAACAAGCATAAATTCAGGGCTAAAAGACCTGCACTGACACAGAACTAACCAGAAGTCCCAACACATCATCAATTTACCGTAAAAGGCCACTCCGATCTGAATAAAACCATATTTCCTCTCAAGAATGTCTGAGTCCCCAAACATCAACTGCCATTGCAGGGCAAAAAACAACAACAAAGGAGCAAAAAAACTTTTGATGACAATATGATATAAATCAAACATAAGCTACTTGTCTTCATTTTCGGGGCCCTTCATGGCCTATCCCCACCCTGTTATCCTTATCTTAGGCTTCTGATTGGCCAAAAGGCCATTGAAAAGAAAAAGAAAAGAAAAAGAAAAGAAAAAGAAAAGAAAAAGAAAAGAAAAAGAAAAGGATCTTCGTGCTTTTGCTCCTGCTGTCTCTCACGTTTGGGAGCTCCCAGTAAGCATCTCTAAAGGTGCCTCAATATCCTCTTTGAAATCTTTCCTTAAAACTCTCCTTTGCTCTGATGCCTACAAAAAAAATTGATAACGGTTGGGCCGCTGGTAGGCTTCAGACCGACCAATCTGGTCTCACTGATTCCTTCTACTCGCCCATCTCCGTCTGTACACGCTGGCTGTCTCGTGTCTTATATGGAGACTGTGAGCTCTCTAAGGCAGGGGCCATCTTTTTGTCTGTGTTTACACTGTGCCAAGCACACTGGAGTCCTGATCCATGGCTGGGGCTCCTAGGTGCTATGGTAACACGAAGAATAAGAATACTATTGTTATTATTCATTTGTATTATAATAGCACCCAAACAGCTCCATGGAGATCGGACTCTGTGTGCCCGATGCAATAGAGCTCACCGTCTAAATCAACACGACAGACAATGGAAGGAGAATTGCAGATTTAAGTAGTACCCAAATTTTACAGAAGGGACATCAAGGCACAAATAGATTAAGTAAAAGATCTCACAGGAAGTTAGTAGCAGAGCTGTGAATTGAACCCACATCTCCTGAGTCAATATCCAATACCTTATCCACAACAAGCCCATCCTTCACATAGAACCAATTAATTTGGGGAGCATGAAGTGAAGCTTCAGAAAGCTCTCTCTACTGCATTTGCAGTCCCGTATATAGAGAAAACAGCTCCGGGGGATCATAAAACGTGTTTTAAGCATCATCAAGCGAAGCAGCTTAGAGAGAATTTACTAGGTGTCATTTATTTCTATCCTTGATTCTCCACATGGTCTCTGCAGATCAGATTACTTAGAAAACATAATTATTTTAATTAGGAGTAATTCAATTAGAATATCTTATTGCCAATAACAACTTCACTAATAAGAAATGAATACACTTTGCTTAAAAGAAATCTTACCTTTGGGGACTGCCTGAATACTTTCCCAGCTATGACAGTACTCTTTTTAATACTGCATGCCCAATTCTCCTCTCATTTACAATCTAATGCAATGCCCGCTGACTTTCCAGTGACTTCGGAGGGTATTGGACTGGGCCTGTACACTGCTGCAAATCAGGGGGAACAGAGGTAACACCAGCGTGGATGAGAGGAGAACTGAGTCCCGTGAATCTAGGCAGATACTAGAACTCATCCAAAGAGGGAGGCTGAGTGAATTTCACCTCTGACAAAATGAGGGCCAACACCAGGTTTATTAAACACTTAAGTCCCAGGGTTATTGTGTGGCCCCCTATTTTAGCTAGAGACTAACCCTTGCCATTGGATGATCTCCCCTGGGATCATGAGCCCGATTTTGGAACAGACTGCAGTGTCACAAAATGGAGACACCGTGATGCAGAATCTGCTCCTATGCATTTAGTAGAGTTACCCTGCATGTCATAAAAGATAGAGTCAAAGATTCAGCATATGACTTTTGTAAAGGTTAGGAGTCCGGTGACTGTATGTTATGTGACACAAGATACTGTTTCAGGAAACCATCCGTGTATTTAACGTGCAGTACCCTAATGTAGTTTGATATCACTCAGGTGCAGTTGGTAAAGTAAGATGCTACATCCTTATAATACATTTAAGAACTGCATAGGCCTTGTGCTGGCCCTCAGCATAGTATGGATTTTACTCATTAAAATCTATGCGAAAACAGAACTTGTTACAGTATTTTCTTCTAATCATTCATCCTACAAATCTTCAAAAAAGACAATCCATGGTGTGCAGTTATTTGCGCAAAATAGGATAAAAAGTACAGAAATAATTTGAGGTGAATGTAGCACCAACATCCACACTGCCTATTAAGGTGATTTCTTGCTTTAATTAAGACACTCTCCCATTAGAAGAGAGAGAATTCTGGCCATCCCTCTTTAATCGGTGCAATAGATTAAGTTCAGAAATAGGAGGAAACAAAGTCTAATGCAATTAATGGTGATATCAGATTAAGGCTGTGGCTACATTCAAAACTTCAAAGCGTTGCCGCGGGAGCATTTCTGCAGCAGTGCTTTGAAGTGCAAGTGTGGTCGCGCGCCAGCGCTGGGAGAGAGCTCTCCCAGCGCTGCAGGTACTCCACCTCCATGAGGGGATTAGCTGGGGCACTGTTTACACTGGCGCTTTACAGCGCTGTAACTTGCTGCGCTCAGCGGTGTGTTTTTTCACACCCCGAGCGAGAAAGTTGCAGCGCTATAAAGCGCCAGTGTAGCCGTGGCCTAAGATAAGGACATATAAAATTCTTCTAATATATTTCATGCATTATAAGGATGGAGCAGTTTCTTTTTACCTAGTGCACCTCAGTAATAGAGATCAAACCAAATTAAGATGGAAACCATGTGCACTTAATGTGTACTATCTGCTGAGACATATAATATACAAGCACTACCCTCCTAACCATTATAAAATTCATACACTGAATCTCTGTTTTATGGCATGCATCATAAATCTGCTAAACACAGATTCTTGAGTGTCATGTGGCTGTTTGTGCTGCATCACTGGTACAATCTGGCCCTAAATCCTGTTTAGACTGCCTGGGAAAATCTCACTCTGGTGACCCTCCATTGGCAAAGGTCTGACATATGGGCTCTTAAAACACATCCCCCCTATTCCCATGATTGGCATAGCAGGACAAAAGGTGTGGCTGGGCCAATCTGAACTGTGTCAGTCTTTAGCTAGGTTTTCAACCCCTTGGGACTATTGCGGTCTGGTGTCAATTAGAGCGATTTGGAATGGTCAATGAAGAATTAGACAATTAAGCCAAATTCTACCCTCTGATGTTTGAGTGCCCTTGATTGACATCAGTGGAAGCCCCATGTGTGTAGATTATTTGACTCTTTACATTCATTTATTCTCTCTGACCCAATCATGGGAAATGTGAGAAACATGTCTTTGCCCTCACAGATCAATTCAGATGTGGATGATTAGTTGCTTCACACTATTTTTTCTTATCTTCTAGACTGGTCATTAAGGAACATTTTAGCATGGATCTCTCTGGGCCTTAATTGCGATAATATTCTAGCATGGTACAGTTTGTATTAGTTTACAGCAACTAACTTCCATTACCCAAGGTGATACATAGCACATCTGTACAGAATGGATGTCACAATTTTAATTAAAAACTCCCACTTATTTTTAAAAGCTATCAATTCGTGCCATAGTTGTAATTATGGAATCATAGACTCAAGACCATTTTAATAACTATAAACTTTTAAAAATCTTTTTTGTCTTAAAAAAATTATTGTAATTAAGTCACCAAGCAGATATATCTGGCTCCGTGAAATACAGCCAAATTTATAGATAATTGCAAATAACTCATTTCCCAGAGGACTTTTTTTTTGTATGCCAATTAGGCTCACAAATCTCAAGCTGTCACCTTCATCTCCAGATATGCAGCCTGCACATAGCACAGCTATAAACAAAACACCCAGAGTGCTTCTCATTCCTCTGCTACAATAGACAATGAAGTTACTAACATACATGTGTCGCTGTCATCCCCAAGAGAACATAAAAGAAAAAAATTCTTGGGCTTCTGACAATTAAAATACATCTTCTAGCTTCTAAGAAGAGTGTTCTGGAAAGATGCTCAAGAGATTTATGTAACTCTGATCCTTTGGTTAATGGCTGCCTCATGACTCAGATCTACACGCATAACCTACCAGTCATTTCCCTAAATGAATTACAATTTCTCCTATACAACATTCTGACTGCTGGGAGCTCCTGTTAATGAAATCTCAGTTAGCTGTGTTCACCTACCTACAAACGTCTGCTACATACTCATCTAATTACATCCGGAGGGCTTGCAAGCTTAAAACAGTGACTTGGCAAGCACAATGGCTGAAAATGTCATTGCTTTCACATGCAACACCTATTGCTCTTCAAGGGGCATGGTTTTAGCACTGCTAAGAGTACAGCCAGCCTGGGTGGGCCTGTGAAACAATTTTTCACTATCCCCTCCCTCTCCTCCACTACCACACCCACTTTTCAGACATAACCCACAGCTGTTCATCATGACCAACCCTCTACACACATGGGGCCTGCCTAAAAGATATTGGAGAGCAGTTAGCAAATTGATTCCTTGGGTTTCATTCCTTAAGTAACTGACTAATTTTACATAAATATTCTGGGGGAAATCTTGGCATCACTTAAATTAATGACAAAACTTCTGCCTTCTCTCCAAGTATCTCAAAGTAATTGGCAAGCAGCAGTTTAGACATAAGGGAGTCACCCGGCAGACTAAGTGAAATGCAGCCACCTCTGGAGACAAGTACAGCAGGTACTGACTAGCCCAGATCATGCAGGACCAGGAATGATTTTAACAATGAGGTGGGAACAAAACCCAGAGAGTACTTGTATTTCAAATGTCCATAGAAAGCACATAGGGACTCTGCCGGATCATTCAAGTTTATTGAATGATTAGAAAACATGCCTTGTTGTAACACACTCCAGGAGCTTAGTATATTTAGCTTAAATAGTTAAGTTAAAGATTGACTTGATCACAGTCTATAAGTACCCACATGGGGAATATTTAATAATTTCACAGTGAGAGCAATTAACCATTGGAACTTACCAAGGGTTTGTGATGGAGTCTCCATCACTGACATTTTCAAAATCAAGATTGGACGTCCCCCCCCTTTAAAAGACATGCCCTAAGAATTCAGACTATCTGATCACAGTGGTTCCTTCTGGCCTTAGAATCTATGAATCTCTGTCTCTAACATAAGAACACAAAACAAAATACATAGCACTTTAAAACAGGTGTGAGAGGGAGGGAAGAGATTTCCAAATGAACCATCAGCCTGACCTAACCTGAGTTAGGATGACCATATATTATACGGGATATTTAGTAAAATTATTCATATTCAAGCGAGTTCAACAGCAGTCAATCAGAACTATGCACTACAAATGTTCAAATTAACATCAAGTTGTCTGAGTCCCAGTTAAAAAGAAATACTGCATCTGGGGTGGGAACAGGCTGGAAATTGCTTCCTCCCCCAGTCCAGAGCTTAGCGGCTTCCCCGTGCCAGGTCTGCATGGGATTTTGGCACAGATAGGGCTCGGCTCCTCCTGACAAGCGCCTGGGGCCGGAGGATCTTGGGCTTTCCTGGGGCGCCAGCCCAGCCAGAAGGAAGGAACCCTCCAACCAGCGGTTGGTTCTCCACACATTACCGGGAGTGGGATGCTCCCGGTTGGAGGAAGCGGGGGAGATACGGAGGAGCTGTGGGGGGCAAAGGGGCAAAGCAGGAGGACAGACACCAGACACCACAGCTCACAGTGCGCAGCCTGTGCCATCTAGAAACGGGACTGCGGGTAGAGCCCTACTGGCCAAGATCCGGCACACAGTGGGGGCTGTGTTGACGCACCAGCAGGGGAGCGGCTGGCCCGGCACGCTGCATCTTCACCCTGTCACCAGCCTTGCACATCCACCCTCATCGTTGGCCACTGGATCCCCCCACTCAATGCTGGTGGCAGGGCAGGTGACAAGCAGGGATCCGGCCAGCAGCAGGATGCACCAGTACTGATTGGGGAAGGGGAGGAGGTGGTGGGAGGAGACAGAAAATATGGGACAATTTGCCCGTTTTTAAGAAAAAGTCGGGACACCCGCAGGAAGGCTTAAATACGCGACTTCCCTTTAAAAAAACGGGACGTCTGGTCACCCTAACCTGAGTGACTATGCCATATTATTCTTCTAACCTTCATGCTACCTTCCCGTACCCCACTTCCGTTCACCTCTCTTTACCTAATACATAGCAGATTATAATTCACCAGGACAGGGACCGTGTCTCTCTCTTTGCGGTCTAAAAATAATCCAAATGTATATTGTTTGGAAGGAGCGAAGGCTCCATCAGCCTTGCTAGGATCAGTACCTATGGTTCAAAAGAGTATTGCCATTTCCAATCTGATGTTTAGCCCAGTAAGTCAACCCCTCTGGCTACTGTCTATATTTACCCCCAACAGTTTAATGCAAGGAAGGATGCATGATGACCGAAAGCCTAATCCCAGTTATACCACAAGACACCAATGATAAGGAAGAACATAAAGATAATGAGGAAAAAATAAAAGCAATTCATTTCAAATCGAAGTGCCTAAGGTTATGCACCTAAATCCCTCTATAGGAACATCAATAAGTTTCTTGATTTTCAGAGCTGCAATGGACATGAATTATGAGACTGAGTATGTAGCACACCTGAAAATCAGGTCATGAGGTGCTTAAGTAAGGACCCAGGCATCTGACTTTAAGCGTTTGAGTCTGAAAAGTTTGTCCTTAAATAAATATATAAAACAAATAAAAGCAAGGAAAAAGTTCAGTGTCTGTAACAATTTCTTTTTTCTCTTGTTCTTGAATTCAACAAAAGCCCATATCCACCAGTCAAATGAACCAGTGCGCAGTAAAGCATTAAGTCTGTATTCAACAAGTTTAATTATGGTGTAAATGAAAGAAATTATTATTCATTCATGACATTTATTTCAGTTCCAGCACTAGTTGCTTTTACAAAGCTGGCAGGGGGGAGGGGGCAGGCTGGGTGTATAATTACTGCTATATTTCTTTGCCAAACATTAGTTAACTTAAACAAAAAAGTGCTTGTTTCCTCAAGAGTAAAAGGCATGTGATCTATCGATGATGAATCTAAAGGACGCCCACAGCCCTGACATGGTGCCAGGTTCTGATAGGTATACCAATATTTGGAATTCCAACAACAGAGGGCTTATTGAAGCTCCAGGGCCAGTTTAAGGCTATTGTGGGTCAGAAGCCACCAAAATTATGGGAACAATCCAAGCACTCAGCCACTGGGGAGTAATGGAAGCCACTGTGCGACATGAAAGATATACCGCCAGCTGATGCTATCAGGGACTATCAAACAATGCATCTTTTCTAATGGATTTTTACAGGGCTTAAACATTGAACAAAGAAGAAGAGGAGAAAAAAAAACCTACGCTGATTCAGATCAAACATTTTTAAGGGGTTGAGAGAGAAAGAGACAAGGGAAATATACATACTGGTATACAAGTAAATGAGAGACAGTGTAGTCTGTTTCATATTACATGTTTTTCTGACCCCATGAGAATATAGTCATTACCTGCTCTGATCCACCCAAAATGCTCTAGTTTTCCAGAGAGTGCTGTAAACAAATCATAGCAACTAATCATAACATATCCTCCAAAATATGATATCTTTGGAACCAGTTATTCCTGTATTTTCCTAAACGTATAACTGCTAGCATTTAATTACTGCAATAGAGGCGAGATTAGGAGCTGGCAGTGACAGCCCTAGTTTATTTTAAAAACCAGGGGACCACACAAGTTGTATACAAGAAATCACAGTTGATGCATTTAGATAAATGAAAGGAATAGGAATGATTCTGAAGGGCAATGTGACTGCAGCCTCTTTTCACAACCACATTTAGACATGTAGTTTATCCTGTTGAGCCAATCAGAACATATATCCTTTTAAAGAGATGTTATACAGAATCTCCATGGCTGACTATCATAGCCAAGGCATTCAAATGATCCTCTAAATCAGGGGTGGGCAAACTATGGCCTGGGGTCCGCACCCGGCCCTTCAGAAGTTTTAATCCGGCCCTCGAGCTCCCACCGTGGAGTGGGGTCCGGGGCTTGTCCCGCTCCAGCTGGGGAGCAGGGTCGGGGGCTTGCCCCACTCTGCACGTGCCACAGATCTGTGCAGCTCCCAGAAGCAGCGGCATGTCCCCCCTCCGGCTCCTATGCATAGGGGAAGCCAGGGGGCTCTGCACACTGTCCCCGCCCCAAGCACCACCCCCGCAGATCCCACTGGCCAGGAACCACAGCCAATGAGAGATGCAGGGGTGGCACCTGCAGACGGGGCAGCGCGCATAGCCGCCTGGCTGTGCCTCCACACAGGAGCCAGAGGGGGGGGGGACATACCACTGTTTCCGGGAGCTGCTTGAGGTAAGCGCCCCCCTGAGCCTGCCCCCCTCCCACACCTCAACCCCCTGCCCCAGCCCTCATCCCCCTCCTGCACTCCCAACCCCTCATCCCCAGCCCCATCCGATAGCCCTCATCCCTGCCCCAGCCTGGAGCCCCCTCCCACGTTCTGAACTCATTTCTGGCCCCATCCCAGAGCCCGCTCCCCCAGCCAGAGCCCTCACCCCCTCCCATACCCCAACCCCCAATTTCGTGAGCATTCATGGTCCACCATACAATTTCCATACCCAGATGTGGCCCTCGGTCCAAAAAGTATGCCCACCCCTGCTCTAAATGCATATAAAGCACATGCACTGAAGTGCTGGGATGAGTAATATCTTAATATTTCCTTTTCAGAGCAAACCAACATATTAGGCTTGAGTGTGATCTCACGCCAGTTTTAAAATGGTATAATTCCAATGTTTCAGTAAAGTCGCTCCTGATTTACACGGAACATAATCAAGCCTACTGGGTCAATTTTTGGCTTAATACAAACTGAATTCAATGAACTGCACCCATTAGACACCATATTGGGTTCAGGGTTTAAGCCAATCTCTAACTATTAGAGACAAGGATAAGGCCTATGTGGAGGGCAGATTATCTCACATCTGGTTACTGTGAGGTTTTTACACCTCCCTCGGAAGCATCTGGCACTGGTCACTGTCTGAGACAGGCCACTGGACTAGACAGATCTTGAGTCTCATTCGATCTGGCAATTCCTATGTTCCATTTATAACAGGGCAGTTTTACCCACTGAATCGTTTCACTTCAAATTCTGAATAATGTTGAATTTTAATGGTGAAAAATATAGGAGTGACACAGATCAGAGCAGCTGTTCCGTGCCCAGTGTAATACCACTTCCATCAATTAACATCAAGGCCAGGATGATTAACTTGCTGCTGATAAAGGGTTAATCCTCCATCCTGATTGGAAACAAAGGTTTTCATACACAATGCATCATCACCTTGTACCAAAACCAGATTAACTTCTTTACCCCAACATCCAAAACTATAAAACTCACGGTAATTAAAAACAAAAAACAAACAAACAGACTACTTACCTCTGGCCATGCTGACAGCAAACACTTTCACAGCCACAAAATGACAACTGTGGATTTACTCTTTCGTTGCTTTGTTTAAATCATGGCACTCGGGAGCAACGTCAGACCAATAGCCCCACATTGTGAATCCCTCTTCTGCACTATTCAGGGAATGGGCAGCAGCTGCCCATGCATCCCCTAGATCGCCCCACCAGTGTGCCTCAGGGACCTTTTTCTAATGGCAAAAAGGACAGTTTGGGCTTTTTCTCCATTAAGATGGTCTAGCACCAGTTGTGATCGTTTTCGCCAGCTCCCTAGTAACTAGCCAAAGACCACTAATTCAGGAGCTCAAATACCATGAAAATGAATGCAGCAGAAACAGATTAGAAAGAGTATCAACCCATTTCACATATGCAACATTATTTCACTACCAACTTGAGCTGGATTTCAACATATGGCTTGGAGGTGAAAAACTCTTATTTCGCTACTGGTTCCTCTGATCCAGACCATTCCCTTATTTGTGTTCATTCTGAATAAAGAGACTATTTAGCTTATCATCCTGTATGCATGCGCACTGCATGACTTTACGAGTCACTTCACTCCACGCCTTTCATCTCTGCTCTCTCACTGGCCCAGCACTAGGCACTCACAACAGCCTGAGGAGCAGGACCAGTGCAAACAGGGCAGGAACAGCTTTTATGCCTATCTGTCTAGGGTGACCAGATGTCCCGACTTTATAGGGACAGTCCCGATATTTGGGTCTTTTCCTTATATAGGCTCCTATTACCCCCCCCCCACACACACACACACACCCCCGTCCCAATTTTTCACATTTGCTGTCTGGTCACCCTATATCTGTCCCATGCAGCGACAATCATATCATCCTTTCTTCACCGTCTGGGATAAAGGCCAAAGAGGATTTTGTTTTAAAACAGCAGCTTTCAGGTTCTCTCCTTCCTTTCAGAGCAGCCCTGAGCTTCTGCAATTACTGCATCGGGCTCTCATTTTCTCAGATGGGATTTACCATATGGGGACTGAGAAGAGTCATTTTCTGGGGTCTGATGAGTACTGCTTAGCAAATGCTTGGTGCATTGAGCAAACCCAACCAGCGTACTGCGCATTCACACACAACATCTAACCAATCTGCAAAGCATAATCATTGTATCATCACACAGTTCTGTAGCCATCTGAGACACACGAACAACTCATGCAAGGAGACTCCAAAAATAAAGATAATTACTGCAGGCTCATGGGAAGAGAGATCCCTTTCCTACAGGCGGCCTCCCAAGGTCACCTCTCTTGGTGTCGCTATTTAAAAAAAAAAATATGATGAGCTGCTTTAAAAGCTAATTTAATCCTACCTCGGGGAAGGAAGGGGTTAAGCCCTCTGAAAACATATATGAAAATAAAGTCAGGTCACCAAAAGCGTTAGGTCAATATTAAAAAAAATATTTCCTTACAGTCAAAAAACAACCACAACCACCGTGTTTAAGGTCACTTCCTCTTTACATAGAGCTGGAAGCAGTACTGTCAATCAGCTTTTGTGCTGGTCGTCTCAACACGCTCTGAGAACAAAAAGTAGCACAGCAATATTGTGAGAGTAACATTTATCCTCTGGGATTGTTTAAAAAAAAAAAAAGCTTTCAATTGAATTGCAAAGATCCCCTGGGAAAAAATGAGCCTCTGATTTATCAGAGCTGACATTCAGTTCTCAGAATACCAGGCTGATCTCCATTTAATTTAATGCCATTTTCCAATATTGAAATCCACTCACCAAACTCACACCAGGGAAACCTGGTCAGCCTCACTTAAACCACTTTCACCCCACCTGTAATTAACCATACTCCCAGGGTCAAATCCTACCATGCAGTCCCTAATGACAGGGCTTAGCTGTGGGAATGTTTTCCACAATGCTCTCAATTCTCCCAAGAGAAGTATTCTTGTGCTTTAGGCTAGTTATTAGTGTGTCTGCTAAAATGTCTGTGGTGGTGGTGGGGAATCCACTACATTCTGTTGACAGGACAGTTTCGTCTCTCTAGACATGCAAATTGTGTTAGAGCAGAAGATCAGTGATTAAGGATCCTGGGTGAAATTCTGGACCTCAGATATAAGGGCCTTATTATTTCTTCCTTAATAAAGATTCAGTCTGAGACTCTAAACATTATTCTGCAGCTTTCCAATTGTTTCTATTTATATTATGCTAAAATTGTGTGTGTCAGGATTCAATGAGGGCACAATGACAAACCAATCACTGGTCAAATTCATATTTGGTCTAAGTAGTGCAAGACACATGGAAGCCTCAGGGCAAATTCAGAAAAGATTCAGATGGTGGTGACTTAAATGTGTTAAAAATAGATGTGAACGATTGTGCATGATAAACTTCCATTCTGACACTGCAGGCTTGATTCAGCTACCACTGAAGTCAGTGGAAAGCATTGCTGGCTTCAATGGATGTTGGATGAGGCCCCCAGTTAGCATGCACAGTGAGTCAACCTCGCACGCAAGATCCAGAAAGGGCCGTCTAGTTGCTGTTCCTGCTGCACTTTCGATTAGAGGAGCAGGAGATGGAAGTTACACTTATTTTGCAAAGCTACTGAATGCTAAATTAATGCATATTACATTGACACTTGTTCTTCAGGACACTTATTCCACTGTTTAAGTCACTGTTGAATATGACCCCCAGTGCATCACTCACGACCTAATTGGAAAAGTAAGTATAATACTGGATCATGCCAGACAGAACAGGCAGAGAATGGCCCAGCCATAATATCTGAAAAAACACTTGAAAGAAATAGCTTGTGAAGGAGTTTGGCCCATCTCTGCAGATGCTTATGTTTCTACCTTCATGCTGCTATATTTCCTGACATTCCCAGTTCTGATCTTTCCTATCCTAAATCCTGTTACTTCAGACCAGTATTTGGGTCTTGTATAAAAATAAAGCCACTACAGCGAGTGTGTAGATATTGTCTGAGAGAGATTTTTATTTTTAAGTTTAAAACTATCACTGGCTTTCTGAATTGAAAGGAGAAAAAAAAATTCCAAAAAAAATTTCTAACATCTCAGTGTTTTCCCCCAACTCTCAGATAGTCACAGAAAACAGAGTTCCTTAAACTACAAAGTTAAATAATTTGGCTGCTAATCTAAAGCATGCCTCAATATCATATGTAAAAGCTAAGGGCACGATTTTCATTTACACAAAGGTTATTTTACACCACTTTGGTGGAGGTAAATTACATATGCACCCACTCGGACATCAATGAAGCTACACTGATTTATACCATTTTAGGATCTGGGGCCAGATTTACAAAGGTTTTTAGGTGCCCAAACCTGCAGATAGGGCCAAGTGAGATTTACAACAGTGCCTAAAGGAGGTTAGCTATCTAATTTCCATTGTTAAAGGGAGTTAGGTTCCTAATCAGTTTAGGTGCTTTTGTAAATCCCACTAGGTGCTCATCTGCATCTTTAAGCACCTAAGTACCTTTGTAAATCTGTCCTTTGCTCCACAATTTCTATTCCAGTTAAGCCTTGAACAAGTTAAATGAAGACTCAGAGTGGTAGAGAATTCTCCATTTATCGCAGCATAGAAAAAAAATATTTGCAGAAGTCTCCACGAAACGCACAGGTTGATATCCTGTCATCCATTCTGTCAAAATGGCCAGGGCTAGCCATGTGGACTTTTGCTGGTGTCAGCTGCGTGAATCAGGTTACTTACAAGGAAGAGCCCCCTGATTTGCTCATATTTTTCAACACTGTTCAACATATTTATGAAATGAAAACAGGTTAGATTGTATACTGAAATCAGAAAGATACAAATCAACAAAATCTGTTTTTCATAATGTTTAAATCAACAAATATTACAGAACATGAACACACGCACACAAACCCTCAGCTATTTTGATCACAGCCACTACAAAAAACATTCTGCAGCTCTGTAGGGATTCTTCCCAATTAAGTTCTGATCACCGAAAACATTCTATACAAGAACCATTCATATTTGGCTGGAAATGTGTGCGAATATATGGACTCTGTTTATGATTTTTGGAACTAAAAAGAGATGAAAAATGTAAAAATGACAACTACAAGCATATGCTGCATTTAGCAGGTATGCAAACTCAATTCTTTGTATAGTCACTACTGATCTTAAGGGTGGTTTGTGAACTAGTTTACATTAATATAATAGGCTGATGTTGTTAAGGATTTTCTGACTTTAGTTCATCCAAAATGTTCAGAGGGAGGAAGGGAAGGTGTTTTAGTATGGACCAGTTGTTAAACCCAGGGACGGGGTGGTGGTTGGGGCAGAATTTGTAAAATTGGTAGTGATGAAGAATCTATCACAGCCCTTGGTAAATTGTTCCAATGGTTAACTATCCTCACTGTTAACGATTTTGAGTCCAAATTTGTCTATCTTCAACTTCTAGATACTGGATTGTTGTCTGCTAGATTGACTAGCCTTTTACCGCCAAATTTCTGTGCCCCATCAAGATAGGTATGAACTGTGATCAAGTTATCCTTTAACCTTCTCTTTGATAAGCTAAATAGATTGAGCTCCCTTAGTCTTTCACCATAAAGCATGTTTTCCAATTCTTTAATCATTCTTGTAAATTTATCAGCCTGTAGACTAGCATCCCACCCATATTGAAAATCCTTTCGATATGCCACAGTGCTTGACAGCAGAGTTCCAATATTCCACTTCTATTATTTTAACCAATCCACTACATGCCTTTTCAACAAGGTATGCACTTCACAAACCCACACAACTCATGTTTAAAGTTTAGTAATGATTTTGGACACTGTCATGTTAGATTGTGGCCTCAGTCAATCATCGGTGGCAAGAGGAGCATGGGATTTAAAGAAAAACAACCTTGCAAAGGGAAAACACATCATTTATTCTAACTCACCTTCTGACCACATGCTGAACCAACAGTCTAAAGAAATTAAGATTATAAAGTCTATGGAGCCACCCAAATACCGTCACCCTCTTTGATTAAAAAGGTGGAGATTCTCAGAGTAAGAAACGTATCTAACCAGTGCTCCTCTCTACAGCGTTGCTAGCCACAGCTCCTTTCTGCTCTGACTTTCCCATTCTAATTTCCAAAGGTCAAACCATTCCCATGCAGTACCTCTATTTTATGAGATACATCCACTGGCACACAAGGAAATGAATTCTTTAGGATTCATTGCATGATCAACTTCCTGCCACTTATGTTAAGCAATGCAAGTGAATTTTTATTTACAGATGTAATAAAACCTGTAAGTGAGACAGTTTGGAAACTAGCACAGAATTGTCTTTAAAAGGCAGCTGAATCTCTGTCCCTGTCCATGAGCTGTTAATGTATTCTAACACGATTTCAGCTTTAAGTCTCCTGGATTCACAAGAGAATTGAATTACAATTCCAAATCTCTCTTTTTCAACTTGTCATAAGACTTTTAATCCAACAGGGAACGTCTCCCTGGCAGAGTCACAATTGTTACATTTTTCCAGCTTTTCTGATTTCAAGATTTTAATCTTTTTATCCATAAATGGAGTCCTCTGCACCACTTTTCAGGGAAAATCTGCTATTGCTAACTGTGCAAGCCGCCAAGTCTCCAGGGCCAGATGGAAGTGATCCTAAACTTTTAAAGGAGATCAGACTACTGTCAATCACAGAGAATATGTTAACAACCAGTGAAGTCTGAAGAACGCTGGACATATGGATACCAATATTGAAAAATTATGTCAGACTAAAGAAGGAAATTGTAATAGTATGTATTGATCTGTTTAACCCTTGTAAAATGTAAAACACTGGAAGCTATAAATGCTATCTATATCAAGCTATATAGTAATACAATGTGTGTGTGTGTTTATTCTCCCACAGAATAGGTGTACAGTACTGCCCTCAACTGGACTGGGGGTCAGACCTGCTCAAATGCATGAAATCAATCTGAATTCAGCCCAGTTTTTCAGTCTTCTGGATGAATCAGAGAGACGAGAAGTCAGCAACAGGAGAAAAGAAAAAAAGTCCCCACAACCCAGCAAAAATAGTAATAGCATTAGTTTTGCTTCCCCATTTTAGAACAATCACTAGTGCCCACTGATGATGCATTTGCCTTGCAGCGTAATTTTAACATTAATATAAGTTAAAACTGCCAGAAAATTAATAATTTGATGCAATCTAATAAAGGGGGAATCGCAAGAATGAAAAGTAATGCGCGACATGGCTTTGAGCATTTCCTCTCCAATGTCCTCTGGTGACACAAATCACCCCCACACCAGAGCTTTGGAAGACATGGGTACTGAGATTCAGAAGCAAGTACTGATTCACTCCTCTTAGCTTCCTCTACTTTCCTTTTCTATTGATATATGTATGTCCAACAGAGGAACAAATTGGTTATTGGACCTGAGTTTATAGTACAGTCAATGAAATTCTATCCCGTCTCCTAAATGGATTAGGATCTACATGCAGGCCTTTGAACCTGATGTGTTACCATTTTATCTTTAACAGCTCATCCACAAAGGAATACAATGACTCTTTAATTAGTAAAAAGTTAAACCCTCATCATCTGCCCTGACCCTTTAAAGGATTTGCTTTCAGTTAAATTTAGATGCAAATATAAACTAGGCTTGAGCATTTGTACTCATTTATCTTTAGGGAGATAAGGACACCAATAATGCAGTAATTAATCTACAATGCAGATATTCTGTGGCTCCCTGAGTAAGTGCTAACAATACAGTGCTACACTCAATAGTTAAACAATAATGTGTAGTACTTATGGAGAGTCTTTTTCCAAGGATCTCAAAATACTGTATAGACTTCAAATACTCACCAGCAACTACACACCACACCACAGAAACACTAAGCCAGGAACCAATCCCTGTAACAAACCCCGTTGCTTTCTCTGTCCCCATATCTACTCTAGCAACCCCAATCATAGGACCCAGGCACACCATCAGAGACTCATTCATCTGCACATCTATTAATGGGATATATGCCATCATGTGCCAGCAATGCCCCTCTGCGATGTACATTGGCCAAACCGCACAGTCTCTACATAAAAGGATAAATGGACACAAATCAGACAACAGGAATGGTAACATACAAAAGCCAGTAGGAGAACACTTCAATCTCCCTGGACAATCTATAACAGATTTAAAAGTAGCCATCCTTCAACAACAAAACTTCAGAAAAAGACTTCAAAGAGAAATTGCTGAGCTACAATTCATTTGCAAACTTAACACCATCATTTTGGGCTTGAATAGGGACTGGGAGAGACTGGCTCACTACAAAAGTAATTTCCCCTCTCTTGGTATTGACACCTCCTCATCAATTATTGGGAGTGGACCACATCCACCCTGACTGAATTGGCCCTCAACACTGATCCTCCACTTGTAAGGTAACTCCCTTCTCTTCATGTGCCAATATATATTTATGCCTGTATCTGTAATTTTCACTCCATGCAGCTGAAGAAGGGGGGGTTTACCCACGAAAGCTTATGCCCAAATAAATCTGTTAGTCTTTAACGTGCCACCGGACTCCTCCTTGTTTCTATAGATTCTAACGGCCAGTCAGCCACAACAGCTCTCATCTATGGCGGAATTGAGGCTGGCCTGCCACAAAACTGGATAGTGCTGCCTTTGAAAGGAAAAATGAATAGTGCAATGAAAAGGGGGGAAAAATGCAGCATATGGCTCCTTTGAAAACGAGCACACAGCCTACCCCAAATACTGCTGGCCATTGTTACATTGTACCTGGATAGGGACAGGACTTGCACCTTTATCTGCAGACATAACCCTTAAGAAGCTGGTACCTGGGCACAGGATAAAGAGTTTGCAGCTCCCTGAAACACTATGGAGATATCCTGCCCTACAGCTTGCACAGGACTCTCGATCACATCCTTTAACGCTACTCAAAACCACAGGTCAGGATTTCACCCTATTTTTGACGAAAGGACGTTCATTGCAATAGATGCACTGGGGGAGGGGGGGGGGGAAAATCAAGCAAACATGGCCTGTCTGCTACAAAAGAGGAGTAGCCCAGTTGATTATTGTACTATTTATTAATTTCATTCCTTTGCGATCTACCCGGATGTCTAGGAATCTCTCAAAAAGCAACACAAAAACCAATTAAACATCTAAAATTTGTATTATAATATTTGAGCTTGGCGATTTTTCTGCAAGTTATGAAAGCTGTTCCCCCCCCCAATTTTTTTTTTAAATGTTCTAAACAGTGTCACCTAAGTCATCATACGATCTTGTTCTCCTCTGCTTGTGGATCTTTGGCCCCCTTACATGTGTTATTCTGCACGTGAACATGGGCTTTGGAGACTGGCGCATCCAGGACAAGAATAAATTCCAAAGCTGAAGAAAATCCCGAGACTGCACTGCCAGCAGCCCCCTCTGTCTTTTACTGAGCAGGCTCCAGCACCAGACAGATCTCAAACACGGCTGTATGGTACTGGGAAAGAGCTAGTCTTTCAGAGAGCCGAGTTCCAAATGTGGGCCTTAATACGCTCGACCAGGTCCGCAAAGCAGCCTCGCTCGTTTGAATGGCTCTCTATTTTAGAGATTTGAATTAAGAAAATAACGCAAGCTCTTGTACAGGGATAGTGATCAGTTATTTCTTTACAAGATCTAGGTATACAAAACTGTCAGCTTTGGCAGAGGCACAGCTGCTGGGGTGGTGGTGGTGGTGGTGAAATAAGAATAACATGGACCTCCTCCATTTGGTAACCATCCCCTCAGCACAACTCCTAGACACAGAGGTTCACTATCAGTCCCCGACACTCTCCCACATATGCCTAATGTGGTTGCCTCCATTTAGCAAGGACACGTTATTTTAACATATTCAACCCTGTGTTTCATACAAAAGGCCCCACAATAAAAGTATTTATAAATGTTTGATAGAGTAGGCACTTTTTGTGCTCCAGCAGAAATGTTTTTTTAAATAAATCCAATAGCTTGACTGTCTATTCTTCTCTACTTTTCCTCCTTCTATTTTGCAGTTTTCAAGTATCTGTATTTTGTAAGTGTTCCAAAGCTTTAATTTGCTGAAGAACGAGACACAAGGTCCTCGTTAATCTTTTATCAGTTTTATTACAAACTGTAAACAAAACCCAGTTCTTAAATAATTAAAGGGCAGAACAAGCCCTTAGGCAGATGAAGTCCCGGGGAAAAAAAAAATCACAGAGTAAGCCCCCAGCTGCTTTTTTTATTTAATTGTCTACAGAACCAGGGAGTCTAGCTTCAGAACAGCAAATCATTCTATGTCAACAGATTGAGTGTGACATCTCCCCAGCCCAGCTCTGACATCTACTGTGTCCTGAATATTAATCCATCTAGTATGTGTTATTGGTTACACTCTAAATATACCACAAGGTTACAAGTCAAAAGCTCTGTCCCTAGCAGACTCTCAAAAGAATTCCTGTGTGTATGTGTGTAGCTACGCTTAAGAGTTTGTTTCTTCTCTATCACCCACATAACAATTCCTTCCAGACAGCAGGTGGTCTTATATGAGTTCAGTGCCCAAGGGAATGCAACCGGTACACACTTCTCTTGTGTACTGTTGCATCAGTTCACCTTGGCTTAGTCTTCATAGGGCACGGTACACTGGAGAGAAACACAGAGAAGACATATACACCACTGTTGTTTAAAAGAACACACAACTGTTAACTCCCTCCCTTCTTTAACAATATACTGCCTTTGCCTAAAATCCAGAAATAACTGTTAGGAACTTCAGTTCACAAATGCCTTTAACTGAACTAATATTTGGGCTGCAGCTTAAATTGATAGCAATTTCACTGCAGAAAGATGCGAGGAAGGAAAAGGAGTATTACTTAGTTGTTCTATTAGAGCATTGAGTCAGGGCACTTCAGATCCATCACTGACTTACTGTGCGACCTAGGCCTCTATATTTCTCTAATTTAGCCATTTGTAAAATAGGTATTAATTACCTTCCACATCACATAGCTGCTTTGAAGTTTACAACATGGGTCAACACTACGTCTGTTGGATTAAAGAGTGTTATTTAAACAGCAAAATATTATAACTCAGTCTATCCCTTACCAGTTTTGTCACCACAGGTGTGTAGGGCAACAAAGTCCATTGATACCAGGCACTGATACAATATTGCTAGTATTACAGATACAGGACTTTGAGTCTAACAATATGTTTAAAAATGCATTCCTCTCTGCTCTGTCTTGTTATAAGAGACAACCATTTCTAATGAAGCTCTCCAGAGCTTTCCAATCTGGAGGAAAGCTAAGTAACTATGAAAGCAGTACTGTACAAATGCTAATTACCTTACGAAGGGTACAATGCTCCGGATACACATTTAAATTCATCTTTGTTGCACATATAACAAAAATATAAAAAAGCCTCACATATAATTGAATGCATAACTAGCTTATTACATTCAGTTCATTGTGCAAAGTTTCTTTGTCTTGCGTTGTATGTTTTGTGCATTGGACTGTAAAAGTTGCTTGACAGAAGCAAATATATTCAATTAAAAATTTACATCAGAAAAATGTAAGATGATTTTTTTCTTGCCATTTCACCTTTGAGTGGTTATCCCCAGTAGCACACTATTCTCCCTTTGTTCACAAACACACATGCGCAAAGCCTGGACCAAGGACCAAAGATTTGTGGCCAGATCCTGGACTGTTAAGGACAAAACTGCCCTGAAGCAGACTTACTCAAGTTGCAGGAAGATTCTCTCCCCGCCCCTCCCTACCGCCCCCCCACAAATATACCAGATAGGGGGATCCTGGGGTGGCACACAGACCTACCAGCTTCTATTCTACCAACCCTCCATGAGAGCAACATAAAGGGGAGCAATTTGAGGGAGTTCAACTTCCTTGTGCCTCGATGATGTCAGATTACTGTAATGGCCCCTTGGGACTGCTGGCATCCAGCACAAGTTAATGCACTGGGGAGTTAGTGTCCCCAGACTCAAAGGAGAACACAGGTGCCTTAAAACTCTCCTTAGCCCATCCAGCAGAGCCTGCAGATCCCTTGGACATCTAAAGAGCTGGCCCTTTATTTGAAAACCTCCCTATGAATTAGGGATAGCCTGTTACAACCAGCAGGAAACTCTCAAAGTTTCACAGGATCCATTTAGTACTTAAACAGATTTTATCCAAAACAGGTTTGGCTAAAAAAATGGTCTGAATACCATGATTGTTCCGTCACGGGGAAATGAGAAAATTTAATTGAAGTAAATAGATAAATAAATCTCAAAGGTGCCACAAGTACTCCTGTTCTTTTTGCGGATACAGACTAACACGGCTGCTACTCTGAAACCTGTCACAATACTGAGCACTCTAGTATTTATCATCAATAGATCTCCCAGTAGTTACAAAGGTGAGTAATTTGTAGATTACTAACCGTAATCTACAAATGGAGAAGATGAGGCATATAGACATAAACTGACTCACCCAATGCATCTTCATTCCAATTCTCTGTGCCATTCAGTTTTAAATGTAAGAGTTCTGCTTCCATATTCCAGTGAAGGTTGTGAATGGGGCAGTTCGATGCACTAGATTGCAAACTGTACACAGCACACATTACCATAGGTTATTCCATGGGTGGGGTGGGACTTTTGCCTACACTTCACTGAACTGCCCAGTAGCCACAGCAGAAAACTGAGGGACAATTTCAGAAGTGAGCATGTGTGAAGCTAAGAAGAGTTAGAGTTCCACTGCTAAAAGTTCGACCTAGAATTTTGCATTGATTGGCTATTTCCTAGGAATGATATTTCTTCATGAGAGTTTCAGTACCATCTAGCTTTGGTCGTGCACACAAGACCACAAAGACACAATCTGGCCTTCTCTCTGCAGTTAGCATGCCAGCCTCTCAGCCCAAAATTTCTGAAAAAGAGATTAACAACAACAGTTTACAGGAAAGCATGAACACCTCCACTTGCCAACCTTGAGAAAATTAAAGCAACAGCACAGGTTGACCCCAGTGTCACCAAACATGTACAGTCATCCTTCCTCTGAAGTACTGGTAGCTGCAGTCGCACACTGAGAAAGTTATGCCTTTGAAAAATAAAGCACACACACTATGTATTGCCATTCAGGCAAAGGAAAATATCCAACAATTAAAACATACAATAGGCCTCAAATATATTTCTTTACAATGTAAGTGAGAAAGGAGACAGTTCTTTATAGTATCATTTCCTTCAAGCCAGAGAGTGTCATATTAATATTATGAATACATAATCCAGGTTCGAGCTGTATTTGATGCAGAACCGGAAATATTTCTGTCTGAAAATAATTTTTTTATTATAGTTGCCAATTTGAAAAAGATCACAAACAGTGATTGTTTCCAGCAAGTAGCATTCTTCCCCCAAAGAATCTGGGAATGTGAAAATAACTATGTGACTACCCAGCCAGCATTTTCAGCACTAAATCAAACAGGCACAAAAATAGACACCTTTATCGTATAATGCACTAGTTTAAATACTACGGGCCTGATCCATTATTCAGTGGGAGTAAGAGCTGTCCCAAGAAATTATCTGTTCATCTAATAGGAAAATTTAAGCAAGCGACGTCTGGTTGTGCAGAACACCTAGGTCTAAAGTAACGACAGGAAATCAACAGAAAATGTGGCCACTGTATAACCAGCTCTGCTAAGCATCGTTCATCCAAAAGAGACTTGCATTTGAATGCAAATTCCTAATTTCCAGAGGCACCATTTCCTAGAGAGGATGATGAAGCAGTAGACACACTCAGCTTCCAAGGAAAATTCAGTCATTCTAGGACAAGCAGCCGGGCCAACTAATTCCCTGTCCTTTCTCCCACCCCCCTACAACCATATAGGAGCCTGATCCCCAAAAGGTTAATAGAAAGGCTCCCATTAACTTCAGAGGGCTTTCGATCAGGTCCTCTGAGCTACATTTTCAAAACAACTCAGCACCATTTGGGATTAGATGTTCAAGTGAGCTCAGGTCCCACTGAGATAGCAAAGTAAGTGGCCAGATTTTCAAATGAGCTCAGCACATTGAGTGTCTAACTCCTTTGAACATCTGGTCATAAGTGTCATAATGCTGAGCACTTTTGAAAATCTAGTCCCAAATGTGGCGGCTGAGTTCTTGAAAATCTGGCTTCTGCATTGCCAGGAGAAAGAGACGAAACTGAGCTCAAAAGTGTGATGGGGAAGAGAGATTGTGCCATGCCGTGCATAAATAAGCAGGTCTCATCCAAACAATTGTTATGAAAGGTGAGACAAACAACAGAGCAAACATATGGAGCAGAGAAATCTCTGAACACACCACAATGACATTAATCTACATCTATCTTTCTTATTCTGCTACAGTTGCGCTGCAGCCTCTCAAGATACAACTCTTCTTGCTTGTCGAGAAGGATGCCAACTGCATCCAGATCGCCAGAAGAGCAACACAGTCTAATGAAAGTCACATTTGATGTACTATGTACTCTTCAATACCTAGTGGCTGAATTACTAGGTGCAGACCTCACTGTACTCTTAAAAAGTAATTTGGAATCAGGGCTTTGATTTAGATTGGCGTCATCCTTTACTTTCAAGGTACAACTGGTAATAATGTAGTCTGCGAGTTTAATATTTGCAACAGGGGTTCCATTTACCTCTTTGTACTTAGTCAAGGAAAATGACTGTCGTTGAAATCTTTCTGTTGGAAATGAAGCCCTTGGAACATTCAAGTGATTGCTTGCCCTTAAGGCTTTTTATTTTAAGCTGCCTTCCACAGGAGTAGGAGTCTTACTTTAGGATAAGAGATGAACACACATTGTATCTAGGCACTGGGTGTTTTCATCTAATGTTTCTGCTAGGAATGTCACTTTCTTCCTGCAGCCCTGCTGGAAACAGGGAATTTTGACTCAGTTGGAGACTGGGACCAGTGAGATCAATAAGCCGAATAAAGGGGATAGGGATTTTCAAGAACAAAGCAAAACCCCTTCAATTTCCCCATCATCATTCACAAGCGCCTTCGTGACACAGACAGTAACAAATTAGGTCAGAGTGCCTATGCCTGTTGCATAATTACATACCTTCCAAATCTTCCAGAATGTCATTACCTTCCAATAATCTCCCTGTTTTCTCCCAGTCAAAATGATTTCTTAGTATCATCATTATTCATATTCTACCACAGAATTGTAACTCATTGTAAATGCACTCAGATTGAATATGCATACAGTATAAAAAACCCTGATGTTCAAATGACCTTACATTAAACTTTTGTAAGGTGAAACAAACTTTGTTCCTGTTCCAATAGAATTCTGTAGTAGGACATTTATAGCTGATCAGCAACAATCTCGAGAGGAAATTGGACAAATTATTTTTTGTTTTGCTAAAACAAACCTACAACTCTGAAGTGGTTTAATATTTGTCCAACAATGTGGAACAAATGTTTGGAAAACTTGAACGAATAGGACAAACTACATTTTTTTTTTTAAAAAATCCAGTATTAAGTGGTCTCTTATTCTAAGGATTTACCTACACTGCACTGCAGACTTTGGGGGGTGTGAATTGCACAGAGCAGCAAATCATTGTACTTTTACTGTCCTGTGTGGACGATGCTGATGCGAATTAACTTTAAATTAACTACTTTGCTTTAACAATCCTCTTTCAAATAGGACTACGTTAATGCCAACTAGATACCTTTCAGTTGGCGTGAACAGTGTTCCCATAGGGCAGTTGGAGAGCAACATTTTGCTGTGCTCTACTGCAGTTAACACCCCCCCCTCCAGTTCGCAATGTGATGCCATATAGACATACTGCAAAAGAGTGCAGCATTCAGGATTCAATGCCACCATTTAGACACAGCACAAGAAGAGGTTTCAGGCCTCTTTGAGCTCCCTGCTGGCACACCCCTTTCTTGGATACAGCATATTCCCCCAGCAGGCTTTTGGGGAGAGGGAGGGTGCAGCCAAGCCCCCATGTTCTCTCATCCCTTTGGGACACTGTGTACCCCTAGGGTGGAGTAGCCCCTGAACTCCTTTAAGTGGAAACAGCAGAACCCTGGGAAGGCACAGCCCCAGCTTGTGGCAAAGGGACCCACTTCATTCACTCGATCTACCAACAGCGGAGGAGCGGGGAGCGATGCAATGTGCAGCAAGGCAACGGAACTTGCTGCTGATATGAAACTGGGTGGGTACACAGCAGTAGAGTATTGGGGCTTACTGACATCAACGTACCGTATGAAAGGGAATAAGTAGAGATGGGTCCGAGAAGCAAGGCTCTGACCCAGATCTGAACTTCCTCACAATTCAAGGGAACCCAGAGTTTTGAGTCAGGCCCTTCTCTAGTAAATGAAGCTACAGACAATATAATTAAGAAGGAGGAGCAGCCACGTAGACATTGAAGATCTGGGGTTACGATGGTTGATGTTCCTCATCAATATAATGCTTAGCAGCAGTAAAATACAGATACTCCAGGATGGTAAAACAGGGACACAGACTGTACAGGAGGGACATTTTATAACTGCATATGCTACCTGAAATATCACATTTCTAACACTGTATGCAAGCAAAGGGGAGGGACCCCAGTCACTGAGATGTGCAATATTCGACAAGGAATAGACAGGCTGCAAAGCTACTTGATCTGGCCAGAGCAAAGGGTGTCAACTTCACCTACACAAATTGGGCAATAAAATGTCAGAGGAACTTTTTTATACAGAGACAAGCATAATCTACGGATTCCAGTTGAGGAATGGAACTTTATCAAGATATTGTGGTGAATCAGAATAAGGTCACAACTTCTTTCTACCCTAATTTATTCATCTTTCAAATAGGGATAATAAACGTATTGAACTGACACAAACAGAGCAAAGCTTAATTAACCTTAGGCATGCAGCAGTTTAACTAGAGGCGTGATTTAACACTTGTTAAGTGAAAAGTCTGTGTGGACACTCATTTTGATTTAAGAGTGGTTTATTTCTGTTTAGATTAAATCAACTCCTAAGGCCTTGTCTACATGGGAAAGTTGCACCAGTTTAACCTAACACAGGTGTCAAACCCATATAATTAAACTGGTTCATAGACGCTTATTTTGGTTTAGGAGTCGCTTAAATAAAAATGCCTATACAGGAACGTGCACCAGTTTAATTAAATCAGTTTTAAATCATTTAAATTAGTACTGGTGTACCTGTCTGATAGGGTTGCCAACCCTACAGGATTGGCCTGGAGTCTCCCCAAATCGGCATCGATCTCCTGGTGACTATTTAAAACAATCCAGGATATTTTAATAAAATGACAACGCCATATATGTTTTGAGGGGGGAGGGGGAGGAGGAATCTCCCAGAATAACTTTAGTCAGAGTTGGCAACCCTACTCTCATGTAGAGAAGCCCTTCGTTTCTCCAAGTGCTTTGAAAGGCATTATGGTAAGTGTAAAAGACTAGTGTTGTTACACCATGAAATAAAATTTCAGCAGCTTTCAGAAGTAACAGTGGTAAAACTAGAGGGGTTTTTTGGGAGGCAGGGGGGAGAAGGGAGTTAGTTTTGTTTTTAATACAAAGGGATAGATTTCCTGGTTTTCATCCATGCTCAAGATTCCCAAGTTATAGCTTTCAGAGAATCTGTCTGACAGAACTGGTATGACAGGTTATGTAACTAAAAACAAAACAAAACAAAAAGTAAGCTTGATGGAAGAGCAGCAACATTATCTGCCTTGTTCAGTCACTGAAAGGTTTTTTTTTTCTTTAAAACTAACTGAATTACAAGGAGTGTTTAAAAAAAAAAAGAAAGCTAAATAAATCCCCAAATTTCAAGATGAAAAGAACCTGAGATGCATCTGATTGTTTAGAAAATCCATTGTCATTCAAAACTAGATGGCTGGATTTTTAGATAATTAGATTTTTTAATTCCAGGAGGATTTTCATATACTAAATATGCAGAGTTCTGTGGTGTTTTCAGTTGTAAGATAAATCTGTGTTTTAGCATATGATGTTTCTTCTGATGGCCTAGAGTGGTTGGAGGGGAAGGCACAGGTGAGGTCATGTATGGGCATTTTATACTCAAGTTTTCTTTGTAATACTGTGCAAAACAAAAAGAAAAAAGAAAACTGGACAGCTAAATCTGTGACTTAATTAAACATGCTATTTGCAGCCAGCAATAATGATAAGACCGTCTTGTTAAATGAAACGTACACACTTTCACTGTGTGCAGCACAACCTGAGGCACAGACATAACAAAATAAATCAACACGGGACTCCTGTCAAGAATAGAAAACGCACATTAAACATACAAACGTTTGTCTCTTGTTTTGAGAGACAGATTTGAAAATTGGTGAGGGATGATCAGAGCCAGGGAGACTGTGATTGTTGTTTGTGGTTCTCAAAAAGTTGTTTTTGACTCTTCACCGTTTTGCTGGGATGAAAATTATAATAAGGCTGTGTCTGAATGGGTCTCAGGGCTACCAGCAATGAGATCAATCTTTAGCCTGGGGTAGGAAAACCCCACAAGGGAGATACTCAGTGCAATTATATTTCAATGTAAACCCGTCATCTGTCCCCCACCCCCAGCAATCAGGTGCTAAAGGAGCCCAGGCACAGACAAGCTGAGAGGGAGATCGATGAGAGCCAAGGGGGAACACATTATGTCAGTAATACTCATTAGGAATTCAATTAGATTGCAAAGTATCAAAATACTGTAGTTAAACTGTCTTGAAATACATTTTCCTCCTGGTTGATCAATAAAAGCTTCTTTTCTCATGAAGAATTAAGGACAATTAAACATTTGCTTCACCATTCAAGAAATTAAAGCACCGATTTCAGCAGTGAAGCAGGTCACATCTCATAACCAGCTCCACGGAACAAGATATCTTTCTGTCTTCAGATCCGCACATGCAAGGAAAGAAACACATCTTTACAGCTGCTGTTTTAAAAGAGACTGCCTTAGGAACTAGATCCAAGATTTTCTTCTCCTTCCACTTTGTACCATGCTACAGTTCCAGCTGCCTGCTACCTGTCAGATTTCAAGTGAACATTCTGCACTGTGCTGGATTTCATCAGAAAATTATTAAGCCATGGGAAAATGCATTCACCAGTGAAACTTCTAGGCAGCATCAGCTCTGCTGGTGGCCAGAACTGCCTGTCAAGAGAAGGGATCTGGAGGGATACATACGCTCATCTCCCTTGGGAAAGGCTGGAAGAGAAAATATATTGACTTACCTTCTCCGCATACTTGAACTTGACATAGAACCAACTTGACTTGATCATTGTCTCACCGCCTGCCCTTGGGGGAAAAACTAGTCTGCTGAGGAATAGCAGTGTGCCAGCAAGGTTCCTCCAGAGTCAATGTTTTCCCAAGGACGGCACAGTATTTAAGGGAGGTGAGGGATTGTGGGGGGTGGGAAAGGGAAAGAACAAACATAAAAGATGCTCTCCCTTTGTGGCTCCAATTTTGTCCCTCTATGCCCTCCTAATGCGGAGCACGATCTTGCCTTCTGAAACAGTGCTCTCTGAATGCCTTGCTCTGCGTTTCTCTGTCAGCTTGGCTGCCTGACAAGAGAATTCCTCAAATGGACTTCAGCTGCATTCATCACAAATGGCACATGTCAGTAAAGCCAGGAGGCTGGCTTCAGACTTGGCAGCCTCCCAGGACCAGGACCTCCCCCAGTGGGATGAATAATGAATTCCAGCACTTCCCTCCAGGCACAGATTAACACCTGGCTAAACATTATTCTGACAACAGCGCTTGCCCATTCGGAGAGTCCACCACGTGGCTTTAACCCCTTCCTCCCCCACTAATCAGGACAGCAGCATTCTTAGGGTGCCCCCCCGATACTCCTCCCCCGATCCCAAAGAAAGATTACAGAACTAAATATAGTTTAGAAACAATAAAGCCTCTTAAGCATAAAGCAAATATCTCCTTTCCAATTCTGCAGCTTTAGTAACACAGCCATGTAACCAGAGCACACAATCAAAAGCCAGACTCTTCCTCTCACCCTAAGCCTCCCTCCTCCTGGACAGACGGACAGACTAATCTTTGATACCATCAGATTAATATTTTGCAATACCATGTGTGAACACTTTTACCAGCCGGCAACATGAGACTAACGTTCACAGAATCGTAGAAATTGCAGTTGGAAAAGACCTATTAGACCATTCATTTCTTCCCTGCCAATGCAGGATTAGTTCTCAATTTCCTGTCTTAGTTGCCCCTCATCAGCAGCTCCCCCCTTCCAATTCCACATTGGAACCTGTTGCATATCAGGTTTCGAAGGCAAGATAGAAGAAAAACAACAGACTATTTTATTTCCGTTTTATTTGTTGCATACTAAGAGTAATAACTAAGTAGACATGTATCCTGATGTACGCTTTATGAGCTCAGCACCTCAACTTGAGCACAAAACCTCATAAAGGAAATTACTTTCTCTTACATGTATGTAGGTACTTCTATACAATGAGCATATGGGCCATGTTAGTGCCGAACAAACATTCATTTATATACCCAACGACTGTATGAGATAGGGAAGTAGTAATCGCTCTCTACCTCAAAGGGGGAAGAGGTGACTTGCCCACAATCACATAGCAAGTCTGTGGCAAGGTTGGGAAGTGAACCCATATTTTTTAAGTCCCAGTCTAGTGTCTAAGCTGTGAGACCATCTTTCTTAGTCCTGATAATACTTAGTCCTGCTTTGAGAGCAGAGGACTGGACTAGATGACCTCTCAAGGTCCCTTTCAGTTCTATGATTCTTCTTTGTTAAACTACTATTTATTTCTTCAAAACACTAAATTTGGGGGTCATTTTTAAATATAGCTTCTGGTTTTGGGGGTGTAATTTTGTGCTGGCCATCAATTCTGGGCTCAAAGATTAGCATGTTAAATATTCTGCAAATTAGGCTGATTGATTCAGAATAAAATGCTTTGTTCCTAAAATTGTATCAAATTGGGGGGAGGGATAGCTCAGTGGTTTGAGCATTGGCCTGCTAAACCCAGGGTTGAGAGTTCAATCCTTGAGGGGGCCACTTAGGGATCTGGGGCAAAATCAGTACTTGGTCCTGCTAGTGAAGGCAGGGGGCTGGACTCAATGACTTTTCAAGGTCCCTTCCAGTTCTAGGAGATGGGATATCTCCATTAATTTATTTTTTATATTTTTATTAAATCTAAATGGAGCTATTAGTCTTAGAATTATTATTGTTTGTGCTTAAAAATTCATTGCAGGCCGCAAATTGCCTCGCCCAACATCTCCCCCCAATGTATATATATAAATAAATCAATCAATCATAGGCTGGGCTAAGATCCAGATGAAAAATAGACCCATATTCCCTGCCAAAAAAAGGTGATCTTAATGCAGAAAGCTCTGGGGGCAGTGCACGAAATACATGCTGTGATGACTGCATGACTGAGGCCACTAAAGTACCTGCCAACTGCAGTTTCCACAGCTGCATAAGGGATGTAGATGCACTACCTCCACTGAATTTAATGAAAGTTGTGACTAAAAACCTTAACCAGCTTTGAAAATTTCAGCCTCTGTTGGTTTATGGATGTGACGTTATCTGATTAAAATATGACCATGTAGATCATTGTTGCTACCACTGTTCTATAATGGCAACAGATCTTGTACACAGTGTATCAAGTAAGGTGTCAATGGAAAAGTTATGTTTCGCTTAATATGATTATCCTATTTGTATGCATGTATTGTTTTGGTATCTGATGTTATGAATATTGACTACATACCACATGAGCCAACACATTTGAAATACAGGTAACACCCACAAGGTATTTAGCCAACGCATCATGAAGGGACTATTCAAGCTGAATGGCCCATCAAGGTACACTTAACTCACAATGGACCATAGAAGTTGCCCATCACACCTGATGGACTTTCATGTGAACGTTCTAAGTAGAGTATGGGTAATGGCCTCAGCTAAAGCATGCATGGACATATGACTTGCCCATGTGACTCCAAACACCATCTTGTTACCTGTAATTTTCCACAAACTAGAACAATGGGTTTCCTCTTCGCTTGGCAGAAGCTATAAAATGCCCAGCAAACATCTCCGTTTTGCCTCTTTCCTGCTCAAGCCTCTGAACTTACATTAATGGGAGCATTCTAACCAAGGGACTAAGCGAGAACCTTCCAATGATTTGGCAGCAACCAGAGTCTTGACTTAAGCCAGCAATTTATTTCATCACTGCTACAAGCCTGACCCAAGAATTTTGCAATTGTTGTGTGTATTTGATTCCTTTAACTAATTTTATCTCTCACCTTTTTCTTTCTTTATTTTTATAAACAAACCTTTAGATATTAAAGGATTGGCAACAGCATGATTATTGGGTAAGATCTGAGTTGTGTATTGGCCTGGGTATGTGGCTGGTCCTTTGGGATCAGAAGAACCCTTTGGTTGATTAAATTGGTTTTAAATAACCACTCATCATTAAGTTTAGTGTTTTTGGTGGTGGTACAAGAACTGGCATACCTAAGGAGGCTGCATATCTGACTTGTTACCCACTGTGGTAAGACAGATGTTTACTTTTGTTGCTGAATTGGTATACCTTATGGGAGAATAACCACCAGCTTTGGGGTGTCTGCGCCCTATTTCTCAGCAGTTTGTCCTGAATTTGGTATGCTCAGTTGTGACCCACAGTGACAATGGGAAATTTCAGTAAACATACAGATGTCACACACTAACTACAATGAGGGAAAGGAAAAACTCAAACTGCAAGTGAAAGTGAAAACCAGATGAAACCAGAGCAGTTTAAAATGCATCAGCTTCTGATTTCTTCACATAGTAGAAGTCCCTGCCTGAAGCAGCAAATAAATAAATGGACCAGACTGTGTCTAGGCCATACAGAGGTCTGCCAGGGAGGGAGACGGTACAAGGGAGCCTCTCAACTCCACCCTATCCCTCTGCATAGGGGACTGCCATAATTGCAATCTCTGCCCAGCAACATGTTCCGTGCTAGCACCATCTAGGCTATTATCCACCCCACCTGGGGCAGGAAGGAGATGGACCAAAGCCACATCCACACCCTCCCAATGCCCATGTCCACAAAGAACAGCACATTGTGCCATACCCCGTTATGGGGAGTAGCAGCAGCTGGACTTGTGCCGATCCAGGAGCTCTGGGAAGGACTGTACCTGAGGCACAGTATTTCTTGGTGCTCCCATTGTGTTAGCGTGGCCCCACATTGTCCACAGCACAAGGGTGTGGCTGAAAGCAACAACTGAGCCCTGGATTCAGGGCTCTGGAGACAACCAGACAGTGGCTTAACAGCGTGTTGTGTCACCTTGTGTTTCATGGCTCAGGAACTCTATGTTATAGTTTTATGCTTATACTATTTTTTTTTCCAGTGAATCTAACGCACATGAGTGGCCTGGGCCTTCTCTAGAGACCTTTTATAACCACAGGACAATCACAGAATGGGCAGCAGCAGTGCAAGGTTCTCCACCTCAACAGTGACCTAGGTGCAGCTGCTCTCCATGTTCACTTAATCTTTCACACCGCTGCTGAGACTACCAAAGACACCAGTTAGTACCAACCCCGCCCAACTGTTGCTTACATGCACAGACAGCTACACAAGCGCATGTGTGCGTACACACATGGAGAACACAACCACTTAATTTTAAACATAGCATTTATCTTCATGACTTGAGAACAGCACCATCATTTATTTCAACGCTCCCTAGGTCAGCATTTTGTCTGCAATGTAATTGTGTTTCATATTTAATACAGCTATTGTCTAAACAGTTCATCATACAATAGCTTAGCTTCCGTTAGGCAATTCATCTTCACTTGTTAAGAGAATTGTCGCTGCACAAACAAAACATTTGTTATGCATTCATCCCTTAATACATGAAAACATCCATGTCCAAAATTATGCTAATCTGTACCTCTCTTTCATACATCCATCAACAAGATGAAGTCATTTACTGTGTAGATCCTACTTGTATACAACTAGAACCAATATGGGGCTTTTTCTACAGGTAGCTGTCTTTCAGCATAACATCTGCAATTGTCCTGAATTAAAGGGCTTCCTTTGGACTTATTAAGTAGATTTTGCCATAATCTAGTGTAGTTTAGAATGTGAGGTAGGGTACAAAAGGAATGAAGATTGCAGACTAGATTGCTTTTTAGTAGATGACTGGTCCAAGTTTGTTAATACACCCTCATAATCCTTTATAGCACAACATATGATTTGTGATATTTTCACTGTCCCCATTACCAAGCCATTCACACACCAACACAGGGCAAACAAAACAGAGAGGCATCTTAGATTTGCCTCTGAAGATGCTTCAAAACAGTATATGACTCCTGCCCGGACACCCTGTATGTTTTTCTTTGTTGTTTAGCTGTGCCAGCATTTGGGGTCTGCTCCTACCCTGGGGAGCAAAGGAAAAAAACAATGATTGGAAAAACATGCCCTACTAAACATCCTTTCTGCAGCTACCATGGTTGGAGAGCTGATGGGATTTATGAAGCTAGCCATCTGACCCCTACTTTACCTCATACATGGGGAGGAATAAATGCACAAGTATCAGTTAACTTGGAAGACCAGTAGAGACTCCAAGAAGCCAGATGAAACAATGGATCCACCACTTAAGGCTCCCTGATTCTCTTGGGTGATCTGTGCTAGCCCCAAAATAGGTTAAAGCAGCCTAAAAGTTCAAAGGGCACTGCCCTCTACAAAAAGTATGCTGGGATTGGGTGGAGGCAGGCACGTCAGCTCTGAACCAGCTATGATCACGTCCACTCTGGAGAAATTCTCAGCTGCCTTCATCTGGCTGCTTGCCACCACCAGAACAGGAAAGATTCTGGTCTTATTTTACTCAAGTTGCATTTATACCTTCCAGACAGTAAAATTAAGCATGAGATTGTTACAAATGTGGGACATAAACAAATATACTGCCATCTCCACCAAAGCGTTAGAAGAATTATTGTTCGGAGGCCTGGAAAGGGAAGAATATTTCAGAATTCATACGCGGATTCTAAAGCATCACCAAAACCAGTGGCCGCTGAAAAACTATTAGGAGCAGAAGGCAAAGGTATACGAGTTCTGTAAAGGTGCAAACATTTCCAAAGATCAGAATACCTTAACAAGGAAGACTAAATTTAATTCAAAATAATCCAAAACTATGAAGCATTTATTGTGTGTCCCTTTTCACCTCCCAGGGGAGGTGGCCAATTCCCCAAGATTTAGAATGGGCCAACAATTCGGATTCGTTTCACAGCAGCCACATTTCCTAGCAGCATTTCTGTTCCAGAACAAATGCAAAATTCTGCCAGCTCTGTCTTCGCCCAAACAACTTTACATACCAAAAAGGCAGTGAGAGCTCAGCGCAGGGGCTGCCGGGGAGTGGTGCCAAAATGAGTGGGAATTTAAAAACAAAAACCGATTTGTCTCTAATACAATGTGCTAAACAAATCAGGATTCCAGTGTCCTCAGGGGACCCAGATTACAGGGTGCATTTGATTCACATGAAGGCCTAAGGAGAATCCTCATTGTTCTGGCTCATGTACAACAACGTGGGATCTTGCTGTCCATCATAAATAGGATAACAATCCTTTCTAGTTCCTTATAACATGCTCTTCCATCAACACCATCTGCCCCTTCATCTTAAGAGCTGTCTGAAAATCTCTTCATAAACATGCTGCTGTCAAATCATACTTATGCCCATATGTTAAAAAGGAAACGGGTTTAAATCCAACTCGGGTTGGAAGTATTTCAGAGCTATTATGATTTGATAGCCATGTAGAGTAGGGTTGCCAGCCCTCCTGGTTTCGCCGGGAGTCTCCCGGAGGCTACTGAAGCCAAACGGGAGATTTTAGGCTGCTAAAAGTCCGGCAGCGCAGCAGGGCTAAGGCAGGCTCCTTGCCTACTCTAGCTCCATGCCGTTCCCGGAAGCAGTCAGCACATCCCTCCGGACCCTGGAGGTGCGAAGGGGTCTCCGCGCGCTGCCCCCGCCCCAAGCACTGACCATACAGCGCCCATTGGCTGGGAACTACAGCCAATGGGAGCTGCAGGAGCGGTGCCTGCAGAAGGGGAAGCGCATGGAGGCCCCCAGCCTAGAAGCTGCTGCAAGAGGGATGTTCCGGTAGCTTTTAGGAGCTGCCAGAGGTAAGCGCCAACCCGCTGGAGCCCGCACTCCAACCCCTGCCCAGAGCCCACACCCTGCCCAGAGCCCACACCCTGCACCTCCTCCCACACCCCAACTCCCTGGCCCCAGCCCAGAGCCCACACCCACACCCCTTCCCAGACCCCGCAGCCCCACTCCCTACCCCAGCCTGGTGAAAGTGAATGAGGGTGTGTGTGTGTGGGGGGGGGAGGGATGGAGTGAGTGGGGGGCAGGGCCTTGGAGAAGGTGCAGGGTAGGGGCATGACCTTGGGGAAGGGGCGGGGCAGGGGCAGGGCAAGGGTGTTTGGGTTTGTGTGATTAGATAGTTGGCAACCCTAGTGTAGAGGCAAATTAGTTAGTGTCCAATGTCTAGTGTATTAGTGTCCACAGTAATTGTAACCAGCACTATGGTTGACAAACTCAGCAGAGGGATCAAGGATTAAATGGGCTTGGAGACCAAATGTATCTCTAAACCATCTAGAGATGGATCATTCAGGGTGGTTCCATGCCATATAACTAGTGTGAGGTGGGGAAGCAGGCACCCCCATCACACCTGTGTGTGTGTGTGTGTGTGTGTGTGTGTGTGTGTGTGTTTGTTTTATGGAAGGAGGGCTTTCATCCCCAACTGTGTCAATCCACCAATGTGGAGCCAACATTACGTTTCCAATAGCAAAGCAACATAATGAGTGTTCCCTCACAGCAGTTTTTAAAACGCTCTCTTTCTTAAAGACACTGGCAAACCAATTTCAAAAATCGGTAATTTCCTTCATTCCTGAATTTGTTTTCTCTTGCTCATGACAGTAATCATCCAGTGTGGGAAATGACAGCAGCCCAGAACAACCCTGCGTATCTCAGGATATACCAGATCAGAAGAGCTCCTCTTTCCTAGAGCGTTGCTTCCTGACTCAAAGGGAATCAGGAACACAGTTTAGGTTACGAAGAAAAAGGGATAGTTTGAAGAGCTATCTTTTCTTGTGAAATACTAATGCAGAGTGCAGGGGTGGGGCACATCAAATTCACAAGTGAGCTCACCCTTCTGGATGAAATTAAGGCTAACGAATAACACCACCTCTTAAAGGTTCAAAGAGAGGGAAACAAAGTTTATAGATGACAAGATCTATACCATCACTAAGTTTACATATTCAAATACAAGAGACAGACTGACCACATCTATACCCAGTATGGTTAATCAAAGCCAGCCTCCTGATTGCTCACAATATGTTATTTCTGACATATTGAGTTATATCAAGTTACATCAAGGAAAGCCACTGACATTACATGACGTAAGTAATTGTGCCACAATTCCAAGTGTTAGGATACTCAGAAGGTTGCTTGAAAAATAGCTATTTTTCATCTCTCGGATATAAACTGCGGCATTTTTATCTGTAACTTTAAAAAAAGGCAGCCAAACAAAAAAACTGATTTATGTGATTGAAAGGTTAAACTCTGCTTGTTCAATCCTGGACATTGTTTTAACAATTTAAATAACTCATACGAAGTTCTTATATTAGTGCTTGGTTATTTGATGTCAACTTTCCAAGCAGGTCTACCTTATCAAGAGAAAAACTTGCATTTTAAGAACACACAAGTGGTCTGACCTACACAGGTCTCAGCTTCACATATGCAGACCAGATTAATTCCTGGGATGCTCCATCATCTTGCTGAGTAACATCTGGTAGTACAACATTTAGGTATCCCTGTATCTCCCTCACTTACATATGGAACAGGAATTGCACAGCAAGCGGGGTGGGGGAAGGATGTGCTCCAAGGAAAGGAACACAAAGGGTATAGGTGTAAAGGATATTATATATACACAACAACAAACAAAATCCTAAGAAAGCATTTAGTTCTGGAAATAAGGAGACATCAAGGTTTAGAGGACTCAGGCCTAGGGTGACCAGATGAGAGGGAGAAAATATCGGGACACATGGGGGAGGGGATCCGCCGGCAGAAGGGGGGAAAAAAAAAAAAGCCGAGTGCTGCCAGTGGAGCGAAATATCGGGACAAATTGCGTCCTGACCAAAGATCGGTCGGGATGCGGGCAAACCTCTAAATATCCGGACGCCTGGTCACCCTATTCAGGCCCCAATTCAGCAAGGTACTTAAGCAAATGTTTAAGTCTACCTCTATTCAAGAGAACATTTAGGAACATGCTTACCTCTAAACACATCCCTTTAAAGACAGCAGAATAGATCCTCAGGTGGTGTAAATTGTCATTGCTCCACTGACTTATATGGAGTGATGACCATTTACAGCATTTGAGATCTGACTAATGAGACTTAAAAATATGCTTAAGTGTTCTGCTGAATGGGGGCCACGCTTCCTGTACTTTAGTTTGCATGTTCGGTAACACCGCATCTTTGTCTGACCTTACATTGTTCTCCTTCATTGTTTGAATATAGAACTATTTAAAAATGTTAAAGAAAAATTAAATTATAAATTCACACTACTTCATACTTAATACATTATAAGATGTGCAATGGTATGTTTCTATAACCTGTGGGATTTGAGCCACCATGCTAGACACAATTTCTTCTGTGACCCTATATCCTCAACTATAAATCACCGTCACCCTTCCGCTTTAGCAAAAGAGGAATTTGTTGGTGCTACGTTGTGTGACGGCTCCCTGCCACCCTAGTCTGTTAGCCAGCTCCCCCCAAAAAACCACCAAAAAAACCTCCTTAGCACTATGCCAGTCTCACTTTGCCTTTCGGGCAAATTTCAGTTCCCCAGCTCTCCAGAAGCTTCTCTTTGTCACTAGATGCCCCCAGACATCCCAATTCAGCTGTTTCCAAAGAGACAAAATACACATCGGCCTATTGGCTGAGCTGATGATGCACACCTCACTTTAATAGAACAGCTCTAACGTGACATTATAATAAGACAAGAATAAATACTTAAAAAGAACAAAGATTAAAATGATACCAAGCAGAGAACAGAAAATAGTTACAAATAAAACAAAAGTATAACATGCTTCTAAGTACACTTCTACCCTGATATAACACTGTCCTCGGGAGCCAAAAAATCTTACTGTGTTATAGGTGAAACCGCGTTATATCGAACTTGCTTTGATCCACCAGAGTGTGCAGCCCGCCCCGGAGCACTACTTTATCGCATTATATCCGGTCGCGTTCTATCGGGGTAGAGGTATATTACCTTAGCAGGCACCAAGCTTTGTCTAAACTAGTTCTCACCTATAGCCATTTCTCAGCATCACCAGCCCACTTAGTTGGGGATCCATCATTCATAGATGCAAAGAGCGATGACCTCTTTGTTCCCTCAATGAAGGATAACCAAAATGTCTTTTTGCTTCTCCTTATACTCACAAAAGTTTCTTGTTTTTATCCCCATTCAGAATTAATCCCTGCAGTTCAGACTCCAGGGTCTTCCGATGCCCACTGCACATCCTTGTGTTATTTGTGCCTCCAGTTAACCTTTGATGCAAATGAACTGCCCATCATCTCTGGCATCACCACGGTCAATTTACATTAGAGAACCAGGGAGATAACTATCCTCCCTCTGGTCTGGAAGAAACCCTGTTTGGTTACAGACTTCAAAACATAAATATCAGCAAATATCCATAATTCCTTATATGGTATTAATACATACATTTCACAATGGTATTATTGACCAGTGTGTCATCAGCTTTCATTTGATATCCTATACCTCATTCTTGATAGGTAAATATGACAGTAGTGTATTAGATGTAGTGCAGTGGCTCTCCAACTTTTTTACTGGTGACCCCTTTCACACAGCAAGTCTTTGAGTGCGAACCCCATTATACATTAAAAACACTTTTTTATATATATTTTATATATAATATAATACAGGTCTGTCGCATCTTACGCGCTTTTAACATGCGCGATTTCCACTTTACGCGGTCGGCAAAAAAAGAGAAAAACAACAGTTTTAATATTATACCTGTAGTGCAGGTGATTTTGCCCACCATTGAACTCAACGGGGTTTTGGCTATACGCGGTTTTCGCTTTACGCACTAACAGCGGACTGGAACCCCCGCGTAAGATGAGACAGACCTGTATACATACAATATTTTATATATTATAAATGCCGCAGGCAAAACGGGGTTTGGGGCGGAGGTTAACAGCTCGCGACCCCCCCCTTGTAATAACCTCATGACCACCTGAGGGGTCCCGACCCCTAGTTTGAGAACCCCTGGTGTAGTGAGTTTGTCATACCTGACAAGTGCAGCTGACATAGAGCAGTAAACTGACAAATAGGCCTCTGTGATCACATCTTCCTAGCAGCTTTTTGTACTAATTTGACACTATTTTATTCTGGCACACATTTTCAAATACAGCCACTGATTTGGCGTATCTCAATTTTTGGGTGCCCAATATGAGAATATAGGCACCCATTTGGAGACGTGCTGAACACCCACAGCCCCTGTACATATCACAAATACACAAGCTTACACCGGGGGTGAATTTGACTCTCTGTATCTCTTTCTCCATCAATAAAAAGAGTAGAGGATCAGTGGGGTATTTGTGAGGGTTAATAGATGCTTGTGAAGTGCTTGGAGATTAGATAAAAGGTGCTACAGATATGCGCTAAACATGCTTCTATTACTGCTGCCAGCCAGGACACTTTGTTTTTTGTTCCTAATACAACAAAGAGGCAGCATGTCTAATGGTTACAGCATGAGCGTTAGGAGGTCTGGCTTCCATGCCGGACTACCGTTGGCTTGCAGTGTGAGCGTAAGGCAACTCAATCTCTCTGAACCTCAGTAACCCCATTTGTAAAACCTACCTTGTAAGGCAGAGGAATGTATAATTGTGCATTACAAAGATAGAGGGATGAGAGGATTGACAACAGAGCCAGTCTACACTGACCCTTATGAAGCTCACTCAATCTAGGTTACCGATCCTATATAGATATATATTAAAAAACAGTTTGGGCCAGATTCTTGGTTTCAAACTTTGTGCACCTGGTGCAGTTCAGGAGGGGAGGGATGCAAAAGTGATTTGTATTCCTTCCATCATGAGGTTGCCATGCCCCTCCTGGCATAACGGAGAGCAGCCTGAAGGCCAATTAACATTACTTGGCTGCCCGGGGTTTCAAGGGATGTTACAACAGCCAAGGATAGCAGTGATCTGTGACCCTGTCACCAGGCACTCCCCATGCAGCAGGGGCTGGGACGAAGCAGGACACTGAAGCCACTACACTGGATCTACACCACTCAGGGATTTCCATGCAGCGGCAGAGCGCTCAAATGTCATTTGAACCCCGATTGAAGGCTGTTTTGCACATAGAGAGCAGCAAGAATCAGCGGAACAGAGTGAAGACTTTAGCTTTGTATGTACACAGGCATGCACAGAGCCCTACATGTACAAAAGCACACAGCAGCAAACATCAGCTGAACCTGCATAGAGAATGCAGCCTTGTATGTGTACACACACACACACACACACACACACGCAACATGCATACGTATAGTACCATACAAGAAGATATACTATCTAGAATATATAAAACTACAAAGCAACCTGCCAATTTTAACTTATGCCGCCATTTAACTTCGGAGAGATTATAATGAGTGTGAAGTTTCCCTTTAAAAATGAGGTTATGTTCTTTAATATTCATTGACTTCTAGCTTGCTTCCCACACAACACATTATTTACTCTACAGTGGCTTGGTGCATCAATTATGGTAATCCTTTGTGAATAACATTTGCATTCTCGCAAAATGAGCCTGGTTACTTAGCACTAGCCGAACCATTCCTCTGGAAAACTGTCACAAGCTTCCGTATCATATGTCTCCACTTACACAGATCAGCAATTATACCAATTTATTAAAAAGATTCAGCTTTAAAAAAAAAAAAAAAAAAAAAAACTCATCTTTCTGAGAACAGACTAGTTTGTAGCCCACATAGCCTTTTCCCTTTGCTTATGTGGTCACAGGAAAAGGCCAATGAACACAACTAGTTTCACAAAGCTGAGTTAATACTTTTTAGATCAAGGGGCAATACATCTATTACGTCAGCATATTCTAATACAGCCAGGATAGCTAAGCAGCAATGACTCTTGATTAATGTTTCAGTTCAGCTCCTTAAGCCAAATTCCTGTCTCGGTTATACTACTGTAAAAAAGTTACTAACCTTTTTTGTAACGGTTCTTCTTCAAGATGTGTTGCACATGTCCACTTCACTTCAGGTTTGTGTGCGTGAGTCAGATTTTCCCCCTAAGGGTGGCGGGTCTGCCTTCAACAGTGTCACACCGCTAAACGATAGTAAAAGGGCAGAGCTGCCATAGACCCCTCTTAGTTCCTTCTTATCAGACAGACTCCAACAGAGGGGAAGGAGAGTGGGTCAGGAAGTGGACATGTGCAACTTCAGAGTGAAGAACAACATCTCGAAGAACAATATAGTGACAGAACAGGCTAGTAACATGTTTTTCTTCTTTCAGTGTTTGCAAACGTCCATTCTGCTACTGATAACGCAGAGGCGGTTCAACCAGAGATGGGTTTCGGAATCTATCTGAATAGCTGTAGAACAACATGTTCTCAGAATGCTGAGACATAACATAATGAGTTGTAAATGTAACCATATTTGCTACAGGTACTTGGGCCAAAATTCTACAGAAGTGTTTGAGATCCTGTAGCGCATGCTATCACCTGCTCATCGGGGGTACCTTGGCAATGTCGTGGTACAGACATATGCAGGATGCCATACTGAATGAAAACTTCTGCGTCATGATTGGAAGAGGTTTTCATCCTGTTGGGATTTGAAATGAACAGCTGGGATGATGTACCAGCCAGTTATCTAGGTAAGGAAACAGATACACACTTGCTTTCCTTAAGAACGCAGCCATCAGTACCATGCATTTTGTAAATACTTCCGGGGCTGCAGATAGGCCAAAAAGCAGACTGTAAACTGACGAGTGGTATTGACCAGAAACCTCAGGTACTCCCTGTGTCTTTGTTGGATAGCCACACAGAAATATACATCCTTTGAGTAGAGGGCAGCATACCAGTCACTAGACTCCATCAAGGGGACGATGGAGGTTAGAGTGCCCATGAAAAACTTCATTTTCTTTATACATTTATTCAAATTTTAAAGTTAGGATGGGTCTGAGACCTGATATCTTGTAGCATAATAGAGGGGGCAATGTTGTAGCACAGATGTATGCAGGATGAAATCCAAGATGAAATCTTGCGTTGAGACTGAAGGCCTTTCATCCTGTCAGCAACTGAAATGAGGAGTTCAGATGATGATGATGTAGTAAAAGCCCTACTCTGTCCAAATAAAAGGCCAAAGCCCTTTATAGATCCAAGGTCTAAAGCTTTAGAGAATGGGGCTTAGGAAAGAATGTCATTAAGTATATGGCTTAATGAGGTGGCATCCCAAAACTACTTTAGACAGGATTTCAGATGCAGATAAAGTATTCCTTATCCTTACAAAAACATCGTGTAAGGATGGTCAGCTAACACCAATCATCATGGATGTAATAGCTCCCAAAAATACTATTTTCATAGATAGGTGCAGTAAGGAGCAGGTAGCCATCAGTTCAAGGGTGGATTCATCAACCCTGCCAGCACCATATTCAAGTTCCAGGGATCCATGACATGGAGATATATAACCTGTCCACACCATTTAAGAATCTATTGACACACTATTAGAGAACACTGAGCAGCCCGCAATGGTGGATGGAAAATGGAGATCCCTGAGAGCTGAACTCTGATGGAACTAAGCGATAGGCCCTACTGTTTCTGGTGGAACATGTAGTCCAAAATGTGCTGGATTGAAGCCAGGACTGGCAAAACACCCTTCAGCTTTGACCATATACAGTATCGTTTTTACTTTAACAGGTAACTGTACCTAGTAGATGGCTTCCTGATATTCAGGGGAATGTTTTGCACATTTACAGAACAGTTCCTCTCGAGACATTAACTGTGGAGTTAATCTGCAAGCCCTGAGATGGAGAGTGGACAAGTTGCGATGTATCATCAGATCCTGGTACTGGGAGATTAGGTCAAGGTCTTTAGGAAGTGTCCAAGGAGTCCAGATAGAGAGGCTCAGTAGACTGGAGAATCATTGCTGGTGATGCCAAGCCAGCAGTATAAGTTTGACTCTGACATGCTCTTTCATTCACTGTGAAGACAGCTAAGGAACCTGGCTAAGGACGGGTGTAAAAAAGTCCATTGCCTTGAGAAGGGAAACGTTACTTTCTCTTGGCCCTCAGCTTTCAGAAGCAGCAAGGATGGCGTTTGCCACAAAGATTTTATAGCATCTAAAATGGCCTTGGCTCTAAACATAAACAACCTAAAAGGTCCTGCTGAACCCAGTATGTCCCCAACCCAAGCAAAATCTCCTGAACCACCTTGACCTAAGTATCAAGAGATTTAACTACTCTCTTTAGTAACTCCTGGTAAGCCATGTAGTCATCCCGAACAGGTGAAGAATCCCCAGACACCATAGCCTCTTTAGGTTCTGAGGAGGAGTGCAAAGGAGGTGGGGGTATGGAACGGCTTCCATATGAGGAGAGATTAATAAGACTGGGACTTTTCAGCTTGGAAAAGAGATGACTAAAGGGGGATATGATAGAGGTCTATAAAATCATGTCTGGTGTGGAGAAAGTAAATAAGAAAGTGTTATTTACACCTTCTCATAACACAAGAACTGGGGTCACCAAATGAAATTAATAGGCAGCAGGTTTAAAACAAACAAAAGGAAGTATCTCTTCACATAATGCACAGTCAACCTGTGGAACTCCTTGCCAGAGGATGTTGTGAAGGCCAAGACTATAATAGGGTTAAAAAAAGAACTAGATAAGTTCATGGAGGATAGGTCCACCAATGGCTATTAGCCAGAATGGGCAAAGGCTGGTGTCCCTAGCCTCTGTTTACCAGAAGCTGGGAACGGGTGACAGGGGATGGATCACTTGATTACCTGTCCTGTCCATTCCCTCTAGGGCACCTGGCAGTGACCACTGTCAGATGACAGGATACTGGGCTAGATACTTTGGTCTAACTCAGTCTGGCTGTTCTTATGTTCTTAAGACTGAGGAGGGTCTGCAGATTCCTACTCATACCAAGGGTAAAATCTTGAACCTCCTCATGGGAACTAGTTCTTCATTTGCTCGGGGATCCAGATGAAGAAGCAACTGGGAAGGATCTGATGATAGGATGCAAGCCCAACAGATTCCAGTCATGGCCATTGGTAGGGCACGGGACACCAGCTATAATCACTCCAAGGATCTGGGACCCTGGACCAGCTCCGAAAATCTGATGGTGCCAGGAGAAGAATCACTGTGATGAAGGTGAGTGTCCTCTTAGAAGCGAGGGGCACAGGAGCCTACCTCAGACTCTGAGGAGAACTCAGTCACTTGACCATGGAGGTGCTGTACGAGGCTGTGCCAAGGTCCTGTAGCATCTCTCAGCAGATGTTGGTACTGGGATAGCATGGAGGGCTTACCTGTGGACTGCACAAGGCAAAGCAGCGCTGGACACTCTGAAGATGTAGCTGCCCACGGTACCAAGGGCTGAACTTGTCTCAGAGAAATCTGTAGCTGGGGCCTGAGGATCCATCAGTACAGGCCAGCTTGTCTTCTGCACAACTGGAGAATCAGGTACGCAGGCAGAACAGGTCTCATACTGCTGCATGGCCCCAGGGTCATCGGTATCAAGAGATTTTCCTGATGCTGCTGTTTGTTGTACAGAACGGGTTGGCACCACAGTGGGGATGCGCCTCAATGACCCAAGCACTGGTGCCAGAATTGATAACCCTTGATGAGAAGAGGAGATCAGTCCAGGGGAACATCTCTGTCCAGGTGACGCTCTACCTTTTCCTCCTGATGGTTTACTAGCAGGCAGTACCAGGGACCTCAGCCTTCTACAGAAGCACAGCTCCTTTGAGAAATGGTGTTTCCATCTTCTGTGCATCTTCCTTGGCAGCAGAGAAGGGAACGTCTGGAGGGAAACTCCTGAGTTAGAAGTCCTCAGTGCGCGCCTCAAGCATGAAGATTTGGAAGGTGGACACAGGGTAGCCTCCATGAGGAAATGATGCAGTCTCACCTCTATCCCTTTTTGTCCAGGGTTTGAAGTCGCTGCAGATCTGTCAATGGTCTTGAACATGACCCTCACCAAGGCACTTTAGGTACCTGGAATGTGGGTCATTCACCAGCAGAGACTTTTTGCAGCTGGCACAAGGCTTGAAGTCCAGAGATTAAGGCATACCCGGGCCTGGGCCACAGTACTCTTTGTATAAGGGGGCTCTAACGTCCAAAGTCAGAGTAAGAAAACAACAAAGAAAACCTACACTATTTTACACTTTTGAGTACCACTAACTATTTACAGATGGGAGAATTCCCCTGCAGTGGGAGAAAATTTCCAGTAGCAAACCCATGTGCTCTGACTACATATCATGGGCAGTAAAAAGGAACTAAGGGTGGTCATGCAGCAGCGCAAGACTGCTGAGAGTGCATACCCTACCACGATACGCATCACTCTGTGAAAAATCTCCAATGCACCTGAAGTGCACAAACCTGAAGTGGAATGGACACCGGCAATCACTGAAAGAAAAAAATAATTATTTGTATTACAGCAGCACCTAGAGACCCCAGTCAAGAATCGGGGCTCCAGTAGGCTAAACACTGTACAACCATATTTAAAAAGTATGCTCTGCTCTATCCAGAGTAACCCCACTGCAAGCAAAATTACCTACGTTGGTTTAACAGAATAGAATCAGGCATGCTGTCTCTCTCATTTGTGGTTATAAACACCTGTTTGGCAATGTAAGAAATGTAATTGTTTTAGCAATGAACTAAGAAGCATTTAAAGTTGCAGATCTTATGAAGGATGCAATAACCATCTTCTACTTCAGGCAATATGCGGTAGGCATCCCTCTTTGCTCTATTTGCAGCATTCCTGATACTCAAAATGGGGAATTGTGCAACTGAAGTCTAAATGGTAACATTGGTAAATGGCAAGGGGTTTTTCTTTTTTTTAAAGTTTCTATGGTAGGTTTTTTTGTTTGTTTGTTTTTACTGGGAATTGATCAATCCAAAAACCTCTCTCAGACCCTTTGAGATTCCACACAATGATTCACGCAGTCATCTCCTTTCGCATCCACACAACTTCCAGTCTGACCAGGAGAGAAGAAATGCACAGGGTAAGCCCACTCTACACGAACTCCACAGTTGTAGAGCAATGTTAATAAAGGTTCCTCTTCCCTAGAGTTTTTAAGGTGCAACTTGGACAAACCAACTGCCTGTCATGTCTGACCTCGGTGGATGGTCCAGGATGTAGTGTTATATTCATGTCAGATATAGACCACTACCAGTTTTAATACTAAGACTTTGAAAATGAAATGGAATTTGATGGCAGGCCAGTGTAGACAGTTTAATACACACTGTGTTTTGTCGCTCCAAATGGGTACCTGCAGGATTCTGCATTGTGGACCATATTTAACTTGAACCAGTAATGCAAGGAGGGAAAGTGATCAGGAACAGTCCGCATGGATTCACCAAGGGCAAGTTATGGCTGACTAACCTAATTGCCTTCTATGATGAGATAACTGGCTCTGTGGATGAAGGGAAAGCAGTGGACGGGTTATTCCTTGAATTTAGCAAAGCTTTTGATGCGGTCTCCCACAGATTCTTGCCCGCAAGTTAAAGTAGTATGGGCTGGATGAATGGACTATAAGATGGATAGAAAGCTTAGATCATTGGGCTCAACGGGTAGTGATCAATGGCTCCATGTCTAGTTGGCAGCCGATATCAAGTGGAGTGCCCCAAGGGTCGGTCCTGGTTTTGTTCAATATCTTCATTAATGATCTGGAGGATGGCGTGGTTAGAACCCTCAGCAAGTTTGCAGATGACACTAACCTGGGAGGAGTGGTAGATACGCTGAAGGGTAGGGATAGAACACAGAGGGACCTAGACAAATTAGAGGATTGGGCCAAAAGAAATCTGATTAGGTTCAACAAGGACAAGTGCAGAGTACTGCACTTAGGACGAAAGAATCCGATGCACTGCTACAGACTAGGGACCGAGTGGCTAGGCAGCAGTTGTGCAGAAAAGGACCTAGGGGTTACAGTGGACGAGACGCTGGATATGAGTCAACAGTGTGCTCTTGTTGCCAAGAAGGCTAACGGCATTTTGGGCTGTATAAGTAGGAGCATTGCCAGCAGATTGAGGGACATGATCGTTCCCCTCTATTCGGCATTGGTGAGGCCTCATCTGGAGTACTGTGTCCAATTTTGGGCCCCACACTACAAGGAAGTTGTGGAAAAATTGAAAAGAGTCCAGCGAAGGGCAACAAAAATGATTAGGGGTCTGGAGCACATGACTTATGAGGAGAGGCTGAGGGAACTGGGATTGTTTAGTCTGCAGAAGAGAAAAACGAGGGGGGATTTGATAGCTGCTTTCAACTACCTGAAAGGGGGTTCCCAAGAGGATGGATCTAGACTGTTCTCAGTGGTACCAGATGACAGAACAAGGAGTAATGGTCTCAAGTTGCAGTGAGGGAGGTTTAGGTTGGATATTAGGAAAAACTTTTTCACTAGGAGGGTGGTGAAGCACTGGAATGGGTTACCTGGGGAGGTGGTGGAATCTCCTTCCTTAAAGGTTTTTAAGGTCAGGCTTAACAAAGCCCTGTCTGGGATGATTTAGTTGAGGATTGGTCCTACTCCAAGGCCCCACCCCCCACTCATTCCATACCCCTTCCTCTGTCGCTCACTCTCCCTCACTCATTTTCACAGGGCCAGGGATGAAGGGTTTGGGTGCAGGAGGGAGCTCTTGGCTGGGGCCTAGGGGTTCGGAGTGTGGGAGGGGTCTCGGGTATGGGAGGGGGTGAGGGCTCTGGCTAGGGCGCATGTGGGGGCTCCAGGCTGGGGCAAGGGGTTGGGGTACAGGAGGGAGTGAGGGTTCCGGTTGGGGGTGCAGGATCTGGGTTGGGCCAGAGATGAGGGATTCAGAGTGTGGAAGGGGGTTCCGAGCTGGGGCAGGTGGTTGGGGTGTGGGAGGGGGTTAGGGCTCTGGGCAGCGCTGACCTCAGGCAGCCCCAGCATTTCCCAGGGATGGAGGAAGTCTGCGAGGCTCCTGGGAAATGCCAACATGTCCCTCCAGCTTCTAGGCACAGGGGCGGCAGGTGGCTCTGCACCTTACCCCTGCCTGCAAGCAACACCACTGTAGATCCCATTGGCCGCGGTTCCCTGCCAACGGGAGATGCGGAGCCAGTGCTCAGCGCGACACCTGCGGGCAGGGGCAGCACGTGGCGCCCCCGACCGTTCCTCTGCCTAGGAGCCGGACATGCCAGCCGCTTCCCGGGAGCCACGTGCAGCTGGGAACAGAGCCTGCCTGCCTGCCTGCCTGCTGCGGCCAAGTGGACTTTTAGTGGCCTGGTTAGTAGTGCTGACCGGAGCTGCCAGGATCCCTTTTCGACTGGAAACCGGACACCTAGCAACCCTCTCAGGGCTGTGTGCACAAATGCGGTAAGTTGACCTAAATTACACTACTTCAGTTACGTGAATAATGTAGCTGAAGTCGACACAGCTTAGATCAACTTACCATGGTGTCCACACACAGTGCCGTGTCAATGGGAGATGCTCTCCCACTGACTTACCTTACTCTTCTCGGGGAGTTGGAGTACTGGAGTCGATGGGAGAGCGCTGTGCCATCGACTTAGTGGGTCTTCACCATAGCCACTAAATCTGCATCGATTGCAGCAGTGCTCATCTACCGGTAAGTGTAGACATGGCCTAAGTGTAGTCTAGGTCAGAAATAACTGAAAGTCATTACCCTGCAATAGCTCTTTGGTAACCTACGAGTTACTCATCTCAGTCCAGTTCCAAAGATGTGCACAAATCAAAGAAATCATTCTAGTGAGCAGTCTCAGCAGAGGCCAAAGATGGAACAGACCACGAAGATTCAAATACCGTTTTTATCCTTCAACTAGGTGAAAAGGTAATGTTAAAAAATGATTGGAACTCCTTTAGCTTGCAACACCTACACACCACTATTCACCCAAACACAACAGCGACCCCAGGTATTTTATATGTGATGCATACAACAGTTAATATTTGGTCTTTAAGTCCGTTAACGCTAAAACAGTGCATATATACTGATTTTTCTTCAGTACAGTTAAGAATTGCAGCTCTTCCTCCTCATTCCATCTCAGCACACAGTGTTTACATTTGGAAGGTACCCAAATGCTCACACTCCCAGCTACAGTACTACGTAATTTGCAGTAAGCGTTTCAGCAGTCCAGAATGCTACAACCACCACCGTATATCCTAATACATGTGTGATTGTGCCAAATTAGTACAGCCCAAAACAGTGTTGATATATGTATACTGTATACTATGCTAATGCAAGGACAGACCATGCCATCAGTGTCCCTATATAACAGTTTAATTGCTTCCTGTACATAAAACATTGGAGATAGAGTCAGGTCTGAAGCATGTTAGTGGGTCAGCTGTGTGAAAGCTATATTTGCTGCTGCCCATGCTGTAATTCTAATGTGGAGAGAGAAAGAATCTCAGTCTGCAAGTTTAAGTGGGAAGAGCTGTACTTTTAAAAAACAGGGTGAGAGTGGTAGGCTCATGAAAATCCCTATATCTTAGAGGTTCCCAAACTTTTCTTATTGTGTTCCCTCTTCCAAATCTACCAGCTGCCCCCGCCTACCCCTTACTCTTCTCATCACTGATGCTTTGTGTGTTCTTATTAACACTACCCGTGTCTGTGTTCTCATTGGTATATTTTGAAATAAATTAACTGCTCCATTTTATATAAACAAATTTCCCACAGAGTTTTAAAGTGTCATCTGATTAGCCCATTATCAATGCAATAAATAAAATCCATTACATAATTTCTCCTGCGTACCCCCAAGAGACGTCAGGTGCGCCTACCATCGTTTGGGAACCCCTGCCATAGTTCATCCAGCGGCTGGCAGACAGACTGGCTCCAGCATACAGGCTAGCAATTGTGATGATGATAATTTGCACTGGGTTCCCAAATAGGTTCATTTACTAAAACCTGGCTGTCACATGGAGCTTCTGAGTGGAGAAGCCAGTTACTGTATGTGTGAAGAGGTTTCAAAAGGATTAGGATCAGGGAAAGGGAAAGAAAAGAGAACCTCCTTTAAATAACTTGGTATATTTTCTCAATTTAACTCAGTTTATCCCGGAAGCTAGAAATGCCACTTCTGAAAACCAAATCCAAAGTGTACATATGCACCAGGCTCATATCTGTATATTTTAAAATGTAATTTCTGAACAACTCTCTGCACTTTTCCATGGTAGGCAGGGGAGAGGTACATGGATGGGGGAGTGGTTGGTTATTCTTGTGACATGCTACAGATTTAAATCATGACAAGCAAAGATGACAAGATGCAACAGAAGTGGCATTCTTAATATTCTGGACTGTTGTAATTAAGTTCTTACATTAAATCTCACAGTATTTGAACAAATCTATCATTTTTGCCCTTGGTTTGGCCATACAGCAACCAAACGATGTAGTATAAAACTGGGGAGTCTCTTTTGTGAAAGACTTAAAAGATTGGTTTTGGTTTTCATTGTCCTGCCTCTATAGAAACGGTTTGATTGTTTTAACAGTTAAGGGATCAGGTTGGCAGTCCTGGACAAGGCCAAATCCAAGTGTCTGTACAGAGAATAGCAAAGGCCAGACAGGTTTTGCGAGCTGTGATGAGCTGCAACAGGAACGGAAACCCTCTGCTTAGTGGAAAAAATGAAGGTTGGTTCAGCTGTGTGGCTTTGACAGACTCCCTGCTACAGGTTTATTTTTTTAGCTTAGGGGAAGAAGAAAAAAAATAAGGGGAGAAAGCACAAATGAAAGAGGGGAGACACTCTAAAGGGGCACACAGAGTGGCCACCCACACATTTTAATTATTGATGCAGACAGCCTAAGCAATCTGTAAGCCATATACATAATGTATTTACTTGAAAATCCAGGCAAATCCACATGGTATTACAGAACAAACTACAAGCTGATCTGGGAGCACTGTCTTAAGAACAGAGTAAGCTGTCTCCATGTACTCAAAAATCTGTTTGACAAATGAAAAGATTAGATTAATGTTAATAATCCTAATGTGCTTGGTGACATTCTTTTTGCCCTAGCAGAGTAGAGGGCACCAGGGTCTTGTTCTACATCCACCAAGTCCATCTTGTGCCATGGGATGGTTTATTTAGAGTGATGTACGGGAGACTGGCGTACTTCTCTCCCAAGCCTTTGTTTGATTATACAATGTTTAAGGATCAACCCGAAAGCAGCAGATGTTGCATAGAGCCAAGTGCCACATAAAAAAAAAACAGCCACTCCTTGAAACAGGTACCAGGTTGTGGGTGTGGGAAGAGAAGGGGAAATGGTGGTAAAGAATCCGAACATCTTTCACTTAAGGTAGTATGTGCTGCTTGTCTCTAACTGACTGACTGGAACCATGTGGAGAAGAATCAAATGGATTCTAAATAAAACTTCCCTGCAATTTAACAGACAGCATAAGTGGCAGCAGTTAGCATGATCAAATAAAGAATTGTTGCTCACCCTATCCTGCCATTTTGTGTGTGTTTTTCAATTTCGAAGTTTAAATCTTGCTCATTAAGAAAATATGGCACACACTGTAGGGCATTAAATAATTGAGTTGTTATGTGCGCTAGAGAAAGGAAGGAGGGAGGGAACAGGTACAGGAAAGACACTTTTAACATGCAGCATCCCAGACACGAAATTCTGATTACTAATGCATGCACTGAGCTTTCATTCCTTTGCCCATAGACTACGCTGCAGGCCAGCTGCCCTCCGAGTGTGTGGTTGGAATAGAAGGCTGTGCCTTTGCAACGCCCAGATGTTTGTGAGTCCTCCGCTGCAGGGCAGAGCCTGTTTGCAATTTTCTACTCAACCACCAGTAAGAAAAACACAAACATTCAGACAAACGGACCCTTCACTTCCTTCTAGCTGCTTTCAGTGGTTTCTTTAATCTTTTAAGCTCCTGGGTCTAATCCAGCAGCTGCCATCAAAGGTATTATACAACTTGAGGGCACTGAGGGAGGGTGGAATACAATGCATTTCCTGATTTGGTGTTTCTATCTTCCTTGTCATTACAGCATGTGCACATATTTTAGATTATAGATATGGCATATTTCTATGCAACTGTAGATTTAGGCACACTATCTACTGTACAGATACACCATCTTTTATTTTAATATCATAGTCTAGTTGGATCTCAAATTTTTATATTTATATATATATAAAATATCTGAGATGGCATAACTATATAGCATGAGCATATGCAATATGATGGATAGTGTGGGCATAAATATATTCTATAGACAAATAGAGTGCCACCTCTTCCAAATGTATTGCAACTCTGTTTGCTGTTTTTCTTGAAGCTGCAACACCTGGAGTCCACTGATTGACTGTGAATCTCAACTTTCTAAAAGAACTGTTGCAGAGAAAAGCATGAATAGGTAACCTAAGTGCAGCCTAAAAGTCTAAAAAGCAGAAGGCAAATAAAAATAGCCTAAAATTCATGATTTTTACACCAATTTTTTTGGCCTGATTCACATTTCTTGAAATGTTGGCAATACTGGAATATTATATAAAATGCAAACTATTACAGTTGCACAAAAGAAACCCCGAGAAGGGGCTGGAGAGGAGGAACTGCACTGGCCACAGAAGGGAATTCGCCCTCCCAAGGAGCAGCAAAGTCCGCGGCTCCAATGCCTCCCAGAGTTTCCTGTGGGTGGTGTTACTTGCATTCTCTCCCACTTACGCCCATCTGGCCCTTAAGCTTACGGATACAATAGAACCTCAGCGTTACAAACACCTCGAGAATGGAGGTTGTTCATAACTCTGAACAAAATATTATGGTGGGTATTTCAAAAGTTTACAACTGAACATTGACTCAATACAGCTTTGAAACATTACTATGAAGAAGAAAAATGTTGCTTTTAACCATCTTAATTTAAATCAAATCAAACAAGCACAAACGGTTTCCTTCCCTTGTCAAATCATTTCTTTTTTTTAAACTTTTTTTTTTTTTTAGTAGTTTATGTTTAAACACTGTATTGCACGGTATTTGCCTTTTTTTGGTGTCTCTGCTGCTGCCTGATTGCGTACTTCTGGTTCCAAATGAGGTGTATGGTTGACCAGTCAGTTCATAACTACTCTATCTGCATAAAATCTTAAGAACAATGCATCCTTCTTAGATACCCACAGTATAAAAGAATTAGTTAACACTCACTAAAAGAATCCCCCATGAAAGGATACATTTGCTGTGCACCAAATTCAATAAATACTTATAAGCAATGAATCCCTTTCAAATTAATTTCAGAAGAGAAAAGAAAACTTCTAGCTTGATCCAAAGATAAAAATCACAAGTCAGGCGATCTACTAAAGGAATGCATTTTCTCTACATACAGACTCAATTGCACTTATTCCCTTTTGTTCATAAAATAATGGAGCTACTTTAAGGGATTCCTGTTACAGGAAAACATCTGCAAAAAGCACACTTTTAGACACAGGTCCCATAGCAGCCATATAATCCCAGTTACAATTTTGGGCTTGTTCCACCAAGTAGGAAATATCTTTTAAAATGATTTCAAATGTCTCTATTATGGCGTTTACTAGACTCCGATAGCTGTCCAAATATGAACCAATGCAATACTAACTTCTGGAGTCTTTAGGCAATTCCAATGCCTCTGCAGCTGATGATTTCACTCTACTGTTACCTGGGAAAAGCTAACGAGAATCTGGTGAGCTTGAACATTCGTTGTGATCAGTGATACTGTTTTTTTTTTTTTTTTTTTTTTTTTAAAGTGCTCTAAGTAAACATATACAAAATACAATAGAGTCCTCTAAAATAAATACCTGATCAGAGAACACCTTTCCAGAGCACCAAAAAGGCAACATGCAAGAAAGCTGATATGTAAAAGAAACACTGTTTTTGCACACCATGGTCACCTGTTAAAGCAGAGGATTAACTTATGAATCTTACATCAGAGCCAGTTTTCCTGCCCATGTAAAACATTCTCCTCAGGTAAAGAGCTTACCGGATACTGAACTGATTAGTAGGATCCTGCTGCAGAACTAAAACAAGTAACATGACGATTTTAGCCAGATAGTGACTTTTAGAATTTTAAAACAAACCAATAGACTTTTAAAACAAAAGCAAGCAAGCAAATGCAGCAGGATAGTCTGCATTGATCAAAAGGGGAGCTTGCTGGCTTACTGGTCGACATATGAGGGAGAGTATAGATATAATAAAACTCAACTCTGAACAGGAGACCTCAAAGTCAGACATTCCTTAAGGTATGTGTGTCATCATGCAGACAACAGGCAAGTTAAACAACACGCCTGTCACCCTCTCACCACTATGAAATGCCATTTTGGCTCAGGACTGCAATTCAGAATGTTACATTTCACTCCAGGGGTTCTTTGCAGATGTCATCAAATGACATGTGGGTAACTGGATATATACAGATTCACATGTCACATAATGTTGAGAAGCTATGACGCACTGCGGAAGGGTTCTGCACACAGAGGCATCACCAGAGGAAGCCAATGACCCTGAGGTAAAGGTTATCATGGTTTTCTCCTCGCTAGCTGTCTCAATGAAATTGAAATCTGTATTAGAAATTAAAATGATGATAAGGACAATGGATTATTGGCAGGTCCAGAGGACATTTTACTGATCCCAACATCCCAATTCAAACTTGCCGGACAACAGGTAACAACATTTCCCTGTGTAAGTTGGGTTTCACTACTCCATCAATTTACAATGTAATATCTATTCACCTTCAGTATTATTTTGTTCCTTTCATGCACGGAGAACAAAGGCTATTTCCATCCAGTAATTCCAGCTGATCGAGTCATACCAGTTTTCCGTGCTTATGTCCATGGTGAGTGACTGGATGGCTCAGGGGGGAAAGGGATCCTTTCACACCTAAATGACTGGGTCAAACCACTGAAAGTCAGCTGTGAGCAAAAGCCATTACCATCCCACGATGACTAAGTGACCTATATGGCAAGAGGTGTCTGTCCCACAGTGCAGTTTCTAGCTGCCCTGCCCTAGTCGCATAGCAATGTACATAACGTCCTGAGCTATCTGCATTTTATAGAAGGGAAAACTGAGGCAAGGTGAGGTAAAGTGACTTATCCCAGGTCGGCCAGCAGCAAAGCTGGGAATAGAACCTGCGCCTCCTGAGTTCTCTCCACTGGATCATGCTGCCTCCCATAAAATGATTACAATTGAAGCAATATGGGGCTAGGAAACTTGCACCGAGGTTTCCTGCACTGTAAAGTTAGAAGACTTCAGTCCTTAGAGCTATCCATGTCTGCATGCGACACCAACTCTACCCAGAGGAGCCAGAGTGTATTATTGTTATTACAACACAGTGAATGTTAAACTTTCAGTTGCATGTTTCATTTCTGCACCTCCTTTCCCTTTGCCCGCAACGGGTTTTGCAAAAACCTGAGTTGTTCTCTGTCTAGAGTTGTGTTAATCTAATGTCAGGCTCTGTTCTGTTTTTCATGACAGCAAATTTAGACACAGCAAAATGCAACTAAGCATCAGGACTAATGTGTTTCAATATCGCTGGTGACACTGCAGTCTTCTTTGCTCACCCAGCCTTGAAATACAGAGGCTTGGGAATAGCTCCTTACAAATGACTCGTTTCCTCCTGAATGTTATAATTCACTGGTTTCTAAATTCTTGCAAAGCACATGGGAGGGATGACCCAAAGTAACAGAAGTAACATATCCCCTGTTGTTGTGCCTGTGCTAATAAATGAGGCATTCAGAAGTATTGCCAATCTCTAGACACATCTTTTAGAGAAGAGATGAAGGGAAAGTGGGCCCTTTTTCTTCTTAGCAAGATAAATTGCTGTGTAGGTATGTAGCTTGGGTTGCATGATCCAAATGCATAAAGTAAATCGACATTCAGTAATAATCAGATGACAGAGTATGATTCTATCAGCATGTCTATAAACCTGTACCACAGCATGCATGATTTTAAAATGCATTTCATATGAAGTATGATATGAATCTTTACCAAGTAGCAAATAAGATATTCAAAAGAGATCTGACGACTTTTTTGGGGGTGGACAGAGGCTCTCCTGTTCTTTTACCTTTAATATGAATAGGGCAATACAACCATATACTTAGAAAGTAAGAATCATCCCAAACTTTGGCACCCAAAACTTGAAATGAAATAAACCCTACCCTTTGGAATTTTAATAGTTTCCAAATTAGTTTGTTTGCTATTATGTTTCAATTTATGTAGCTATTTTCTTATTTATATTGGCTATAACAGAGGCTGCTAACAGCGGCTGCTAACAGCAGAGGAAAGATTATCTTGTTCTTAAACACACAGCACTGGGGGGGTCAGAGATCTTGTTTCTATTCCTAGCTCTGCCATTGTCTTGTCTCGGTTTCCTCATGTGTTTATCCAATTAGGTACCCCTGCAAGTGTCTAGCGGTGTTGTGCATCTTAGGATCTCAAAACACTGCTCAAACACCAATTAACTCAGATGGAAACTCTATAAAAGGGCAAAATATCACTTCCGGCCTCACCAGACGCAGGAAGTACTGTTAACATTCCAAAGAGCCTCTTTTTACAAGATATCCAGGCCAATGCTGCAGAATCAAGAGTCCAGGTAGTCTGAATAAGCATTAAAATGACTGGATCTTCAACCAATCTGCAAACGTCCAAGATTCATCTAACACGAATCCGGAGTCTATTTTAAAATTACTTCTACCAATATCGAGTGAACTATGACTTCTCTCTCAGTATTAAAAAGGTGGCTATAGGAATGAACACCTTTTAGCACCAAATCTTGCCATGAGCAGTGCTGCAAAATAAGCCTAATTTTTAGCTGTTATATTTGTCACAGTTTCAGTGTAACTGCATCTGTCCCCCCAACTCCATGGTCTCTCGAGGGCACCCACTTAAAGATTTCCAGTTGTCACCCTTGTTGGGCAGAGATCCACGTCTCACTTCCTCCTGACCAGGGATTTTAAGTCTGCACAGCTGCCTGGCTTACACTGATATCCCAGCAAGCCAGACCATCTAAAAAGGCCAGCACCTGTGCTTGGCTTTCTCTCCGAGAGCTCTGGCCAATGTACAAGTTACCACATAGCTCTTTCTAAGCAAGCACACTTATTCTGAAGGTAAAAGCATTACAGGGAAAACATTAAAACAGTAAAAGAACCTACATGCATACTAAAGCTTACCAGAGATCACCCCCAACTCCAACAAGCGCTGAGGTAGGAGTCAGTCCTTCAAACCCCACCAAGGGGGTTTTCTGTGGTTACAAGTTCATAGCCACCTGGGCTCAGAACAAGCACACCTGAAACTGTGAGGCACCACATTATACATTTCGGGCCTCTGATCGCTTGTTTCACGAGGACAAGATCAGAAGACAAAACCTCCCCTCCTCAGAGTAAAGCTTCAAAACCGGAAGGTGATATATTTTCATACGCCTCCCCCAGAGGTTTCCTGGGAAACCGACTTATCTTTAAAAGTTCATTTTTGTTTGACACATTGTTTCAAATAGTCCTAGGAAGCTCATAATACTTTCCTAGGTTTACATTAGTCATGTCTTCCCCACCCCCCGAGACACTACATACAACCTCACAATAATACACAAAAACATTTTCATTTTTAATACAATGAACTCTGAAAATACTTAAACTTAATTCAGTAAGGTTTGTCCATGACAGTGCGCAAAAAAAAAAAAAGCCAGTTCTGTCTCAATGGTTTACAAAAAGCTGCACAAGTCACAGGTTATTGCACACAGGACTCATAATCCTCAGAGATTAGTACTAGAGGACAGGACATGAAGGGGGACACTGTTCAAAAGGAACACATGGTAGAGAAGATTCCTTATATGTCGTCTATTTTTAATCCCCAACACTTGAAAAATACAAGTGTTTATAGGGAGTCACCCATGTCTCCCGAGCTCACTTGTGGGCACGTATCAAGCATACTCCTCCACTGTATGTCTTTGAACGTAACCCCACAGCTGCTTGTTGTAAAACAGTTTCCCTCTCCAGAAACTATTGTCCTTTACTATATTGTGTATTAGCTTTATACTTGAGCTATTTATATTCTATAAAGACCATGACAGGAAAAAGAACTCTCCCTGCATAGTTTTACAGCATGCGTCTGTGTGAGGCAAACATGTTCTTCTCGTCCCACTCACTACCCCCCTCAAAACTTCCCCAAACTTTCCCCGCTAACTGTGCGCCACCAAAGGGCAAAGAATTATAGTGAGATGAATAGCAGCATCCACTGCTTCGAAGTGGGGATTGTTCTTCACGTCACACAGTTATGTTATACATTAGAAATGCAGCACGAGCGCACAATTTGCAAAGCGATCCTAACTCAACTTCCAGAGAAGTCAACAGAAGATGAACGTGCCAAACAGGATTGGGCCCCTAACTCTAGCAACTACCTAAATATTGACAGGTACTCAGGTGGCGCTCACATCTTTTGTGCTTCTTCTGTTTGGCTTTGTCTTTCCTCAGGTGAAGAAGTCAAGCTAACACTAATAGCCATTCTATTTGCCTAGTGAATAATCCAGCACAGCCTGCAAGCAACTGGGGGATAGATGAACAAAGAAGGTTAACAACAGCTGCTGCTGCTTGGTATTAAAGGATGCCATCATAATGAAATTATACTATCTCTTTTACTTAACAAGTGTTGTATTTAAAAATAAACCACAGATTTTCTTTGATTTGTGGAAGGCTCTGGGGACTGGCGGAGGGGGGGTGGGGGGGAGAAGAGAAAAAAAGCAAGCACTTTTATTGGATGTTGATTGCAGAAGAGTTGGCAGATGGACTGAAGGCAATGAATCCCTACAGAACGAGTGGAAAATCAGAGGGGCCAGGGGAGTTCTATAACAGAACAGTAAAACTGTCAAAAATAGGGAGATGACAGGCGCGGTATGGAAATCATTTTCCTTGTTAAAAATAAAGTCCAGAAAGTCTGCACATCAAAAATAGAAATCAATAAAAGACATTTTCAGTAGACTGTCAAGCAAGGCTGTTTGCCAACATTAAATGCTCCAGATCTGACCACTCAAACAAGCAACAAGAAAAGCCTTTCACGTACATGCCATGTCCCCTACACAAAGCTTCTCCCACCTTTGAGCCAGCTGTTCTTGTCTTCAGCATAAAATGGATCAAGTAATATCGGAGAAAGATAAACTTGAGGTAATCGCTACCACATGAAGGTAAGCAACAGGAAGTGCAGAAAGCTAGCATTCCCCCACATCTTGAACACAAAACCAGGCCCGCATGTGTCCACTGGAGGCTTTGCTGTTTAGCTTTTAGCTTGAAGCTGCAAATCATTCCCAGAGGTGGAATTTCACCAAAGTTTTAATAAGATCAAGATGCATAGAACTAATCCTCCACGAGAATCCAATACATTGGCAGAGAACAGCAGCATTCATTGGAGCAGCATATGGCTAAAGGTGCTGCAAGCCCTCCAGGCCATTTTTCTAATTGTGGGCCTCATTGACAGAGACCAACCTCTCTGTCTCTGAAGATTCTCATTAGTAATCAGTGGGGCTTGGTGCAGAAGCAGGGGTCTGCCTGCATGGATTCAATTGCAGGATTAGGACCTATGTACGCCAAAAAGCACCCACCCACCCAACTCTCTCTCACTGCAGAAGTCTGGTGTAGCACCCATTCATTTGTGCATAGGATCAGGTTTTGGGGTGAGGGGGAGGGGAAGAGAGGGAAGATTTCAAGGGCTATGCAAAGTTAAACAGCTTGGAGGTATTTCTAATATATGAAATGTGCAATGCTCCTGCCAAGCTGTCAGTCTCATATTGACTGGTAGCAGACACTGGATATATTTCTTAAGGGAAGTTATTTCATTCATCTCAGTGCCCTGAAAAACACATCTTCTTATTAAAAATAAAGGTAAGATGAACACTTCTCATTAAGAAAAAAAGTCATCTGTAAAATGTACTTGACAGTAACATTTTAAATTCCAATTAAACTGAACCTTTTGCCAGAGGTGTCCATCTTCCTAAAAAGAGAAATCATGATCTCAGCGTGGAAAACATCTGAGACTAACTACAATACTGTTTTAATCCTGGTTTCACAATCAGAAAGGCATGGTCATTGTTTAAATAGGTCTTTTTAACACTGAACTTTTCCAATCTATGTTCTTACTACTGTTTTCATAATTGGAAGGAAGAAAAAGTTTTTAAGAAACTCCCACACAGAATATACAAGAAAAATAACTGTTCAGCAATATAGGTGCAAATGTCAGCAGACTCAAATGCCATATGCAACTGAAAACTTCCTATATACATCTCACTGTTTATTCATTGTCCATAGAAGTGTTAATCTTATGTCTGAATCTATTGATGCTGGCTCTGAGGTAAGGCCTCATATTCAGGATATCAATGAAGCACAGGCTTAACTTTAAGTGTTTGCTTATGTCTCTGAGGCTTGGTCTACACTACCCCCCCCAATTCGAACTAAGGTACGCAACTTCAGCTACGTGAATAACGTAGCTGAAGTCGAAGTACCTTAGTTCGAACTTACCTTGGTCCACACGCGGCAGGCAGGCTCCCCCGTCGACTCCGCGGTACTCCTCTCGCCGAGCTGGAGTACCGCAGTCGACGGCAAGCACTTCCGGGTTCGACTTATCGCGTCCAGACTAGACGCGATAAGTCGAACCCAGAACTTCGATTTCCAGCCGTCGAACTAGCTGGTAAGTGTAGCCAAGGCCTAAGACACAGAGGCCCACTGGTGGTTCATTATTCTGTGTCAAGCAACTCTTATCAGACCTGACACACACACTACACCTAGCACATTGTTGTCACAATTGATATCTAAAAGGTGTCATTTACTTTAGCATTTGAAAGCTAATGACATACTGGGGATTAATGTCTTTGTGAAATGTATATATTAATACTATATGAGGAATTATGGATACTCCTTGATATTATGCTTTAAAGTCTGACCAAAAGGAAGAAAAAGGTTTTCTCCCACATAGGGAGGGAAGGCAGCTATCTACCTGTCTCCAATGTAAATTAAGTAAGGTGTGACCAAAGAAAGGAAAGTGTATTTACATGCAAGATAAACAAAGCCACCAGGAGAGCAAGTGGAGAAAGATGACTACTTAATCTTGATGTGGGATGGAGACAGCACCTCTAGGATGTCATCCTGCCTCTCGAAGCACAGTCAGTGAACTTTGGGAAGATATAAGGAGAGAGAAAAAGGCATTTTGGCATCCTACACCTAAAGAGACAAGAGCTTTGAGATCCGTGACAGGCATAGGAGCTGGAACTAGGGGTGCTGCTGCACCCCCTGGCTTGAAGTGGTTATTATATACAGGGTTTACAGTGTGATTCAATGGCTCTCAGAACCCCCACTATAAATTGTTCCAGCACCCCTGGTGAAGGGTCAGTGTCCCTACCTTTTTGGGGGGGGAGTGGAGGGCCGAATACAGCATGAACATTCCATCCACAATATGAGGTGCTAACTGTCCCGTGCCCGTCACCTTGCATTCACTGCAGAACGACAGTGTCAGCTGGCACGCGACAAGAGGCCAAGCCTGTCTCCTCTTGCTAGCCTCTCTCTGCTGCATTAGCTGGCTTCACATAATGCCACAAAATGTCAGTGCTAAGGTTTGGGGGGAAATAGGATCACTATTAGATTAGTTAACAGCTGTATAATTAGTAACGCTAAGCCTCGATGCTTCCCCCGAAACCTAGTTTTTACAGTTATAAATAGCTTTGTTAATGATCTCGGGCATCCTTGGTTACACTTGAAAGCTTCATCCTTTCCTTGCCTCCATTAGCTGTTTAAAGAAGAATGATGTCACTCATGGAATATGACATTCTCCTGAGCATCTTGCAACAGCCATAGTCATAATGCTAGCCAATGAAAATGACTGACAATAGATAAGTGTAGAAACAGATATTAAACCCACAGCAAAAGAGGGGAAAAAGGAAGTCATTTTAAAATGGACCTCAAAACTCTAGGAAATTATTATTATATTTTGCACTTTGACAGAGTTTGCAAACATCATTACATTAAATTTCACAACAGCTCTGTGTGAAAGGGTGACAGCGAAACTTAGGTAAATGGAAGTGAAGGGACTTGCTTAAGGTCACACAGCAAGTTTGCGGTGGAGTTAGCTACTCATTACTATGCTTTAACCACCAGATTGGCATGATTCTACTCCATCCAATTGTGTTATGTGCCATGACGTCAGGTCACAATAAGATGTTTCCCCTAAATATAGTCACACTGCCCATTTAGGAACTAGTACATAAGAAGAGAAATGGTCTCTTCCCCTCCATGTTCATACAAATAGCTCTTCAAGAAGAATGAAGGATTCTGAGAACCAGAGTTTACTCACCTAAGCCAACCTTTTAATTTAGCCAATTCTAGTAACAATGCAGAAAAACAGATTTATTGTCTCTGAACTCAAAATTTCAAGGCATAATTTTTAAACCTGTGAGTGAATCCTCAAAAAGCTTGCTAATTGACCATCACCAATTACTTAATAAAAGCTCTGCACCACATGCACTCACACCTATAGATTAAAAATGTCTCTTGTATACATTTTTGGAAAAATCTCCTGAAAGAATAAAAACTGCAATGCAGCAACAAAATTTACGTTATGTCTATAGTGTAGATTACATACAGTTATAGCAAAGCTTACAGTACGTAAATTTTTTTCCATCTGCTCAAAATTTCTCACCATATTCCAGTACTGTAAGAGCTTCCTTGCAACTTGGAAGTAATAAAATAGATCTTTCAAAGCCTCTCTCCAGGAGGAGAGCGGGTATGGTTTTAAGGTGGATTAGAAATGAAAAGAACAGAAAATATTACATATTGGTGTCTGTAGAAATCTCTGTGTTCTACCACTGTCAATATCCCTCTGCAGTTTCAATCAGATTTGGTGTTCTTTGTTACTTCCTGTCCTGAACAATCAAAGTATGTTGTTGGACATGCTTCAGCTGTGACCACATGTTATCCAAGAAGAGATTACTTTTCATAGGCGGGTGATACGTAATTTAAAATCTTAAAGGATTTGTTTTGCTGAAATATCTTTACTGGATTTAAGTCTTTCACCAGTGATTTTGGTGTATTCACTAGTAGTACTTGTTCTTGGGAAAAACAAATCCCCTAAACAGTAGGATTAAATAGAGCATTATCTATAATATTAAATGGTGTTTATGTAATCAGTTGACTCCAGTGTGCTACCATATTTATAATACTTGCTCTTCTATAGCTCTTTTCAACAGTAGATCTCAAAACACTTGACAAAGGAATTAAGTATCATTATTCATATATCACAGATGTGGAAAGAGGTACAGGGAGGTTAAAGTGACTTGTAAAGTTAGTCAGACATCACAGGATCAGGACCCAAATGTGCTGGGTGCTCCCCAAAAAACACAGTAAAAGGAAAATCTGTGCTCCAAATAGCTCACATCATATCTTATTTAGTGTTAGCTTTGGTCACACAAAGCACAGCGAATCCAAGTGTTTTGTTCACATCAATATTGTTATCCCAAATGTCAAAGGATGATGATGAATTATTTGTACTGCAGTAGTGTCTAAGAGCCCCAATCATGGACTAGGACGTCATTGTGCCAGGTGCTGTACAAACACAACACACAAAGAAGATGGCTGCCCCAAAGAGCTTACAGTCTAAATTCAATTCTTTTTCAGAACTTGTGTGAGCTAAACAATTTTCTAACCAAGAAATCTACTAGGGTAGTGATTAATTGGTCAAAGAAGCAGCCCAGATCACCTGAGACTAAGATGGCAGAAAATATATGACAGGAAACAATCCTGGATAGAGAGAAGATAGGAGTGGGAATAGACTGGAAGACAGAATAGGTATTTTCCATCTCTTATTTCAACAATTCTATAAGACTTTTCCTTTTTAAGTGTAACCCTTCTGCCAAGTGGAGCCAGCAGCAACCAGGGCCGGATTCAATATCTAGGGGTTCCTTTCCATTTATACAACATAGAACCGGCTTGAGCACATACCCCGTAACCTGGGAAATTTATACACCATCCTTGGGTGCCTCTGAGAGGCAATACTTCCCTTCTCGCAAGCACAGAGTCTGAATGTAGAAAAGAAACTTAATAAAAAGAGGGAAGTAACTCGGTGTTAATTTGAAAAAACACCACAGAGTTCATAAACATAAACCATGAGTAAAAGACCCACCCCCAAGTAAGTTGGGCAGTGTCCTTTTCCCCTCCAGCAACCCAAAAGTCCCTTTCATGTGCCGAACCCTTCTCTGCATCCCACTCACAGTTGCTGTCCTTGGTCAGCGCAGACACAGAGTTCACCTCCCTCAGGCTGGGGTAAAGAGGTACCTTACTCGCTCCACTGCTCGTGCACTTGCTCGCCACTCCCCTCTGCCAGCCACGCTTCTCCTTCAGCTGCCCTGCTGGCTGGCCGCCCGTTCACCGCTCTTGTCGCAGCTCTCCAACAGCCGCCCTGATGGCCGTTCATCGCGCCTCTGCTCTGTACCAGCCACTCATTCACCAGCTGACTGTCAGTCACCTTCTGCTGCCACCTGCCTCTCTGCTGTGACCTCTGCACATCAGTCTCTTACCTCCGGGTCCGGCGGTAAGCAATCGATCTTCTGGGATCGATTTATCGCGTCTTGTCTAGACGCGATAAATCGATCCCGGAAGTGCTCTCAATCGACGCCGGTACTCCTGCTCCGTGAGAGGAGTACGTGGAGTTGACGGGGGAGCCTGCCTGCCACGTGTGGACCCGCGGTAAGTTCAAATTAAGATACTTCGACTTCAGCTACGTTATTCACGTAGCTGAAGTTGCGCATCTTAGTTCGAAGTGGGGGGTTAGTGTGGACCAGCCCTTAGTAGTAATTTTCAGCTCTTAGCAGGCAGGACAGAAACACAGTCCTACCACAACTGATTTCAGCTCTGATTGGGCATTTAACATAACAAAGAGGCTCCTATTGAGCCTATTTAGCTCTATTCTTTGAACAGTGGGGAGGAACAGGTTAAACCAGTCTAGAGAGGACCCTTGATGAGGATGTGCAGCCGCTTGGCTGGGGATACCTGTCCCCATCCCTCTGACTTTCACAGGGCTCTGACGTTCGAGCCCCTGGCTTAACGAGGTTCTTTCAACTGAGGGTTGCCCCCTCATTTGGGACAGGTGAAGCACCGTCCTGCTTTCCTGTATTTCTACAATTATTACATCGGTAACCCTATTTCACTACTCCCACATTCAGTAGTGAGGTGATTTGTACCCAATACCAGCCAAAGTTGATCACTTTGACACTGCTGTATCTGCTGAATATGTAAGCAGAGCAGGAGCAAACTGTATTCACATCAACACACCCACGTCATTCCCCCTCCCAGCTAGCTGTCAGGGAAGCATTCATTCAGACCCTGTTTACATAAGAATAAACAAAACAGAAAACTAATCTGAAAAAAAAAAATCAAAGAAACAGTCATGCGGCACAAAGTCACTAGATCAAGATTTCCAAAGTGGCTAGTGATTTGGAATGCCTTAAGTTTTGGGGAGCCCAAATTCAGACCACTTGAACACAGAATTTTTTGTGGAGATATGGGTGGAGAGGATGAGGATGAATCAGGCTTTTTCAAGGTGCTTCCACCTGGGCACACCAAATCTCCAGTCACTCATAGCCTGAGGAAAAAAAAAAAAAAAAAAAAAAAAACACACAACCGCCACCCCCGCCCCCGCAAATGATGGGACACAAATGATGTGGCAGTTCTAAGCAGGCGGAGACTACCATCTCTGTGTTTTCCACCTCACCTATCAAATTATCTCTTTCCTCCTACCTCCAATCCCTTCCCTCCTCAATCTCCTTTCCTGCTCTCTCCATTGCATCCTAACCAGCCCTGATGAAGTGAAATCACAGAAGAAAAGCTTGGCATAGATGGTACTACAAAGGTAGACCTGCCTGATCAAGTATAATTAGCCTAATTAAAAACACAGTTTTAGAGTTTGTAAGTAGAAACGTGTTCGTGATTTAATTTGCAAAGGGTGTGTTGTTAAGCCAATATACAAAACAAACCTTCCTGTCCCTTCCCTGTTTTTAATCTTGTAGCTGGAAAGAGTTGGTTGCATTTTGCTTACTTTGGCGACTTCATAGATTCCTTCATATATAAGCTCAGCAATAAATCAGGACTTTAGGGTTCTTCATATGTTCCGCAGCACACAGTATGTAAACGGATCTCTTTGGTCCGTGGGGAGAAAGCAACACACATCCAGCCAAATGTTACTAGCATCGTCCTATGGACATGTGTTGTAGATGGTGCCTGCCAAACAAAAAATTATGTGAACTACCAAACTGTGGTTAAGGCGACAGAGAAGGGAAGGGGTTATGAGTTCATAGTCAAAAAGAATTTATTCGGTGTCTAACATTCAGCACTCTGGGTCCTCCCATCAGTAACAGACTTTCTAGGTATGCAAAAACCTCATGTATTCTCTCTTCTACTTTATCTGGACAGCCAACACGGTATTTAGAGTCACTAGCTCGGTCACATTCCAGACACTTCCTTACCAGGCTACGCCAAGGGAACACCTCATCTCAGAATCTCCTGACAGAAGGCGAAGACCCTAGACACAATGAAGTCAATGGCAAAACTCCATTGGTATCAATAGGGCCATGATTTCACCCAGATAGTCTCACACAAATCATGTTTTGTTTCTATTGAAATAGCACTCTTATTCCATTTGGGATTGCGTCCCCATCGCATTAAGTCCTGTGCAAACACAAATGAAGACATGGTCCCTGCTCTGCACAGCTTACAATCTCAGACAGCAAGCAACACAGTAGAGGGGTTACAATTATATTTTTGATTTCTATTGTCAAAGAGCCAGATCGTGTCCCGTAAGACCTGCATGGGAGGAGCTCTCCTTTCATGAAATGAATGTGGGGGCAAGGGGAGGATGAAGAGCTGGCAACCATCCAAGGGGCATCATCTCAGCATCCTCTGACAAGTTAGGTAACTGGAGCTGTAAAAGACCACTGAAAGAGGCATGCATTGGGATGTTGTCCGAGAGCCAGAGAGAAGAGCCTCTAGTGCTAATGTGGGGACCCAGCTCCCCCAAAGACAGCCCTGGTCTATGGGTTTTCAGAGAAACAGCAGGGGCTGGGGCAGAAACTTCTTCATTCCATGAAGAGAAACAGTTTTATCTTATTTCAAAGGCCCCTTTCTGTGGGTTTTTCTGCCCGGAAAGGACGGCAATGAGGCCCATGTATGCTCCCCCACAGAGAAAGGGGGAGGTTATATCTGTCCTGATTAGCCAGACAAAACCATTACAGTAACTCTACACTAGATCAGAAACTTTCAAAGAACAGGGTAACTACATTCTGTGCTCTTAGAGATGGACCACTGCAGAAGTGGCCAGTAAGCAAATATTAGACACATAAAGGGGTGTACTATAAGGGATCATGAGGGTGGTATGTGTACTTCATTTTAAGTCTGTATAACTAAAAATCCCAGTTTTTATTATCAGCACACCATCATCGGGGCACTGGCAGGCAACGTATCACCGCTGCACTAAGCTGCTGACCCCCAAAAATCATCTGTTAGTACTCACGGGGACGGAGGGGCTATGTTCTGTGCGGGGATGTAATGTGAAACACCAGCATCTGGCTGGCACACAAACAAGGCAGGCTTTCATCCTCTCAGACAGAGTCACACGGTGAAAGGAACATTGTCGGCTATTTTTAACGTTTATAATTGTTTGCAAGTCCGAGGATCTACACGGGAGGAATTTGCTTTTACCCTTCTCTGCTCCAACAGCACAGTTTCTACATCTAAATCAACTGCCCCAAAACACTGAACATCTGAAGCAAACTAATTTCAATACTTCTTTATTATTGCTCAACTGCCGCAGGAGTATCCATCTGAACTTCAGTAACGGATTTCAGAGAATGGTTTGAAGGGTTAGAAAAGGTATAGTCAAATTGCATATACCTGCCTATGGAAATAAAATACTCGAACTAACTAGGAATAATTCCCCTTGATTTGCATGAGCTCCGTCAGTGAAATACACTGCAAACAGTTGGGATATGCAACCATGTTTCCTACCATTTTCTCCCTATGTTAATTTTCAACAGTGCTGCCTTACAGTGACACCTGTAGGAAGAGAGTGGTGAGAAGAGGGGAAAAAAAAGATTTTTCTTTGTAAAAAAACAAAGAAACAAACAAAAAAAAACAGAAATTTCATGCTGGCCACTGCTTGTCTGTCTGTTTTTGAAGTGTATGGACAGCCTGCATTGTTTTTAGCCTCAAACCATGAAAAGGCCTGGAAGGACAAAAGAATGCATACATTTGAGACTGCTGAAATGTGCCCTGATATAAAATGTAATATTTTGATTTCTGCTCATAGAATAAAATCAGATGCAGGCAAGTTTGTTCTCCCAAATTGTACACCCAAAATATAGATCTGGTCCAAACCTACTCCCTACTTGGGGACTGCCTTTACTGTTAGTGTGAAGTTTTTGTTATTACTTTATGTTAAAGTTTCTCCACAGCTTACTTGGTTTTAGGGGTTTCCCTTGCAGACAACCCTCTGCCTCTGACTCCATTTCTTTTCCATCAATGTGACAGATACAAATATTTTATCATCGTTCGGTCTAGAATGAGTAAAACCAACCTGATCTGACACCAGGGTTAGTCAGTAAAATTGCTCTGCATGTTTCTCCAGGGTCCTAGACCTTATACCTTACCACAAAGAAAAAGTTGGAATGAACAGTACCAAGTAAATTAAAAAAAATTTACTAGGTGTGAACATGTGTAAATTCTTTAACGTTATTCCCCTCTTAAGGCGTTTAGGGTGCAATCCAGACCAGTGAGGGGTTGCATCACCATCTGCCCTATAACCTGAACGCGAATTCGGATATAACGCGGTAAAGCTGCGCTCCGGGCAGGCGGGGCTGTGCACTCCGGTGGATCAAAGCAAGTTCGATATAACACGGTTTCACCTATAACACGGTAAGATTTTCTGGCTCCCAAGGACAGCATTATATCAAGGTAGAGGTGTATATTAATTTCAATTACAACACAGAATACAAAGTGTACAGTGCTCACTTTATATTTTTTTATTATAAATATTTGCATTGTAAAAAACAAAATATGTATTTTTCAATTCACCTCATACAAGTACTGTAGTGCAATCTCTATCATGAAAGCTGAACTTACAGACGTAGAATTATGTACAAAAATAACAGCATTCAAAAATAAAACTACGTAAAACTTTAGACTAAGTTTTACAGAGTTTTGTTTTTGAGTGCAGTTATGTAACCAAAAAAAAAAAAATCTGCATTTGTAAGTTACACTTTCACGATAAAGAGATTGCACTTCAGTACTTGGAGGTGAATTGAAAACTAATATTTCTTTTATCATTTTTTACAGTGCATGTATTTGTAATAAAAAATAATATAAAATGAGCACTGTGCACTTTGTATTCTGTGTTGTAATTGAAATCAATATTGAAAATGTAGTAAAACATCCAAAAATATTTAATAAATTCCAATTGGTATTCTATTGTAATAAGTGGAGTTAATCGCAATTACCGTTTTTAATTGCGATTAATTATTTGAGTTAATCACATGAATTAACTGCGATCAATTCACAGCCCTAAAACAAACCTTATCACATTGCAGAAAGGGAAAAGAAAAGACCAGAGGTGGCAAAAGACAGAAGTGAAATACCAACAATGCACAGGTAAAGAGCAGAATTCCAAAACCCAAAGGCAATTATTTTATTCTAAAACTTTACAAAATATATGCCAGGCATGAAGGCGCTGCCTGTGAATTGAAAATAGTGCTTTGGAGCTCTGCTTTCTAAATAATTACTTGATTAGATTTGAGTACATCTCATTTTTGATTTGCAAAAGACTTACAAGATGCAAGAGGAGAACAGAGATATGTTTAATTGCTAATTATATTGTTGAGCCATGTTTCAAGTTTCAGCATTAGCATCTCAAGGTAGAAGAACACTACAACCCTTTAAAAGGTTTCAAACCTTTATGTCAAATGATCTTTTAATATATATTACTGTTTCAGTTTCCTTTGAGTCATTTGTTTTTAAAAGGTCTTTGCTTGCATTCACCGTACATTTCAAAGCAGCAAGAAAGCATAAAACAACAACTCGTTATATTGCCTTGTTTCAAAGATAGCAAATCACTGAGTACATTTTAATTCAACATTCATCAGTCAAGTGCGGACTCCTCTGCAGTGGTACACACCACCTGTTTTAACAGCACACTACATCACAATTTTCAGCGACACAAAGGCCACTTTATACCACTCTGACACCCTTATAATGAGTAGAAATGGTCCACTGAGACTACCCTCTGCCAAGGAGGCCTACTCATCTAGTATAAAGGACCTACACCAGCTCTGCTTCTATGTGGTGCACTCCACCAGAGCTATTCTCACCAGAGGAGCCATACTAAGCACAGCATAAAGTAGAATGGCCTTTATGCAGCTTTCACTTTAACCAGGGCTGGGCAGGACCCTAACTATTTTGACTACACAGGTAACTGAAAGCCATCACTGTCCTTCCCCTCCCTGTGTTCCTGCCCCAAATGCAAAAATGGAGCAACGGACTGTTGGGGGCAATGTAAGACATGGATAGTACTAAGAGAATTTAAGGTGGGTAGAATGCAATTATTTATACTGAATTTACCTCGGACATTGGGTCTAAAACCTACCCTCTTGTGAAAAGTGTCATTGGATATTTCCTGATAGAAATGCTCAGACATTCAGTCTTGCATTGAAATACAGAGCTTTCAGCCATAGAATGCCCCCTACACCTTTGGGCAGGTCTATACTTACCTCCGGAGCAATCGAGCCAGTGGGCGTCGATTTATCACATCTAGTCTAGACGTGATAAATCAATCCCCGAGCGCTCTCCCGTCAACTCCTGTATTCCACTGCCGCAAGACGTGTAGGCGGAGTTGATGGGGAAGTATCAACAGTTGACCTACCGCAGTGAAGACACCGCAGTAAGTAGCTCTAAGTACGTTGACTTCAGCTACTCTATTTTCGTAGCTGAAGTTGCATAACCGAGGCCTGGTCTACACTGGGGGGTGTGTGTGTGTGTGAATCGATCTAAGTTACGCAACTTCAGCTACGTGAATAACGCAGCTGAAGTCGACTTACCTAGATTGACTTACTGTGGTGTCTTCACTGCGGTGAGTTGACTGCAGCCGCTCCCGCGTCAACTTCACCTGCGCCTCTCGCGGTGGTGGAATACAGGAGTCGATGGGAGAGCGCTCAAGGATTGATTTATCGCGTCTAGACTAGACGCAATAAATCAACCCCCACTGGATCGATTGCTGCCTGCCGATCCGGTGGGTAGTGCAGACATACCCTTAGCCCCTCACCAGTGTAGGCCAGGCCTTAGACTCAGAGAAAGGGGAGCATACCAATCCAAGAAAACACAACCACCACTTTTAGCAACAAGATAACTGGGTCGTCTCCTCTCCATTCCTTCAGGTCTCCCATCCCAGTACAAATCAAGTCCGACTCCATTTAGCTTATGATGTCTAACAGCACAAGGCGGTATCTATGCGTTCATTGTTAATTAGCCGCTCATTTTGCTGGCATTTTGCAATGATTCATACATCTAATAAAAACACTTTTCACAGCATGAGAAGATTCCTCTAAAGATTCCAAATGACACCCTACCTCTCTGTTAAATGTAAAATCCTGAAGATGTGTTTTCTGGTTCTTCAAATTTTCTTTCTTAGGTGTAATAAGTTCTCTCTCTCTCACGCTCGCTGAAAGACTGAGGTCAAAAGTTCAGTGAAGAAATTAAATGGAAATCTCCAGTTTTTCAGATCAGCATCTCTACCGAACTTAATATAAGTAATATTTATTTTGTGTTACAAAATCCATATACTGATTCTGGCTTCTGGTATATCAAATTATTAATAAAGGAATAAATAAGGGCTCAGTTCTTCAGGAAAAATATACATTTCTTTTGTGCATGGGCCTGGAATCTTTTAATCAAAAATGATGCACAACAGATTATTTTATTTGCCAGGATGATTAAACCTAGTTTTACATAGAAATGTGCACCCCACACATCATCTGTGTGGCGCTGCTACTCCAAAGGTTAGCTGAATAGGAAATAATCGGTTTAAAAAAACCACTCATTTATATTTACTATGAACACAATAACTAACTTATGATTTACTTTTAAGTCATGATTTTTGTTATTTCAGGGTAATTGCTTCATCACACCGGAAACTGATACACACACACGTACCCATGGCTTGTGTGTTTATTCTAAGTGTGTTTTAGAATGTTTCAACAGGCAAAATACACCAAAGTGAATTTTCTATTTTTCCTCACACATTTTATAAAAATTATCAGAATCTTTCCCCCAACCAATCTCCAAAATGTTTGTTACCCTTCTAAAAGGTTTTAAAAATAGTTTATTAGTTCTCTTCTTTGATCTCCTTTTGCTGCTGTTATGAGAAGGCAGCAAAAGCTATTACAGCTGCCGCTATTTGATCTTAAAAAGCATGTTTCCTGACATTTTGGCTACTCATTGTGTAGGCTGTTGTCAAGATGGTTGTGGTGGGTAGGATGGAGAAGCTGGTGGTACTCTTCCAAGCTCCGCTCACAAGATGCAACTCTCAGTAGATTATGCAGATGTTCAAAGGATGATTGATTACACATCCCCTCTGGGCTCTCTCCCCCTCAGTGGGGCTCCATGAGTTTGGCTTCCCCAGATGGGATTAATATTGGACTTCTTTTGATGGGGAAGCCAATCTCAAGAAGTGGGGGTTCAGATGCCCTACCAGGTTCTGCTAGACCACTAGGGCTTGGCTACTTGATTTGTATGGGAGTGGCCATAGTACTCTCCCCCAAGCCTGCTCGGAGTGCCAAAATAAGTGGCCACGGACTCTGCCTCTCCTTTCTTCCGTGCTTGCAGGAGCATTAACAATGACGGCACTTAAAAGTGTGGTCACTGGGCATCTAAATCAGCACTCAGTGAGATGAATGGGGCAGTTCACCTTGGTGGAGGTGTAGTGCACCATTTTCTTGGGGGGGGGCATGAAGGGGAGGGAGGTAGCACTCGTTGCCCATGAGAGATATTGCTTAAAGCTCTAGAAAGACAGGCAGACATTATTGTGACATCATACGGTACATTCCAGACTAGTGAGCAGCTGTGGCATCCCTGCCCTGTAACCTTCTGGGTGCCTTACAATACCTTGCTGAAGTGGCTTCCATCTGGGCCTCTCCCAAACAGCCTTCCAGCATGCAAGCCACACCCTGAGTGTTTGTGCATAACTGTAGCCTGCCAGCCACACTTGGGTAACCCTCTGGCTCTCACCAGCCTTGGTTATACTGCGGGGTGATCCCACCACACACCCCATCTTAGATTTCCCCCCAGAAACGTATGTCCCGTACAATTTAAACACACTGGATTAGATAAAACAATAAAACAAGTTTATTAACAACTACGAAGAGATTTGAAATGAATACAAGTAATGAGGCATAAAAGTCAGAAATGGTCACAAGAAAAAATAAAGATAGTTTATTAAATTAGAACACTACTAGTGCCTATGTTCAATTCAAAGCAAAGTTCTCTCACCACATGCTTTTAACAGTCTTACTGACCAAACTACTTATGTCAGGACCCCTCCCCCACTCCAATGGTTGCTTCCTTTATCCCTTCAGCCCCAGTCAATCGATGGGCAGAGAGGGAAGGAGGGAGTTCCTTGGGAACTCCTTTTTGTCCCTCCTTTTTATACTTTCAATCTGCCTCTTGAAAAACATTTCCAGACGAGTATCAGGAGACAAAAAGTCTATATGGAAGGATGTTCCCTGCTACTTTTTCCTCACTCGTCTAAGCTTCCTTAGTTGCCCTCCTGCTTGATGACTGTTTAGTGCTTAAATCCACATTAAGCAGAGCACACATCCCTTTGTTTAGGGCAGACTTGTTTGCCAACCTTGGTTTGGAACACCATAAAGTGGAATCTTATAACTTCACACGCAGTCTTGCCATACATTTTTTCAGGATGATACTGATCAGCAAATAGTTTTCAAATGATACCTTGCAAGGCATACTTTGTACAAAAAGAGTATTACAATAGTGTGTGGGGTCTGAATACTGGGGTATATTCTGTCACAGTTACTACATCAATTAGCCTCAAAAACTTGAACAGAGTGTCTTTCAGCAACCATAACAGCTAGACAGTTTTTTGGATTTTTTTAAACTGAAAGCTTACATTCTAGAGAACGAAAGGTAACATAAAAGAGGTGTCCAGCATTGAGTACCTCTACCTCTTTGCCAGATTTGAAATAGCTATTTTTTATTTGCTTGTTTCCCCCCCCCCCCACCCCCCCCCAATTGGGATCTGTTGCTCTGCATGTTCCTGAAATGCTGTTTCAAACAAAGAAACCTCTCAGGGAGCATGCTTTACTCAGGGCGCCGCTCAAGTCAATCCTTAACAGAAAAAAAGATGCAGGCTTTCCAGCGGGATGGCTTTGCTTATATTGTACACAGTGGATAGATGCTCTCTCTCTCTCTCTCTCTGCAGGAATATGTACAATGCCTTAGTGAAAATAAAAGACCGGCATTGTTTGGTTTTGGACTGCAGAGGGAGCTAAAACCTTTCCATGGAGGAGCCGTATAAGGATTTCCTTCAATTGCTGGATAGATAAAAGTGAATGAATCTTTAAAAAACCCTAAAATGGATTTAGACTGCCTCCATTCACAGAAACAGAAAACCCCCTTGATATATTAATAATAGGGGTGCAGCAGCTGGGAAGGGAAACAACATTAAAATGAAAACAATCCTAATAAGATAAAAGATACTTATTTGTATTGCAGTAGTACTGACAGACTCCAGTCAGGATCAGAGCCACATTGTTTTAGGCACGGTATGAACAGTCCCCACCCTGCAGAGCTTACAACCTAAACAGACAAGACAAACCAAGGGTCAGAGGGTAAACAGACAGGTGAAGTGATTTTGTCCAAGATTACATTGGAGCTCCATGGAAGAGCAGGGCACAGAACCCGAGTTTTCTAACTCCCAGTGCACTATAGTCACCACTTCCTCTCTAACTGAAAAAGGCTCAGCAGAAAGATCCCCAAACGAATTCACTTTCTATTGATAGATCTTGAGTCACTTTACAAAGATAATACCCTCCCTATGTTACAGGGTTAGGAAACTGAGGCCCACGAAGGTGAAGGCGCCATCTAAAGACAAAGAGCAAGCCCAGAACACTCTGGATAGAAGCTACATTTGCTGACTCTGATGCATGGTGCCCTATTCAAAGATCACACTACTTGTTTAACCAGACTCTGCTATTTCAGAGGTGCTGGGCAAAGCATTTATTGGCTTTCCTGACTGCTAACGGCATCAATGTTTGCTTTCAGAAGCCAAGCAAGAGAGGTGCTGAGTTCCCACTGGCCTAAAAACTATATTGATGACAGTTTGGAGTGGCTATTTGGCTGAATCAAGTTCATCTGTGCTATCCAAACAAACAAACATGACTCTAGCATTGGCACACTTTTGATATAAAGGAACAGAAGGTGCGCCGTGTGTGTGTGTGTGGGAGGGGGAGGAGGGGTGGTTTACACACAGGAAACCACAATACTCAACATCCCAATATACAACAAACACTGTAAAATGGCAAAGCAAATTGTTTTAGATTAAACCAATTAGAATTATAAATAAAAGTTAAGAAGTTTCCTGGAAATTTTATAGTTCCTCACATTTCAAAATATAGTTGCAGAAATAATCCAGCCACTAAATTCAGTGTTGACCACAATTTAAACCATTAAAAAGTTTCCAGTTGTCTTTCTTCTGACTCCTTGGTTCTGAGTATTATTTGATATCGCATAGAGCTTACCGAAGGACTAGCAAGCAACTTCCCATTTACAGTACATCCAAAATGACCAGACACCTCAGGGGAACCAGATGGCTCAGTATAGGATTTATAAACTAGATACAAATCTTTCACCTCTAGTTGGTAGTGAATAGAGCCTGAAATTCATCATCAGATGATAGCTGTTCACTGGCCTAATGAGAAAGAAGCCGATTGTCTCAGTCCAGTTACTAGTGGACAGGTGTCCCCATCAGTCAACCCACAACAAATAGTGCTAATTGACACTTGCTAATATCAGCAGTGTCACCAAGGATTGAATGAGCCATTGAAACTTGACCCCCCTAAAGGAGGTCCTGCCAGGTCAGTGATGCCCATTGTTAAGTGCTGTACAGGTGACACATCCCAGCCAATCTCAGAGGTCTGAGTCTGAGTAACTGGAAAGGTCTTCACTGTGCCTATCCCTAAATTCTCTTTCCAAAGCCCACTGATATCAATGGAAAACCTTATTGCCCAGCCCTGCTTCTCCATGCCCATACATGCCCGTCATCAGTGTAAGCTTCTTGCATACTCTAAAACCTGCTCAAAAGCTTTTCCAGAACGCTAAAATCAAACTATTAATTTTGTAAGACCACATTCTGAGATGTTCACAGTACAGGGGCAAAGGGCAGGACAATAGGCAAACTTTTTCTTCCCCCCCAGGCACAAGCTGTTAAAAACCATGTTTGAAATGGAGTTAATTACGATTTGCATTTCAACCTGACAGCAGTGCTGAAAAGTGGCACCATTCAGGACTCCATCCTCTTTCAGTACTTGAGCTACAGCAGAGGAAGAACATAGTGGGCTAGATCTTCAGCTGGTGTCAATCAGTGTCGCTCCACTGAAGGCAATGGAGGTACACCAATTTACTCCAGCTGAGCATCTAGCACAGGGTCTGTTTAGGAAGTAGGGCTTGCATCTTACTATTATGACATATTGTTCCCAAGCGCCACGTTTGGGACGCTTTAACCACCCACACCATTAAACCGGGAGAGCGGTGAGAAAGCCCATGGGAATGGCTTCATAAGAAATGTCACTTCAGTTTAATTGCCCGGGGCTTTGAACTTGTTCAATAGGGTTTGGTAGGTGAAGGAAAATAGCTTCTATGTTTAAGAATATAAATAATAAAACAGCAAGTTCCTTTCCTGAAGAGCTTAAACAGCCAAATAGTGGGAAAAGAGAGGCACAGATGGGTAAAGTGACTTGCTCAAGATCACACGCAGCAGTTCAGTGGCAGAGCTGGGAACAGAACCCAGGTCTCCCAAGTCCCCAATCAACAACCACTAGACCACGCTGCCTTTCACAGTGCAATTATGCTTGCATCCAATGAAGCGTCGTAACAAAAATCATTGCCATGTTGCACCACCGCGTTACAACACTGCCTCCGTAATCTGAATGCTTGGAAATGAGAGTCTGGCTTTGAAGGCCACAACAAAACCAGTTCAAGTAGGTTAAGTTTCCCACTGTATTCACACAGGCATTTTACAGTATGCATCAAAGCTGGCTGAACAGTGCTTTAGGCAGCCTGGGATAAGGTTTCACAGTACCAGGACTGAAGAGGCACACAGCCCTTTGGAAGCTCAGAAACATGGAAACTCCATCAACTTTTCTGAAAGTGGAATTAATCAGTGCTTTGCACTTTGCAGGTCAGATTGTGAATCCCTTTCTCATTCTGAATTCAATGGGGCTACCCTGTCCCCCCCCCCCCAGTAACTGTTCAATGTTAGTCAGGGTCTCACAATCTGGGCCTAAAATAAGTCATAGTGAAGGTTAATAACCTTTATATACACCTCTACCCCGATATAACGCAGTCCTTGGGAGCCAAAAAAATCTTACGGCGTTATACGTGAAACCGCATTGTATTGAACTTGCTTTGATCCACCAGAGTGCGCAGCCCCACCCCCAGAGCGCTGCTTTACCGCGTTATATCTGAATTCGTGTTATATCGGGGTAGAGGTGTATTAAAGGAAGGGTCCTCCCCCACACAACTGTCTGACGTTGCTGCCATCAGGCCTGGACAAGCAGGAGAAAATGCCATCTTGCAATAACTCGCTGAATGGTACAACCTAAAGAAACAATGCTCTTCTACCAGCGTATGTGCCGCCAGCATACATAATTGTATCCATAGATAGTCAGGTGTGGGCTTGTGTCAAGCCTGCCTCATATTGCACTGGCGCAAACAGGCCTGAATTAGGCCACCAAGCAACTGGGCATTTGGGCAAACGGCTGAAGATTTTGCAGCTGGATAGAATTTCCAGGGTATGTAAATGATACAGAAATTAGGGTTGGTAGCAGGCCACTTCCATAATTATAAAAGAAAGGAAGAGTACTGCCATTTTGTTTGCTTATTAAGGAATGTGACTTTTAGGAACATCATCTCTTTCTTCCAGAATTTAGGCATGAGTTCCGAACTCATAGCCAGGCTGTTACCTGACTTAAAATATCCGTATTCTGAAAAGCTCCAGGGTTACTGCAACTGGTACATGTTGTGGGCCACAAGACACGCAGAGATTCCTATTTCATAAAACTGAGAACTTCATGGTCTCAGACAGTTGAATATGGAAACTGAATAGGGCATGTTCTAAATGTATTGCAGATTAAGGAGCTGTTTAACGTGAAATCCCCCGTCTCGTAGATCATGGAAGCTGCTTCAGCATGTTTATGTAATTGGGTATGGCTCTGCTGGCTTTAGCAAGTGTGTTAAGAATGTGTCTGGTGTCTGTCTTGATGTTCTTATAATGTTTTCTCCAGTTCCATATTGCTTTAAGTAGGTTTTAGGCTTCACTCAAGGAAACCAATTGTTCGTGATTTCTTTTTGTATCCATGCTGCTCAGGTCTTAATGGATATAATGTGATTTAAGGCCTGTGAATGTGTGCGCTATAATTTGCCCAAGATGGGTCTAATCAGACTATAAGAGAAGATATGCTGTTTTCTGACAGAGATCGCATTTGCTGCATAGTTAATCTATAAACTTGAACAAAAGGTGCCTATATCCATATTTGTTCATTTCTATTTTTATTTATCCATTTCCATCTGCTCCTTTCTAGGGGGTAGCGGGTATTGGGGGTAGAATAAAGGGACGCTTAAATCAAGTAATTTGCAGATACTAAGACTACACTATACAGTTGGGCAAGTTTATGAGGCTTGATTTTCCACTCTTATACCACTGTAAATCAGAAGTAATTCTATTTCAGGTCAATAGACCTGATTTTCCTGTCACTTACTCTAGTGTAAATCAGGAATAATTGATGTAAGAAAACCAAATCGGAGGTACAATTCCAAAAGTGACTTGGGACTCTTAAGAACCTAAATCCCATCAACCTGAAATGAGATTTAAGTGCCCGAGTCAGTTATCAAAGTGCGACTTAGGCTCTTATTGAGCTTAGGCGCTTTTGAAAATTGCGCCCTAGCTACTGTCTTTTCACTGGAGTAAACATTGGTATGAAATGAAAGCCAGGTCTCTTATCTGCAGTGTTTGATTTATCTAGGTATACTCTTTTTATATTATGTATTTTAATTGGATTGTAGAAGATGTATTTTTGTAGGTTTCATACATGTAACATACACACACACAGCTTTATTTATAAACAGGCATTTCTTAACAAGGTCTCTGGATTCATATTCATCTGTGGAAAAGAAACCATCAGAAATGTAACTGAATGTTTAACCAAAAACACAAAAGCTGCAAACAGCTGGGCACAGTCATTCAGGAGCATTGTGGTGTAATATTTTTATAGGAAGGGCCACCCCTCATTTCAGCACGATTATGATTAGTCATTTCCCCTGTGGGTGCTTGACAAAAAACAACAACGTTTTTACTCTCCATCCCAAGACTTAAAAAAACACATTGAAGCATTTTTAGAAGTATAAAAATTGGTAGTGTATGAAGGGGTATAGATGGCGGTGGAACAGTTAAACAAACCTGAGGAGGTCTTCTAATAAAATCACTTCCAAGCAGTTAATATCGAGAGAATCATGTTACAAGTCAAATATTTTTTCTTCAAGTGCTAATCCAATCCAAACAAGAGTTAGCGATAAATTAAACAAACATGGCACTTATTGGCATAAAATAAAAAGATGAATTGTTAATTTTAACACATGTATCAACAAGAGCAGCCGTCCTAAAAGGTTCTGTTGTCCAAGGAAAAGAAGTAAAGACGGATTCCCAAATTTAAATGTAATAAGGTTTTTCCCAAGGAACGTGTACTGTACTATAAAGACCACAGGAAGGTTTTAGTAGGACACCAGAAACTTTCCAACATTTTAATGCTTTTAAGAAAAATTCATTGAACCTTCACTTGTAATTCAACTTGCTGTCAAAGGTCATGAGCTAAAATATACAGTTTACACTAAAAGCAAGGGCAGAATAAGTAATTGAATAACATCAGGAAATGGCAGAATACTGCCATTTTCCTAATGGATATAGTACAAGATTTACTCTTTCCAAATTCAATTTTAGGCGCTACTGTACAGAGGGGTTTATTTTTCTCCATCCAGAATTTTAAACATAAGAGATTTAAAAAAAAAAAAAAACCCTTATACATTCAAAGGCACAATAAATATTGCAGCACAACTATTTTCTAAAGCAGACAAAAATGATTATTTCCTTGCAATGAGAAAATTCCCAGCAATACTGTCTTAAACAGAACTGGAAACGCAAGTTGGCTGTTTAATATACACAGGTCGAAAATAATTCCATTATATAAGGTCTCTTTGAATTATTCATGTGAAACAGATTTTCATGATTTAAATTCAAAAGATTTTAAATTATACACCTCAAATTGCTCTGGATAGGTATGGCCTCTTTCTCCCAACGAGGTCTTGCAATCTCATTGTTTTATTCTCCAAGAAATGCTTTATGCGTGCTCTAAAACAGCATGCAAGATGCAATTCCATTTATCGCTTTTGAAAATGATACACCCACTGGTACCTACTGCAGACCAATAATACCACACAGTAATAATTATACCAAAGTGTATTGTTATTATAAAGTAGAAAGTTTGAGGGGGTCATTTTCAATATTTATTATGCAGTACAGTACAGGTTCATTTAAAATATTGCAAGCACAAGTCTCAATATAGAAAATCTCTTTTCATTAACATTGTGATTATTATAGGGAAATACTAGACTAAATTTACTGCAAATCTAGCAATAGCATTTTATGATTAGATAGCACCTTTCATCCATATATGTTAATTTATAAGAATGTCGTATTTACAAATAAGGTAACATTATGCCAGTGTCTTACATCAGCTTCCCAATTAATCTCATGCCACTCAATAGCATTTATTTTTCATAGGTATTATAAAGTCAGTCCCAACGGCTAAGCTCCTTTGCCTTGTACAATATTTCTATTAATACACCACCCCCCTGTAGAACCTTCCATCTGAGGTTCCAAACGCTTTACAAATTAATTTACTAAGCCTCTCTGCACCTGATTGGCAGATGAGTGCTTTATTATTAACCCCAATTTAAAAGTTGAGGTGCAGAGGGGCTAAATGTCTTTCACACAGTAGTATGGAGGCAGAGCCAAAACAAACCGCAGATGTCCTTACTTCCAGTTCCCATGCTATTACCACTACACTATGCGGTCACCCTTGAGGGAGGCATGTCTTGAACCTGTCTTCCAACTTTCTGTCTTAGTTGGCCCTAGGAACATGGCAGGGAAATTCTTAGATGACAAAGGTTCTTCAGTTTATAGGTTACCTGCAGGAACATTTTGTGTAACACCCTGTAGTCAATTTTAACTTCACTGAATAATCAGAGTTACACCAGAAAATAATTTGGCCCTATGAACAGAAATCAGCCCAGACTAAAATCCCAGACCTTAACACACCTGATATTAGGGATAGTTGAAAACTGATGCAGGGGCCTGGGCAGGTGCGCCGCCAGCTTTTCTGCTGCCCTAGGCGGTGGAAGATCCCGCCCCGAAATGCCGCCCCCCACAGAGGCGGCGGAAGGTCCCGCCACCGAAATACCGCCGCAGTCGCCACCGCCAAAATTGTAGTGCCCGAGGCGACCACCTAGGGTTGCGCTGGCCCTGGGCGCTGACACAACATGATATTTCAAAAACAAATTGATGCAAAAAATAAAGTATTATACAGATTTAAAAAAATTTTCCAATGAGAAAATATTCCACCATGAAACCTAACTTTAAGTATCCAGTATAAAAAGAATCCGGTCATGGTCTCAACAGAGCACTTGCTGTTTTATTATTTATTTTCTTAAACATAGAAGCTATTTTCCTTCACCTACCAAACCCTATTGAACAAGTTCTATAATTAACATCAAAGCAATCTGAAAGCTGCTTGACTTGTTAAAAGCCTGTAAACAAGCAGGAAGCAATAAGGTGGTTTACAAGAGTAGAACATGTATTGGGGAAGGGGGAGAACTATAAAACATTAAAACAGATTGACTGGCAATTATAATAGAATTCCCATTTTTATTAGAACTGTATACTGTAGTCACTTCATTTTTAAAATTTGAGATATGAGACTCATTTGGTCTGTAAAATCAGAATAAACCAATTTGAATTTGATTTACCTTATTATTTTTCAAAACCTTCCCTGAATTAAATTCTTTTTGGCAAGATTAAAAATATATCCTGGATTTTTTTTCCTTTCACTCAAATGTTTGCATTTTCAGGATGTTATTGGCAAATTACTGTCAGGAAAGGCAAGGCCACTGCAGAGAAGCTAAATTAATTCTTTGTATTGGTCTTCACTGCAGAGGATGAGGGAAATTCCCACACCTGAGCCATTCCTTTTAGATGACAAATCTGAGGAGCTGTCCCAGATTGAGGTGTCAAGATGGTATTCATCCAAGAGTTCTAAAGGAACTCAAATATGAAATTGCAGAACTACTAACTGTGGTACGTAACCTCTTGCTTAAATCAGCCTCTGTACCAGATGACTGGAAGATAGCTAATGTAATGCTGATTTTTAAAAAAAGGCTTCTGAGACCATCTTGGCAATTAAAGGCTGGTAAGCCTAACTTCAGTACTAGGCAAAACTGGTTGAAAGTACAGTAAAGAACAAAATTATCAGACACATAGAAGAACACAATACATTGGGGAAGAGTCAAGATAGCTTTTGTAAAGGGAAATCATGCTTCACCAATCTACAAGAGTTCTTTGAGGGACTCAACAAACATGTGAACAAGGGTGATCTGGTGGATACAGTGTACTTGGAGTTTGAGAAAGCCTTTGACAAGGACTTCACCAAAGGCTCTTAAGCAAAGTCAGCAGTTATGGATAATAGGGAAGGTGCTCTCACGGATCAATAACTAGTTAAAAGATAGGAAACAAGGACAGGAATAAATAATCAGTTTTGAGAGTGGAGGGGGTAAATAGTGGGGTCTGCCAGGATCTGCAGTGGGACCAATGCTGTTCAACATATTCATAAGTGACCTGGAAAAGGGGGGGAAGGGTAAGCAATGAGGTGGCAAAGTTCTCAGACAATACAAAATTACTCAAGATAGTTAAGTCCAAAGCTGGCTGTGAAGAGTTGCAAAGGGGTATCACAAAATTTGGTGACTGGGCAACCAAATGGCAGATGAAATTCAATGTTGATAAATGCAAAATAATGCATGCTGGAAAACATAGTCCCAACTACCCATACAAAATTATGGGAGTCTAAATTAGTTGTTACCACTCAAGAAAGATATTGGATTCAGAGATCTTGGATTCAATAGTACTCTGAAAACATCCTGTGAACTTGCAGCAGCAATAATAATAATAATAAAAAAAACCCTAAAAAATATGTTAGGAACTATTAGGAAAGGGATAAATAAGACAGAAAATACACCTCTACCCCGATATAACGCAACCCGATTTAACACGGGTTCGCATACAGGGCGGTAAAGCTCTGACACGCTGCTCAGAGCAGCGTGTTAAGGGTGCCGGGCCAGGCCAGGGGTTCAATAAGGGGCAGAGGGTCTCGGGGGCGGTCGGGGCTCTCCCCCCCCCCCCAGGCCTGGGGGGCAGGAGCTGTGGGAGGGCACTTTTGGGGGCCCCGCAGTCCCAGAGTAGCGCAGGGGAGTAGCAGGGGGCCAAGAGCAGCCCGCTCCGCTTCCCTCGTCACGGCTCTAGCCGTGTCGGTCAGGGGAGGGGGCTTGGGAGAAGGGATCCCCCCGCACTCACCAGCAGTGGCAGAAGCGGAGCGGGCTGGGGCCGGGCTGCTCCGCTTCTTGCCGCTGCTGGTGAGTGCCTGTCGGGGGGCCGGGGGAGAGAGAAGATAGGGGTCGGAACAGTCAGGGGACGGGAGGGTTGGGTGGGGTCCTGGGGATGATCAGGGACGGGGGTCTCTGGAGGGGGTGGTCAGGGAACAAGGAACAGGGGGGGCCAAAGCAAGTTTGATATAATGCAGTCTCACCTGTAACGCGGTGAGATTTTTTGTCTCCTGAGGACCGTGTTATATCAGGGTAGAGGTGTATCATAATGACACTGTATAAATTCATGGTATTCCCACACCATGAATACTGCTTGCAATTCTGGTCACCCCATATCAAAAAAGATATCAGAATCGGAAAAAGTACAGAGAAGGGCAACAAAAAAAGATTAGAGGTATGGAACAGTTGCCATATGATGAAAGATGAAAAAGACTGGGACTGTTCATCTTAGAAGAGAGACTACTAAGCGGGGATATGATAGAAATCTATATAATCATGAATCGCATGGAGAATGTGAATAAGGAATTGTCCTGTGAAGGGATAAACACCACAAGAACCAGGGGTCAACATGAAATTAATAGGCAACAGTTTTAAAACAAACAAAAGGAAGTACCTGAAGGGGGGTTCCAAAGAGGATGGAGCTCGGCTGTTCTCAGTGGTGGCAGATGACAGAACAAGGAGCAATGGTCTCAAGTTGCAGTGGGGGAGGTCCAGGTTGGATATCAGGAAAAACTATTTCACTAGGAGGGTGGTGTAGCACTGGAATGCGTTACCTAGGGAGGGGTGGAGTCTCCTTCCTTGGAGGTTTTTAAGGCCCAGCTTGACAAAGCCCTGGCTGGGATGATTTAGCTGGGAATTGGTCCTGCTTTGAGCAGGGGGTTGGACTAGATGACCTCTTGAGGTCCCTTCCAACTCTGATATTCTATGATTCTAAGTACTTCTTTACACAATGCACAGTCAATCTGTGGAACTCACTGCCAAGGGATGTTGGGAAGACCAAAAGTATAACTGGGTTAAAAAAAATAAGACAAGTTCCTGGAGGATAGGCCCATCAATGGCTATTAGCCCAGTGGGTCCAGGACCCACCCCCCATGCCCTGGATGTCCCTATGCCACTGACTGCCAGAAGCTGGGACTGGACAACAAGGGATGGATCACTAGATAATTGTCCTATTCTGTTTATTCCCTCCGAGGTATCCGACACTTGCCACTATTGGAAGACAGGATACTGGGCTAGATGGACCATTGATCTGATCTAGTATGGCCATCCGTATGTTATTAAATTCAGTTGCTTTACTGGACATTTTATTTAGTTAAATGGGTACTGTCCACTTGAAATCTAGTCTCTTTATATAAAACTGCTACAACTACTGGCGTCCTAGGTTATTGTTTTTACTTTAAAAACTGCATTTTTCTATTTACATTTTTTTATTCTCTTCTCCTGATGTGGGAAAGACTCACACAGAGAACAGGAGAAATTAACGAAGGTCCCAACCCTCCAAAGACTTGAGCAAGTGAGTAATTTTCCACATGTAGTTCTATTGACTATGGCCACAATTCAAGAAAGGATCCCTATTCAGGAAAGCACAGGAGCATACACACATTCTTAATTTCAGGTGCAAGTGCTTTCCTGAATTGGGATCCTTTCCTGAATTGTGGCTGTAGTTAGTAGAACTACATGTGGAAAATTACTTTTATGAATCAGGGCCCGTGTGTGTATTATTACCCGTATTCTTAAATCTTTGCAGAATTGGGGTAACCGTGAAATTGACTAATGTGCAGAAGTGCTAACACATGTACTAAGTAAATAAATAATGGGGGGAAAAAAAACCACACATTTCTCAGCTTGTCCAGCTACCAGAGGTGCTGGAACAATTTTTATAGCATGGGTGAGAACCATCCTGTAAACACTGGATATGATGGAACCCACCTTCAAGCCAGGGGACACCTTCAAGCCAGGAGGTGTGGCACCAATGCCAGCTACAGTAATCTTAGATGGCACTTTTAACAGTACTAGACAAACTTTCAGGCAAAAGTGATGTTTGTCAGTTGTTAGTATACCTTTTAATACTCTATTAAAATACTAAACTTTCATTCGTTCTATTACAGGACTGTTATGAAGTGTTAAGAAAAAATATTACCATTAAAAATGGAGTAATGTAGCTTCTCCATTTTTCTTCCAGTGTCATTAGCTATCAGTTCTAGGGAAACACTAATTTTCACTCACACGAACGCCACAGGGCCTTAATTTTTTAACAGAGAAAATTGTTCTGGAGGAAAGATCATGTGGGTTAGGCCAAAATACAAAGACTAAGTTGTCTGATTATAACTGCGACTACATAGAAGTATGTAGCAGTAAAGGGGCTCCATTGTGTCACAATGTCCCTAGGGAGTGGAAAGGACTGTAATGGGCTCAGGTATAAAAATTACCCATGGGTGAGCATCTATTACATTTTGCCCAGTTTTCACTCAAATATTGGCCCCTTTTCCAGTGAAAAGAAGCCCAGTCCTCTATGAAAATGGGATGGCGGGGGGAGGGAGGGGGATCTACATTTAAAGTTGAAAATTTAGAATTTATTTTTGTATTTAAACCCTGCAGAAATTCAATTCAATCTGAATTGAAGAAAAGCCTCCTTCGCGATTCTGGGGAAATTGTCAGCAGAGCTTTAGAACAGGGTCCATTGCTCTCTATTTCTGCCAGTGCTAAAAATCAGAACGTTTGACGAAAGAGGAAATAATCGTTCTAATGCTTTTTTTGCGCATTTTCCTTAGAGAATGGAGATAAGAGCCTTGCTTGTAATGGATCAAGAATACATCAGTTATTTCCCCAACAATGGCATGACATTTTTCATAAGGGCAAAATGTTCAAGCCTTGAAATAAAGACAGAATTATGAAACTGGCAACAACTGTGACTGCCATGTTCACAATCAGAATACAGTTAAATGCAGTAACCACTCAGCTAGAGTGATGACTTCACAAAGCATTGCTAGCTGTGAAAGCAATAATGAAAGCATAATGCTAGACTGAGGTAACATAGGCATTCGTATACTCATTTACTCTTGATTCTAATGAAGCTAAACTAGAAAGCAGCTATTAATACCTACGTATTGGAAGGAATAAGCCTCTGAAATTTATAGTTGAGGCCTCTCTGTTCATCTGTGAGATTGTTTTCTTAGGAAGCCAGACCCATAATTCTGGGGGAGGTGGATGAGGAAGCTTTGATGTTCAGTGTCAGGAATATGAAAATGGTGCAGTGATGTTTGGGTTACATTCTATCTTAACTCATGTACTGTTTAGTATCTTACCCTGCATTTACTCATACCAACAATAATGCCCCGAAAAGAAACCAGAATGAACTTTTCCCCCCCCTCCTATTAGAGAAGAGCTTAGGTAGACAGTATATACTCAAAAAAAAAAATAATAATAATTTCAGTTCCCTGGTTTTGTAGATACCAACACTCAAGACATACCACTGCATTTTATGTCAATGTTGAAATATGGTGCTCTCATTAATGGTCCTCTTTTCAGATATTCAGGGTTCCTATTCTACACGTTTGTTTGCAACAGACATTGAAATAAAACGGTCTCCCCATTGAAAAGCTTTGTGTTTGACTACCTCAGAAGGTGGTGTACAGGAATATTGCTTTAAAATAAAAAAAAAACGATGCCACTAGGTTGAAGTTTTTTGATCTAAAACAAATGATATTAAATTTCATTTGTAATGGGAAACAAACTTCTGAATAGTTGTAATGAAGTAATTTCAACTCTAATCCTCAGTTGAGTAAAATTTCATTTTGTGGACCCAGAAAAAAAATTAATAGGCTGAATTACAAGGCTGCCAGTTTATACCTAGGGAAATCTGCAGGTCATGGGCTGTGACGGACTTAAATCAGAATAAAAACCAATCTTTTTTGAAAACACAACAACATCATCATCATCCTTCCTAAATTTCAGATTCAACATTTCTTTAAGAAAGAAGCCAGAGCCTAGTTCATCTCCAAGCACCTCGATAAGAGTTAATTTTTGCTTCATTCCTTATTGGTAGTATTCTTAGGAACTTAAAAGACACCAAATCAATAGCACTGGCCATATGAAATATAGTTCTTCTCCCACTGCAATACATTTAAGCCTGTCCACTTGCAATTCAGTTTCAACGTCAAGAGGTTATATTAAAAAAAAAAAAAAAAGGTTAGTAAAAGGGTGGTCAACTAGGGCATGACAACTCCTCCCTGTCAATAGACAGTTAAGACAATCTTACAAACACTTTGCTGGGACACCAATTGTCCATTTCCCCTGATAGTGTTCTACAGATAATGCATCAGATTCTGCAAGGTACTGGCCACCCTAAACTCCTACTGCAGTCAATGGAAGTTTAAGGGCATTTTCGTAATGCAGAATGCATTGACGTAATGGTCAAAAGAGCTCGAGGAGAGACTTTCAAGTGCTCAGTGTCCGCATCTAAACCAGCTCCAAACCCATTCTGGCTACAATTTCAAATGGCTCAACGACTGGTGAGCCCATTTAGGTGCCTAAATGGGAACTGAAAGCTCTTGAAAACTGAAAGCTCCATTTCTGGGTGTTATGGCTAGAATTTTCAGAAGCACTCATGACTTTAAAATTCAAAAATTCTGTAGAGGAATTATCTAATCCTCATGACATCTCTGCAAGATAGCTAGGGTAAGAATTAGCTCCATTTTATAGATGAGGAAACCAGGACAGAAAAGTGAAGAGACCTCCCCCAAGCCACACACAGTCAGTGGAAGAATCAGGTACACAACTCAGATGCCTTATATCTGCCAACGTAGGTTTTCTCCCAAACCACACTGCTTTCCAAGCAGCAACGATAATATGGTCAAGTAAAAAAAGGACAGATGAACCTCCTTCTATCCCTGTTACATTGCTAGACTTTGTTTCTTTCAAGTTCTGAGTAAATACGCTCCCTGAAAATACTAAAAATGGGTTCATATCACAGAGTTCAGATCTAGCTATGAGTGTTTCACACCCTAACTTTTCATCCCATTTCTAGATCCAGCCCATCATGCTAAAGGGCCTATGATCTGAAGCACACTACAAATGAAACTGCATCAAGAGACCTAGTTCTACCTTTCACTCTGTCAAGTCTCCCAGAGACCATCCAAGCCTTTAAGCACACTTTGGGGGGCATTTAAAATTATCCATCTATACTATGAAAGAGACCCAGCTTGTTCACCTGGGTGGGAGACAACTATGTCGTAACCAGGTTCTCAACCACGGTTATTGCCTAGATGGGGACCACTATTCTGAACTTTTTACAATATACCATCACCTAAATTGGAGCCTGCAGATTGATCCAGACAATTTACAATGACTTTAATTGATTCCTAATGCACTTCTCTAGAGACCAGTAGCAAAATATTTACTAGCTTGAGGGTGTGGCTCCGATGGGCAGACATTTTTTAGTTTGCTTATGGTCCAAGAGCCAGTACTGAGATATAGCTCCCTGTCTTTTAAAGACATGCATGCTCATTAACTGGTAAAGGCAGTGTGTGGGGGTAGAGGGGAATGTGCCCATTTCTTCCCAGTTTCATTAGTGCTGAGGGAAAGGTTTATCACAGAGCAGCCATTTTGAGTCTATGGCACTTCCCAGTATTTGTTTTAACTTATTTAGCAGCAATAGCCTTAATAATCAATTTGGCTCACAATTACTATTTCAAAAGGAGCCTCCTATGCAAATGAAGGGGGGAAAGCACTTTACATAGCTATATGTATCTATAACAAAAGAACTTTACATAGCATATATATATTAAAAAATAACATTGCCAGATGGCATAATACAGAACAGAATTAATTTCACACATGATGTTTTCAAGGTGTTAGAACATGTCATAGCTTCTGCTAATAAAATATCTCCCTTTCTCCTCCTCCTTTTAAACTAAGAAAATGCTACATTCCCACTAGGCCATATTTTACATTACATGTGTTTTCAATTCTGATAAGGGCAGCTGATTGCTTGCAAACCTAATTACAGTCAAATGAAAGTCTCTCAGAACCATCATTAGCAATTAGGACCTGCCAGATTTGCAGTGTATCATTTAGAGAGGTATAATTCAATTGCTCATTGAAAAATTGCAGGTGAAACTGGTGATTATAAAGGAGGAAAAGCCTGCAACACGTCACTGCAGGCAAATCTTCAATAAAGTGGCAGCTTCTATGAACGGTTGATCAATGAATGCAGGTGTTTGCTCCAGCACACCACATAGCACAGCTCATCACATTGCTCGGAAAAGGTTAGCTGCATCCTGTCATCTCTTGCTTGGCTTAGTGAATGGTTCTGGATTTCACGTTGTGTCGATGTGCGTGTGTTTTTAAAAAGGAAGCCAAAGGGCCTTTCCAGGAACTTTATTAAATCTGGGTGGATGTGCAGTGCAGAACAATAGGTGCATGCAGCAATACATAATTCTTCAGTGCTTTTCACAGAATACCAAAATCCCCTTTATGCCCAATGAGCTCAATTATATGTTATTAGGCTCCAGCGGTTGTTTGGATGCTTTTCAGCAGCTGGGTGCCTTCATGACAGGCTGGAAATGGGGAGTGTGGGTTAAGTGCAGCTGAGATTTCTGTGACCTTGCTCAGAAGCAAACCATTCACAATCACAAAAATCGCTTGTACTTTACCATTTGTGACCAACTGTGCTGATTTCCAAGAGGGAAGTTAGAATGGAGATGGAATGATAATAGAGTTTACACACGCACATACACAGAACGTGTGTGTGTGTGTAAATAAAATAAAAGATGGCCCCTTTCAAAGGAATGGTTATCAGCGGAGCAATAAAAGCTAAACCAACCACTTAACAACATTGCAATGACACAATGAGGAGAAACAGGATAATGCTGAATACAGCAAGGTTTCCAGCCCGCTCAAATAAGGCATCTCACACAAAGAGGCTCTCCTTTTAAGACCCCTTCCACACCCATGCACGACTTGTACTGACAAATGGGCCATTCTTTTCAGTATTTGCCCTGATATAGATTTTTCTAAACCCATGCCCCACAACTGCATCCCTCACCTACTGCCCAGTCCTCCTCCCATTCAGAAATTCTTCCTCCTTAATCCTGACCATCTGCAAAGGACACCTTAAGTATTAAAAGAGATTTATTCTTCTATTATCTCCCTCTCCCATTATGGTATTAATCCAGTTGATGTGTGCGCACAGCTCACTGTTACCTGTATGTTGTCTTCTCCCTATCCTGCAAAGGGCTGTAATCTAAATTTTCCACAATGAAAACCATGAAAAAGTTGATTTTCCGAATGGTTGAGTTAAGAAAAACTATATCTGAATGAAGCCTCCCAGCCTCACAAGAATTGAAGCATATAAAAAAAAGCATGCGATGAAATGTTTTACAGATGGTGTTAATAAGGTGAACTGAGTAACAAAACCAAGTAAACAGTGCCCTGTCGTGAAATACAAAGCCAACAGGTACTGTATGCAGCTTCATGATAATAGTGTTCCCTTTATAACCTTGTTGCAGGTGATTTATTCCTTTTATTTTAACACAAAATATATGCCTTGTAGGTTGCCACATCATATAGTGAATCTGCTTTTTTAATGTAATAAAAACAGCTGTGCACAGATTAAATAAAAATACCCCTTTCTTCTAAAGAGAACTGGAGGGGAAAAGTAAAACATGTCAATTTGCATTAGGAGATTAAAGTACTATTGAACCATAATATTTCCTATGGGCCAACCTCTGCCTATAGTTACAAGTTGGCTTGGAAGGATTTTATGAGTAAATATTGGTAAACATCAACTTCACTGTATACACACAAACCAATGAAAAAATATTTCCAGTGATAACAGAAATTTACCGATAGGCAAAGAAGGAAAAATGCTACTTGAAAACTTATTAAGAGTTTGATTTAAGGATATTTACATTGTGAATTCTGACGTGATGTTGACCATTTTTGCTTTAAGGTTATAAGCTTCAATTTTTGAATTTCAGCATCTCCTGTCATTAAGTAATTATTGTCTGACTCCCTTCAGTCTCAGCCATCCACAATTTCCTTCAACTGTGAAAATTTCAAATCAATAAAAATGGAAAAATGCTTTAAAATAAACATTGTTATACGTTGAAATTATAAAAAAAATTGAATTGTGTCAAGCCCAGTTACAAGCAGTACTACTCTCAAAGCACTCAGGGCCTGATTGTGTTGCCACTGAAGTCAAAGGCAAAACTCCCACTCATTTCACAGTGCAGAATTAGACCCCCACTAGGGCAGAATTTGGCCTTACGTGTACATCTTGTATTGCACAAATGTCTATTTCCTCACGTACAGTATACTCCAAGGTGCTTCTCCTCTGACCTGCTATTTTACTGTGGTGTAAGCCTAGTGATTTCAATGGAATTGCTCCTGATTTACACCAGTTAAGTGGAAGGAGAATCAGGACTTCACTGTTAAACGTATGATATATGTGTGCACACCATATATTGACATGCCCCATAAGCTATACAAACGCATGGGTCTCTCCCCCCCCTCCCCCTTCCTGACACGAAGTCAGTTTTCAGTCAAAAAATTAAACCATTGTAGAGGGTTACATACGATACATACAGTTGCTTGTCTCTCAAAGCCCACCCACAATTTCATTTTCAATTAGCAGCTCTTGGAAAGGCAATAATAAAAGCAGTTGCAAAGAGCACTCAGATGTCAATGAAAGACTGCAAACCCAAACTGTAAATAGCACATTGTAAATCGCTTGTCACCACTGTCAACTCTCGCTGGGGAATCACACAGCAAGTGACAATCAAACCCATCTGCTTAGCTCCCAGACCAATGCCATCACAAACCATACAGCTACTACCAACCTCCCTGTTCTCTCTCTATTACCCGTCATGTATAGGCTTGTATTAGGGTGTGCAAAGAGCACGACTAACTACAAGCACAGATTAGAATGCAGAGCATGGCAACAGTTATTTCATCTTCTGCAGCAAAGATTTGTTGAATTACTAGAGCGCGCTAGCACCTTTACATCAGTGGAAAAACAAGCTATGATTAAATCAGCAGAACAGTTAATAGCAGCATGTTCTATAGTAAAGATGAAGTTGGGGGAGAGTGGCCATAAAGATCAACCACCAAAATCATTTGCTTTTTGACTTTAGGTTCCCTGGATAACGGGGCACCAGTCAAGGATGTACATAATTCCTGAAAAGAAAAAGACTTGGTAATGTCCAACAGATAGTCCCCCTTCTCCTTAAATGATTCATGTACTGCAGCAACATTTAGTGGCTTCATAGAATGGAGTTTCTGAAGCATGAGCCCCCAACAGTGATACATTTATCGTTTTTAGGTGCCTACTTCAGTGGTGTTTGTCTGTCTTCCTTCTCCTTCAGTTGATTGTCCCATCCCCATTAAAGCTGCTCTTCTCATCGGTCTCTCCATTAGAATCATAGAATATTGGGGTTGGAAGGGACCTCAGGAGGTCATCTAGTCCAACCCCCTGCTCAAAGCAGGACCAATTCCCAACTAAATCATCCCAGCCAGGGCTTTGTCAAGTCGGGCCTTAAAAACCTCCAAGGAAGGAGATTCCACCACCTCCCTAGGTAACGCATTCCAGTGCTTCACCGCCCTCCTAGTGAAATAGTGTTTCCTAATATCCAACCTAGACCTCCCCCACTGCAACTTGAGACCATTGCTCCTTCTTCTGTCATCTGCCACCACTGAGAACAGCCGAGCTCCATCCTCTTTGGAACCCCCCTTCAGGTAGTTGAAAGCAGCTATCAAATCCCCCCTCATTCTTCTCTTCTGGAGACTAAACAATCCCAGTTCCCTCAGCCTCTCCTCATAAGTCATGTGCTCCGGACCCCTAATCATTTTTGTTGCCCTCCGCTGGACTCTTTCCAATTTTTACTCCTTTTATTCATCTTCTGCTCCCTTCACTTCTTTTTCAGGCTGCCTATTCTTAACTGCCCATAAGCATTTGAAACAGAACTTCATACCAGAGAAATTGGTAAGTGTAACAACCCCCTGCTACAGGTCACCATCATGAATAGAAGCCAGAACCTTCAATTCTAATACACGGGGCTCTATCACTTGAGCAGAAGGCGTAACAATGCTAGAGTAGCAGTAGTGTTAGACTCTTGTATTTTATGGGGAGCAGCCACTACACTCGGCATATTTTGTACTGCATGCTCTCTCAGGAGCACACGCTATCAGTTCTCCATTACCGGAAAGAAGGCTACAGAACCTCCTACTAGGGATGATGGAGAAAGTAATTGGTAGGAAAATTATGGTCGGGAAACTAAAAAAAACAAAAAAAGATGGCTTATATATTATCTTCAATTGGAAATTCCCACTGAGTAAAGACAATGACAAGTTTCAGAGTAGCAGCCGTGTTAGTCTGTATCCGCAACAAGAACAGGAGTACTTGTGGCACCTTAGAGACTAACAAATTTATTAGAGCATAAGCTTTCGTGGACTACAGCCCACTTCGGTATGCATCCGAAGAAGTGGGCTGTAGTCCACGAAAGCTTATGCTCTAATAAATNACTTGACTTGGCAATATGCAAATGCAAGACTCCTCCGAAAATATTTTCCAACCTTTTATGTTTTAGTTCCTTAAAATGTATTGTTGGATTGTGTGGATTTTATTTTTATTTTTTTTTTTAGTTTTACAAGTGATTTTAAATGCAAACACTTTGAAGTAAGAAAATGGATCAAAACATTTGTCATAACCTCTCAAAAATGACTGGGTTTTTAACTAGTAACGTTTTTCGTGCTTAGTATAATAAGTGGAAGGGAGAGTGTGAGCAAAGAATTGCACTTGTGAAAAATAGTTGTGTGGATCAGCTTGTCATTGTCAAAAGAACAGGAGTACTTGTGGCACCTTAGAGACTAACAAATTTATTAGAGCATAAGATTTCGTGGACTACAGCCCACTTCGGTATGCATCCGAAGAAGTGGGCTGTAGTCCACGAAAGCTTATGCTCTAATAAATTTGTTAGTCTCTAAGGTGCCACAAGTACTCCTGTTCTTTTGACAATGACAAGCTGATCCACACAACTATTTTTCACAAGTGCAATTCTTTGCTCACACTCTCCCTTCCACTTATTATACTAAGCACGAAAAACGTTACTAGTTAAAAACCCAGTCATTTTTGAGAGGTTATGACAAATGTTTTGATCCATTTTCTTACTTCAAAGTGTTTGCATTTAAAATCACTTGTAAAACTAAAAAAAAAAATAAAAATAAAATCCACACAATCCAACAATACATTTTAAGGAACTAAAACATAAAAGGTTGGAAAATATTTTCGGAGGAGTCTTGCATTTGCATATTGCCAAGTCAAGTCTCCTTCAGGCATTTATTTACAAAAAGCAGAGTTCAAAAGTCCTTTCCCTAGTAAAAAATTTTCACGTTTTCTGGATTTTAATAAACCTGTAGGCACTACAGCCTAGCTGGATAAATACCTGCATGAATACTGCAAGGATTTCCTCCAAAAACTAATTAGCAACCCTTATGATAGCTGACTTGAATGAAATCCATTTGATGAGAGCGCTTCATCTTGTAAATCCTGCATGTGAGAGTTACATTCAGCTGGTAACAGATTTCACAGAGGCATGTCAGCCAGGACTGTTAACCACCATTGAAACAATGAACAATCTCAAGGTACGCAACACTTCCCAACAGGGCTGTACTGTAGCCAGAATTTCACTCCAGGGTGCAAGTACAAGTGACGACATCAAGATTGTATCATTTTGCACTCGTGTAACATGCACATCTGGGACAATTCAGCATTTCTTGTTGAAATGCAAGATAAATATGTTTTACTAATGCACATCCACCCACACAAAATAGCCCCAACTAAGCAGATCCCCCACAGCCCTTATATTATCTTCTCACTAGTATCCCCATATCCTTGCTTCTCTGCCAATTTTAAAATCAATGGGCCCTATGTTCCTCTCATTCTGATGTGACTGTAATACTACTGACTTCAGTGGTGTGAATCAGTCTCATCCAAAAACCCCAGGAGACCAAATGACTGCTGGGAAAGAGAGTGCTGGCTGGGGAAAATAAGAATAAGGGTGTATGATTGTGAAGTGGTGCAGGGAGAGAGAATGCTTCGTTAATACAAAAAAAAAAAAAAAAAAAGAACTGCATTTGGAACCTTTCCTTTGCCTAGTTTCTGCAGGTTGTTTACTACTTGCATTGAAACGCAAAAAAGAGAAGGAAATATATGCTGGATTGAATGCCTCTGGGTATGTCTTCTTAAATAAGCTTTGCCATCTTTTCAATGATACACCCCCCCCCTCTTTCTCTTTCTCTGTTTAAGTGCTAAAATCACCTGGATTTGTCAGCCCCTAAACTGCTGATGAGAGTGTGTTCTTATCTAAAGAGATGTACCTCAATCACAGGCATTAATTGATATTGGATAGGATACTTTATTCCTTCTCACTCTGTCTTTTTTCAGTCTTATCCCTCTGGAATTAAGCTCAGATTTACCAGCTAAAAGTGAAAACATTTTCCATGACATCTGTCAGCTCAATAGCTTCTGAGTCGGTATATATTTAATCTTTAAAAAAACAAGCAAAAAAACCCCACACCCCCTACCCTACAACCTCATAAATAACCTCCATCAGCACATAGGGTGACTCTTTCATTGCTTAAGAGCCAAGTAGAAGGTTTGCATCTGATAATATGCAATGACATGGGAATCAAGTGTGGTAACAAGTCACATTTTATGAAGACGATGCACACAGTAGACACTTAAAATAATCAGATCCTCTTAAAAGGAACAGAGTCAGAAATTTGTGTCAGAACATAGAAAATGCTTCTCTTCCTCTTCAATCCTTCAACACACAATTTTAAGTCCCCGACTGCGTTTTCAACTCTTCCTCGAACAGTTCTGTAGTGGCAACTGCCTACTCAAATTTTGCAATACCTACTCCAAACAACACAATTGCTGCATCAGCTTTATTAAAGACAATTCACCAACTTTCCAAAAAGTAAAAGGTAACAAAATAGTATGCATGCAGAATAGGCATTTTAAGTTGTCCTCTGTGCTGAACCACTAATCTCCAACTACCTTAGTTCTAAACATTGTAAGTTTAAAAATATTGTAAATTATTTTTTATCTATAGTTACAACTTTGATTATTAAAAATGAATAGTCAATTTACTTATTACTGACACGTTATTTACTCTTTGAGCTTCCCTCAGCTCAATGAAAATCACCTTTGCCTATAGTCATTTCCACTTTCAGGTTCTCAGTTCTGCAACATTTAGGTTGCAAACACTGCAGAGAAGGGCTTAGTCGTTCTCTGTTTTCATTGGAATTAAAAACAGACATGGAAAAATTGTATTAATCTTAGGTAAAAGCTTGTTTTTAATCACATGTAAGTTTCAGACAAATTTGAACTTGTATGGTCTCTTAACTCTGCTATTCTCCAGCTTGACAGACAAATTAGCACGTATGATATTTTTATACACAATATACGAAAGTCTCCAAAGGATTAGTCTTCCATACAGAACTGATATAAATACAAAAGGAGATATTACATATATATTTCTCAATCAAAGAAAGATTTGGAAGCAAGGCTATTTTTTTTTTTTTACAACCCCCCCCGGAAATATCACACCTGCCACTAAGATTTTTTTCTTTTTTACGTGAGGAACAGACTTCTCTACAGATTGTTGAATTATGAGCCCAAGTTGCCAGGCTCCAGTGCTGTAATCCTGGATGCTATGCACTCCCTCATTTCCTCACCTGTGAGCCACAGCGACTGCCGTAAGAAGAGCAATGTAAGGTAGGTGTGAAGTTCTTGCTCAGGGGAATGGTGATTAGTAACCCAAAAGAGTACACACTAGTACCACAGACACTCTACAAATGAGCTCCTTGTACAGTAATCAGTCTTCCAGTTCCATTTGTCTTGATTAGCAGCTCCCCCTCTCACAATTACCTCACCTTGCCCTTGTTATTCAGAGGGAGTCGCATGCTTCTGTGTACAAAATCTCAAGTCAACAGAAGCATATTCGTGCCACAGATTCATCCTGATTCCTGCTGGCTTTTCTGCTGCCTTTAGAACCCCGAGATGCTGCACTCCCCGGCCTTGCCAGTCTTACAGCCTGCCCAAGTGAGGCTCTGTAGCTTAAGAGAAGAACTTGCAGCCTCCGGCATTCTTGCTCATCACCTACCACCTAGAGTCATTACACAGGTCTCCCTTCCTCCCATTCCATCTAACAGTCCCACTCAGCGTCCCTCTCCTCCTACCAGATAAGCTAGCTGTAAATGAAAAGGAAACACCAGGTGGCCCAACCATAAGACAACCGGAAAGTGGTTAAAAGAAGCATAAGAACCACCGGGATCTAATAAGCAGATCCCACGGACTATATATGAAGAGAAGATATGCAACCCTTCCCCCGCCCCCAAACAAATAACTTGTCTCCCACCTGTCTGAGTCCCTTCAGTAATTTCTTCCTTTTCCCAAGGTGTTGGCAAAGATTGCGGTCATTTTCCCGGTCTGAGCTGTACTGGTGATGGTTAAGTCTGTGCTTTTTTGGATGGTACGACAGCCCATTGGTAAGTGCTTCCCGTTTCTTCTTGGCCAGAGGATTCTGATGCTTTTCCACACGTTCCTGAGGCTTCAGTGCTACGTCCTTCTGCACAAGAGGGTGAAGGTGGGGCAGAGTGGGAGAGGAGAGAGAAAATACAGAATTATTGGTTGTGGTACAGGCTGGGAAATGACTTCTTTTCATGTTAAAAACAAGCCCATTGCATTTGTGCAGCTCTACTTCACTGAAATAGACTGGGACAGATCCACAGGCTCTCTCTGTATTCAGCGCAGTTCAGAGAAGGCACCACAAAGGAAGCAGTAAACCACCTTTGTGGGTTCATGATCCTCAAGCCACCAACCACTGGTCCAGGAACAACTCAGGGAAGCCTCTGGGTTGCTCTAAATTATACCAGCTACAACGGCCTGCCCTAAAGGGCTGTTCTGCCAGGCAGGGATCGCCAAGTGCATCAGCTAAATCCCCCAGCCCTGGCCACATCAGGCACTTGACTCTGTGCTGCCAAGAAAGTTTTTATATGTTGCAAATCTCCAGCTGGCTGACTGAACGGATTTTGGCAAGGCTGCTTTGAATCTCCACAGAAGCGCAAAGCAGCTTTAAGTGGGACCTAATGGGTTCTCTCTCAACCAAAGAACTTTAAGTGTAGAATAAAATTCTAAAGCTACTGGAATTGAGGGGTCAGATACATCTAGTGTCATTACTCATTACAATGTTACATGACTCACTCTCATCACACACATATATACCTGCATCCAGCCCTGCCTCTTGGCGTGAGTTCATCAGCACCAATATTTGCAAACACAACCCGTTTATCAACTGCTTGTACATTTATTAAGTCAACAAGTGCTTATAAGGCTCAAATTAACAAACACCATGTTTTTTAAAGCAGTCTCTAGACTTTCAAATTTCTTTCGGCACATTTAGATTTGGGCCCAAAGCAAAACAAAGGCCTGATTCAAAGCCCATTGGAGTTAACAGGGGTCTTTGCAATTACTTCACCTGAACCACCCACCCACACAAGTGTTTTGGGAAGTTTACATCTAGGTCCCAACTTGGTAACTGACCCCTATCTCTGCCATTTGCACGATTGTTGTCCCTAGCCTCTGTTTGCCAGAAGCTGGGATGGGTGACAGGACATGGATCACTTGATGATAACCTGTCTGTTCATTTCCTCTGGGGCACCTGCCACTGGCCACTGTCAGAGGACAGGATACAGGGTTTGATGGACCTTTGGTCTGGCCCAGTATGGCCGTTCTTATGATCAACTCTTGGCTGCAGACACCCTCAAATCCTTGGTAATAATCAAATTTGGATGCAGATGTTGTGGCTCAAGCCCACTACTATTTGTTTCCCTATCAACATTTAGAACATAGAAGCCTATTTTTAAATAGATTTGGAAGGATTAGTTTTCATCAGTAAATGTTGAATTCACCCAACATACACAAACAAACAAACAAACATTTCCATCAACAATAATCTAAATTTAGAGACAGGGAAAGAAAGAAAAATTATGTTTGAGAACTTTTTATTAGAGTTTAATTTTAGGATTTGGTATGTTTTGACATGTGACATTGACAATTTGTGTTTTATTGTTAAAGCTTTAACTTTTTATAGCTCGATGGCTAGTCATTGAATAATTATTGTCTGACCCGTCTCATTCTCTCAATCAGATATAATTACCCACAGCTTTGAAAATGTAAATAGATAAAAATAAATGCTTAAAAACAGATATTTGTCAAAATAAAAAAATAAAAATGGAATTCTGCCAAGTCTATTTAGACAACGTAGCACTGAGCATACTCTGCTAACATGTCAGGCTGAGTGGATCTTGAGCACCCAGAGGAATAGCTACCAGCCTTCCTAGCTCAAGGTTCCCCATGTCCTCTGGTCCTGGAGCCTTCAGACCTCAGTTCATCGTAACTTCAACATTACAACTGCTGATGGAACAAGCTGGGAATGAAAGATAGAGCATAAGAAAGCTCTGCGATGCCATTGGTTCTCTTAGCACATGCAGGTTCGGAACAAGAAGAAAATACCACAGACTCTGCCAAAAATATTATATAAGAAGCCAGACAAATTTTCCTGATCCGGATCAGTGAACAGAAATACACCTCACCATCCATTTGGCTTTTGTTAGAAAACTCCCTCTAAATGCTTACTTCACAGGATTTATACCTAAAACCATGAACAGAGTTAGAGTATGTCTTCACTACCCGCCGTATCGGCGGGTAGCAATCGATTTATCCGGGATCGATATATCAAGTCTCGTTAAGACGCGATATATCTATCTCCGAACACACTCACCGTTGACTCCGGCACTCCACCAGAGCGAGCGGCGGTAGCGCAGTCGACGGGGGAGCCGCGGCCGTCAATCCTGCGCCATGTGGAACCCAGGTAATTCAATCTTAGATACTTCGATTTCAGCTATGCTATTCGCATAGCTGAAGTTGCGTATCTTAGATCGATCCCCCCCCAGTGTAGACCAGCCCTTAGTTAAAGTGGAGGCGGTCACTATTCAGCTTTGATATTGAAAAGAACAGGGAGCGTTTTACAGTCATTAGAGAGGACTGAGAGCAAGGACTCGGGTTCTGTTCCCAGGTCTGCCATTCATTTAAGGCACCTTAGACAAGTTCCTTAGCTTCTCTGTGCCTCAGTTGTATTCATTTGTTATTAACCATTTCAGAGGAGAGTTAGTAGCCTTAATCCATGTTTTTTAAAAGGCTTTAAGATCAAGGCACTTCACCTCTCTGTGCTTTCGTCTCCCCATCCCTCCTCTGTGTATAGAGCTTTGAGAACCACTGAAGAAAAGCATTATATAGAGACTTGGCAGAATTCAATTTTTATTTTTTAAAAAATAATTTTGATGAACCAAAATAATCTATTTAAATGTTCACAGTTGGAGAATGAAGGAGGGATCAGAATAATGATTTAATGACAGTAGATGTTGAGATTCAGAAAGCTAAAGCATTATAACCAGTACAACACAAATTGTCAACATCACACATGTCAAAACATACAAAGTTAATATCCTTAAATCAAACACTAACAAGTTCTCAGGAAAAGTAAGCAAAATGCTGCTTGCTCATCTGTAAAGTTTTATCAATCATTGATAGATATTTTTTTATCAGTTGGTGTGCGTACGTTGAAATCGACATCTACCACTAAAAACCTAATTCTTCCAAGTCTAGTTATATGGCAGCTAGGTAATTATTATTAACATGGAATACGTGAAAGAAGTGTTAGCTTGTCTTCCCAGTCCCACTAAAATAACATCCCCATGCCTAAGATGTTATATTTTGACCGATATTTTTCACCGATTGTTAAGTCAGATACTCAGCTGATATAAATCAGCATAATTCCACTGACTTCACTGAGGATTGACTTCAGGAGTACTATACCAAGTTGATGATAGTGGTAAAATTTTTTGAGTTTAAAATCTATTCACCATCTGGTCTGACCTCCTGCATTACTCAGGGTAAAGAATCACCCAGTATTTCCAGCATGGAGCTCAGTAATTTGCGGTTGAACTGTACTGAAATACATTGACAAACTCTTAGTAAAGCCAGACTTTCCACAGACCCCCTTCAAAATAAGTGGACGTGCCAGAATTACAATTCATATGCTGTAATGCACTGAAACAAAAAGGTGCTTCATTATGAAGGAAGTTATGCTATATCTGAGCTCACAATCACACTTTATTCTGTGAAGTCAGCATAAAATCTACTGGTTTATGAGGAGCACTTACACAAACCTGATCGTACTTGTACCCAGGGACTTTGTTAGGCTACTGGATTTAGTGTTTGTGCCTTAAAACCACTATCAGGACCCACAGTAAATTCCAAAGGGGAGGGGAAGAGAGAAGAGAGACTTTTGTGGGAAAAATATTCCCCTAACGGCGAGAAAGCTTCTGCAGGAATGTTTCTGTGGCTAAGAATCTAAATGCAACAGTGGCAGAATTCCAAACTTATAAAATGTCTCGAGGGTCTAATACTTCCATCAAGAAGTGACTAACTCCCATTAGCATTAATGAAAGCTGCTGGATGGGCCATAATTCCCTGCTGCTCTGAAGGGTAGCCCAGATACAGCTGGGTTAAATCTTTTAAACCAAACCCCCCATATCTGAGCTAAGTTTGCCAACAATTCTGTTGAGTTTAGAGCCATCACTATGCAGAGTCTAGTTAGTTTATTATTTGGAGTGGAATTCACCTGTAAGGGCATCTCTCAGTGTACACCCAAGGCAAGTGAACAAATGGGACCTTAAGTTTTTGGGGCAAGGTCATGACCTAATTCTCAGATAGGCGATAATTGCTGCATTCCCCAAAAGATGTGATATACTCTGCTCACTGCTAGAAATAGAGACAAGAGAGCAATGCATTCATGCAGCTCGCAGTTACAAATCATGAAGCGGGTCTCGCCTCCAATTTGGTGGGTTACCTTTGCATTAGCTTTAGATTGCTCAATACAAAGAAATCAGAACCAAATTACTCCAGAACAGGCACCAGCCTTTTGCTGCCTTATATCGCGGTAGGATTCATAACAGAGTGCTGAGGCCAAAATCTTATCCCTTTGAAGTCAAAGGCAAAACTTCCCACTGCCTTCAATTTCACCAGGCTTTAGCCCCTAGAAAACTAAGACATGAGTCCAGTTTTTTGTCTGCAGAACTGACCGGCAGGTGAAGGAAGTGGTGTAGTAAGAGAAGTACTGGGTTTATAATGGCGCCACTGGCTCCATGGCACCAGGCCCACACTTGGGAAGGGGCCCATAATCCTGGGTCGGGGTGTGTGGGGGGGGAGGTGAGAAGAGGGGTGAGGACAGCAGGCAGGAGGCTGGGGAACCGGGGGGGTGGGGCTCAGCTGGCCCAGGTTAGGGGTTTCTGGCTGCCACGTGCGCACACAGCTCCCCCCAGCTCCACCATTATTCGAATGTGGAGGCCAGGGAGTGTGGGGGTTCCAGCCCAGGCTGGGCAGGAGGCGGCACTGGCACCCCGACCACCAGTGGGTGCTCCTTGCTCCAGGTAAGCCTCCTCGGCCCATGCCCTGCGGAACAGGTGGAGCCCCATCACTCCATCCCCACCCCCCCACTAGCACCGCTGGGGAAGACTTCAGGACAAACTGCTCTGTGCCCATATGCCCCACCCTGTATGGTACAGTACTCCAGAAAAGGCCAGATTTGACGTATTTTTTTTTCCTTCGGTCTTGGAAGCCTCTGAAATAGGCTACTGTCTGACAGAATAACGGATTACATACATCACTGGATGTGTTCTGCTATGGTAATTCCTTTGTTCCTCTCTTTAAAGCTGCTGGGGAGAAAGGAAATAGATGGCAGAGGGCTGATTTAGCAGAGTACGGGAGGTACAATAGGCTTGGCACTCGATGGGAAGAGCAGCCCCTCAGTGGGCCTCAACATTTGAACAACAGGCTTTCCAGCTCCCTCCAGACCCAGCCATCAGCAGACAGCCTGGAATGACGCAGCTCCCCTTTCTTTACTACATTCTAGTCCCTTTTCAAAGTAAGAGAGTCATGGATGAGGGGATCTGAGAGACAGAAGACACAGCACAGCCAGCAAGAGGAGTTCTGTCAAAACATTCACTGTCCATTTATGTTTACCACTGCTTGGCTCCTCCTGGAGCAGCAAAAGAAGAAGAAAGCATTCTGGCTGACCACTGGCCTGGCCTGAGACTGGAAGCGGGTAACAGAGTCTGAGTGGAGGCGAGGACTAAGGGTATCACTGCAGCAAGCAGAGTTTGATTCACTTCAGGAAAGGAGGGAGCTGGAGCAGGCAGAGCTAAATCCAGAGAAAGAAAAAGATTCCATATTAAATTCACAAGGATGAGTAGCAGCATGGTTCACTGAATAGGGCACTGGACTAGGAGCAGGAAACTTCAGTTCCATTCCCAGCTTTGCCCCTATCCTGCTGCGTGACCTTGGGCAAGTCTAACTTCCCCTATCTGTGGCTCAGTTTCCCCTTCCCACCCTTTGCTTGTCTTTTATATTTAGATTGCAGTAAGAGCAGGGACCATCTCTTACTACACCTCTACCCCAATATAACACTGTCCTCGGGGGCCAAAAAATCTTACCGCGTTATATTGAACTTGCTTTGATCCACCGGAGCGCACAGCCCTGCCACCCCCCCCGGAGCGCTGCTTTACTGCGTTATATCTGGGTCACGTTATATCGGGGTAGGGATGTATATATACGTACAGTGTCAAGCACAACGAAGGCCCAATCTCACTCATGGCCACTAGGCACTGCCATAATACAAATAATAAATGTCATTAAGGTGACCGGGGGCCATACGCATACCTAGATAGATAAGGAGACTTGGTATTTCGTGTCAGGCACAGTTTTCAACAGCTACACACAAGAGCTGGTTCAAAATGGATAGCTGATCCTATGAACGATACATTCTTATCTTGGTGTTTCTCTCCCCTCTCCCTCCTACACACAAACGTCTATAGTATTAAATAAATAATATAAACACATAAGCCTTATTTTAAAACCAACTACCGGTATGTCATATCATTCAGAGGCATCTTTCATCAATAAGGTGCCTTAAATGTATAAGTACGTAATTGCATGCAATTCAATACAAATGTGTATTACTATTTATGAGCGTACTGTATAATCTAAAAAAAATCCATTTGTTTTATTTCTATGAGGCACATGAATCAAACCAATCTCTCTCTCCGTGCCCAACACAGAATAGCTGCATACGCGGAATGGTCTCCTGCCGTGACTCAAGCAAGCAGGAAGCCTGCTGAAGTCTGCCGGGTGGCAGTGCCATCATCTTACTCCAATTAATATGAAGATTTCAAACCAAATTATGTGTCTGGGAAGGAGCAGAGGCAAAGCATGGACGCACAGAGACTGTTTTACACAATGGGAGCTTTGAAGCACATACAGAGTTCTCAAAGTACCAGCGTTGGGTGAAACTTGCCCCGTTTATTTCAAAGGAATTGATCACCGTAGTATCTAAGTGCCAGCTTAGATATAATGGGCCAGAGCCTCGCTGGCAGCATAGCAGTCGTTCTCACAGCTTTGTTGGGTGAACGCGCTCACAAATCCTAGGTATCTGGTCCCCAGCAAGCTAGTTTGCATCTGAAGCCTAGAGCCTTGAGCTTCCATTTCAGCAGCCAGAGAACAGCTGGGTGTAGGGCAGAGGTAGGCAACCTATGGCACGCGTCCCAAAGGCGGCACGCGAGCTGATTTTTAGTGGCACTCACACTCCCCAGGTCCTGGCCACCAGTCCGGGGGGCTCTGCATTTTAATTTAATTTTAAATGAAGCTTCTTAAACATTTTAAAAACCTTATTTACTTTACATACAATAGTTTAGTTCTATATTATAGACTTATAGAGAGAGACCTTCTAAAAATATTAAAATGTATTACTGGCACGCAAAACCTTAGAGTGAATAAATGAAGACTCGGCACACCACTTCTGAAAGGTTGCCAACCCCTGGTGTAGGGGATCCCTAGTTACTTCCCCCGCAAACCAATGGTTTGAGCATTGGCCTGCTAAACCCAGGGTTGTGAGTTCAATCCTTGAGAGGGCCACTTAGGGATCTGGGGCAAAATCAGTACTTGGTCCTGCTAGTGAAGGCAGGGGACTAGACTCAATGACCTTTCAAGGTCCCTTCCAATTCTAGGAGATAAATAAATACATTAATGGAGATATCCTATTTATTTAGCCATCTGTGCCAGTGACCAAGAGGGGAAACGTGATATAGGAACTGGTATAGCAGCTCTGTCAGCCTATGCTAAGGGATTCTTCTCCCAGGAAAGACAAAGCCACAGAAAGAAGCCCTAATGCAGCAGAGAACAAGGCCAAGTTTCTTGGCTGAAACTCCAGGTGTTCAGATTATTAACAGGTTCAAACCTCAGTCTCCATGAAATGTTTTTATGGGTTACTTTTTGTTCCGGTTTCATTCTGAACTGGAAAGGGGCTTCGTTTCTGAATCTGCTTTGAATATGCCCCTAGACAATGGAAATCTTTTTGGGGAAAAAAGCACGGTATTTCAGAGCTAGCACATCCCAACTTTTACAGTTTGGAATACAGTTAACCTGGAGTGAAGCTTGAAAATATACACCATACTTGCCATAAAACCCTTAAGAGAAGAGTGTGGTTTTGTTAAAAGAAAAAAACCACAAGTGTTACAAAGCAATGCAACTTCAAATTAAATGTTCCATTTAAAAAAACAAACAAAAAAAAAAAATTAAAAAAAACCCCCAACAATGTAAAACAACCTGTTACAAAGCGACCTGAGCTCTGTAACCCCATTTTACTGCCAACCGGAGAACATTCAGAAATGAAGACAACCCAACCCATCCATTGCAAAAACTTTACATCACTCAAATTACACCTGACAGCAGTGGAGTGCAGGTAGTACCTCTCCCTTAAAGTACCCACAGCCCAAATGCCAACGTCCCAGAGCAACAATTACACCAAGATGACTTTTCAGAGTCAAACAACAGTTGTGCATACTATTCAGAATGTCAATTGCAAAAGGAATGCTTTGGATTTCAAAGGAAATAGCATCTAAAAGGGTCTTATAAATAGGCCATGAGAAGACTGAGTTCGGTGTCTGTCATGGACCCCAATGAAGAAAGAAGGAGCTGTTCTTTTTATGCCATTTAGAAAATTTGGTTTTACGTGTTACAAAACACAAAGCTGGAAGCAGCTGTCAGCTTTGTCTATGCTTTATGGACCTTGTCTTTGGAGATGCTAAGCACCCTCTATCTTCATTGAAGCCAATGGGAGTTGTAAAGGGAAGAGTGTGCAGGACTGAAATATAAGCATGAGAAGGAGGAGGAGGAAGGGGAAGTATCTGTTTTTTGGGAGGGTTTTGTTTGTTTCAAACACAGCAAACTGGATATTCAGAATTTAGTTATCAAGAAATTAAGATGTCTAGACTACACAGCTAAGAACTGGAAATCCTGACGTTTAGTTAGCAGCATGCACAGAATCTCTCTATCTAGTAAGTTAGCCAAACAATTGGAACACTAGCAAACAGCTGCAAAAACTGCATTACAAGAAATAATTCCAGTCGGATGACTACCAAAGTTCCTATCATACTTTGGCAAATCTTGATCAACTCACACTGCCGAGTTTTGGAATAATTCTCTGACTTGATTGATGGAAATGTCCTTCAGTGATGCTCTTAGTTCGGCTTACTAATTTACCACTATAGTTTTGGCAACATCAGCAAGACCTGGAGGCCTGAAAATGATGCACTCACTGCTCCCTGAAATCTTTCAAAATTAGAAAGTTGCATAAGATGTTTTTAATAGTCCTTCATTTTTCCTTCGGATATAACAGCTAAACGTAGCTATAGCTGGATTATGCTGAAACCAAGCTTTTGGAAACATTTAAGGAAGCAACACAGCATGGGGGTAGGTGAATAGGAAGTGCACTACAAAAGAGAACGGATTTCTCAAACTTTGGAAATTACATGATTTGTAGGACACTGAGGATTGGAGGAGAAAGCCATGATGTCAAGCACACTAAGTGGCTAACAGATCCACTAACCCAAGCAATTTACTCAAGTTACTAGATCTCTGCAGAAAGGTTTGATCTTGGTCTTTTTGTTTGTTTGCTTTGTGTTTGAAAAATTACACTGGTCTACAATTTTTGAGAAGTCGTCTGCTTCAGAGATAAAATGTGCTATTTATTATGTATTTTGATGTGCTGAATTCAAATATGACAATTAAAACAACTGATTGGCTACTGTTTCTAAGATATTTAAGTTTTTACATTTTATGTCTATGTATATTGTGTCGATGATAGAGTTTTAATCAAATTGTAAACCTAGGTCTTCATGTGTTTATGGTTGCTTTACATGATAATATTGCACCTGTCCTGTTTATGTAACACTTTAAAAATCAGCAAAAGGGTTATATAAATAAAATTTATTATGAAACAAAAGGCAAAAAACTATTCTGTACATAGTTTAGTCCTATTCAGTGTCTACTCGGCACTTCGTGGCTTGTCTCTTGTATTCATTAAATGGAGCATCTCTTGTCACTGTCCAGCAATAGTCTGCAAGCATTAATGGGCTCTATTTACCCTGATAGCGTTTCTCCATTGTTGCAATGTCCTGGTGAAATCGCTCGCCGTGCTCGTCGCTCACTGCTCCGCAGTTCGCTGGAAACAAAATCTAAATGAGAGTGCAAAAAATGTATCTTTAGTGACATGTTGCAACCCAGGCTTTTGTACGCTTTGAGGAGGTTTTCCACCAACAACCTGTAGTTGTCTGCCTTGTTGTTTCCGAGAAAATTTATTGCCACTAACTGGAAGGCTTTCCATGCCATCTTTTCCTTGCCACGCAGTGCATGGTCAAATGCATCATCTCGAAGAAGTTCACGAATCTGAGGACCAACAAAGACACCTTCCTTTATCTTAGCTTCACTTAACCTTGGAAATTTTCCACAGAGGTACTTGAAAGCTGCTTGTGTTTTGTCAATGGCCTTGACAAAGTTCTTCTTCAGACCCAGCTTGATGTGTAAGCTGTGTGGTAACAAAATCTTCCTTGATTCAACAAGTGGTGGATGCTGAACACTTTTCTTCCCAGGCTCCAATGACTGTTGGAGTGGCCCATCTTTCTTGATGTAGCGGGAATCTCTTGCACGACAATTTTAAGCATCATTTTCGTTCTCAGTGAACCAGAATTAGTAAAGTTTGACTACATTTATTTCAGAAGCATTTTGGCTGTAGAACAGTGTTATTATCCAATCTCTCCCGCATCTCCCTTGAATCTCACAACAAAGTAGTTCAGTGCTGTGCAACAAACTGCAGATGAAAAGCTGTACCAGTCTGCAGGACCCCATGATGTTACAGATGAAGGCAGAAACAATAGAAAGAGCACTTGGCTGTCTGTTTGAGATATGGTTCATAAAAAGAGTCTGCAGCAATGAGATTGCTTTGATTTTTCATACAAAAATCGGTGGTTAACAATATCATTGATATACATGCAGTTCCTTTTTGGGTGCTGCTGATATAAATTACACACGAAAAAACTATAGTAGAAGAACATTAAGGTCTCAAAATTAAACTTTCAAAAATCAGGAGATGCCAGAATTAAGGTTCCTTGTGCAGCCTTAATTCAGCCCCGTTGTGGGTATGCATTACGATAGTCTTTAATTACATGATCACATACTATTTTTTTTCCCCACCATGCACAGAAAGGATGGTGTACAGGTAAGGAGCAGCAATTCAATATTTTGTTTTCTTCTCATTGTTCAGTGTGTGGCCCCATGCCTTAATTTGCACACTTTTCAAACAGCTTTAAAGACAGCATAACTAGTTTTTTCCTGGGCTCGTCTATAGCATTTATCACAACAGTATACGAGTGCTTCACAAATATTAATTAATTTATTTACACAACACACTTGTGAGATGGGGGAATATTCTTCCCAAAATTACAGATGAACAACTGTGGCACTAAGACATTAAGGTCAAACTTATCCACTAATTTTGGGTGCCCAATTTGAGATGCCTGATTTATTTAAAAAAAAAAAGTACTTAGCATTATACAGCTCTTCATATGTTCAAGCACAGCTCACATTCACTTCAGTTGCAGCTGGGAATCTCACTCCCAGCTCTTCATCCGAGTCTTAGTCTTCTCACCTAACCAGTCCCTGCCTCCACTCCTAAGACTTCTTGTTCCAGTTTTCTTCCCCAGCAAGTCTCATCCCAGATCCAGCCCCATCCCCATCCCTACTCCAAGTCTCCTTGCCCAGCCATTTCCAATTCCCCCAGCTCCCACCACTAGTTTTCTTGCTCAGTCAGTCACAGTCCTCCCCAACTCCCAGTCCCAGGCATCTTGCACCCAAACTCCCAGCCAAAGTTTCCATCTCCCCCACCCTTCTAGTCTCCAGGCCCGGCTTCCACCCCATCTCTCCCCCATGCTCCTTGTCCTAATCTACGCCCTCAGTCTTACGGTAGCTCCCTCTGAATTCAAATCAGGCAGCGTCCTCACCCTGTCTGGGCCCAACAGAGCAGTCACTGGGAGTACAGGAGAAACAGGTGCCCTCCTCTCAGTTCAATTGCCCAGATCTGCATAGGGTGGGGCCAGGTGCCAGGTTTTTGACCGGAAAGTCCAGTTGAAAAGAGGGCCTGACCTTGTCCAGTCAGATATACTGACCAGACACCCAAAGTTCGGTTGTTGCAGGCGGGGGAGGTGCCAGCCCATCACCCACACCAGCCCCTGCTCAGTTGGGGCCAGCTCCTCTCCATATCAGGCAGCTACAGTTCCCAGCCCCACCTCTACAGATGAAGCCCTCCTGAAGCAGGCAGGGCCAAGGAGCGAAGAAGGGAGAGGGCCTAAGAGAGAGAGGTTCCAGCTCTCCTGCTGGAGTGTCCATTTTTTAAAGGATTACAAAGTTGGCAAGCTTAGATCTGGACCAGACGAAGCAGAGAAAGTCATGGTCAGCTCCAGGCTGGAATATGCTCAGTGTAAAATGGGATCTTTGGGGAATTTAACTGCTAAAATCTAAGCAGTCTCTACTGAGCATGTGCCAATTGCAATTTTTCAGAGGCCATGTTTTGGCAGATTTTTACCGGTACAGCAAAGACCATCCCCTGCCAAATTTCAAGTCCCTGCTCCAAAGCTGTTGGGTACTAGAACTTTTCAAAGAAAACATCACCAGAATTTTTTTAACCTAGCAAAACTATGCGTTTTTCCCTAGCCTCATTCTCAGAAATGGATGAACTGATTTGGCTGACATTTTTCTAGACACATTCAGCCTGAGGCAGACTCCTGACATAGAAGATTTGAAAGCAAACAGTTAAAGTTTAACAAAGTTACAAGCATCTGAAAATTGGGGCTTACAATGGAAAATGTCAGGCAACCTTAATAATAGCTGGTGTTACCAGCCCTACCTGTAACATACATATATATGTTACATACACACACACACATATATACACATACATATATATACATATACAAATACACACACACACACACACCTACAAAGGTGAGTGATCATCTGAACTGTACTATCCCTAACTCAGGCTCTGCAGGATGTTTTGACTTGTGCTCTCTCTGGACTTAGTTAAAGGACACATGAATACCAGTTCTTTCTTTCTTAGATCTTGCATAAACTATATTTTGTGGTGTGCTAATGATGTTTACAGGGTGTTTATTAGGGCGCTAGATCTAAACATATAATGTGCAACATATTTATTTCAACACACTTCACCTCTTTCCACTATCCAACATCCATGAGACTGGATCGTGACTCAAATTCATTCAGTGTTTGAATTCATCTGAGACATTTTCAACAACCTTCATTTACGTTATGGCTTGCTTTAAAAAAAAAATCACATCTGGTTTGCTTATTTGTGATTAGTTACATAGGCCACATGATATTGTTTCTGTTCCCTGTCTGGACAAGAATCGCACGTTTATGACCTAATTAAGCTAAACATGTAAACGTGCTAAAGTCAATGGGACTTAATACAATGCTTTTTAAGTGCTTTGCTGAATCAGGGCTCTAATCAGGTATCTGGTGTGACTTCAAAGAAAGTATATTTAGAAAGCAGTTTCTGCATGTATCCAAGTACAAAAGAATCAGATTCACTTTTACACAAACTTTGACAGCAGAATTTAATCACACAACCTTTTGCAGAAAGCAAACGCAAAAGGGGTACCGAGACAGCTGAAGCAACTTAGTTTTTAAAACCATATGGATATTCATGTATAATTTTTTCACCCAGCTCTGTAAGCTCTACGCCATATAAACCTACATCTGAAATCTGAAGAGGTGATGCAAGATGTCATGTCAGATGTACTTGGTGAAATCAAGGCTGACAAACGAGCATGCCATTGATGTTTTATTTGAAGGAAAGAAGGATGGATATCAAAGCACTTCATCTCAGCTCATTCCTTAAATCCTTTTACAAACATTCTCAGACTGATGCTGTTCTCAGTCTCTTCCGCCCTCTCTCCCTTGGCCCCAACTCCAAATAATAAAACCTGCAGTGACGTACGGGGGTGGAGGGGGAGGGGAAGAGTTGTTGTGTGAGTCAGTAAGGACATATTTCATCCAGTATGGAATTATTCAGTTCCTGGGACAGAGTATATACATTACAAAAATGAGGAAAGACAAGGACACTTGCACACATCTAGAATACCTGCTCGTGGATCATGCCTTACGTTAAGTTCTCCAAGCTGTTAGAATTGTCACCAGAACCAAAAGCGCCCAGATAATGCTGAACAGTAATCAAGATTTTCTTGTTTTAGGTCAAAAATCTGAAGCTGATGTAATGTTAAAACACTCCATTTTGGCCTCTCTCCCTTCCAAGTCCCTATCTTCTCCTATTCTTCTTAATTCCCCCCCACACCCGCTTTGGGAACTACTTAACTCTATTGCTCTTCTTGGCACATGGCATCCATGCACACATGCAAGCAAGGATCATGAATATAAATATTTTTAAACGAAAGCCTCTTCTCCCACCCCACAACACAGCTCAGTCTTTGGGCAGGCAGCTGGCTGAGTAGAGCTCTTTCCCGAGGTCAGGCGGCTCTCAGCAGGGGGATGAAGGGATTGCATAGAGCAGCACTTGTGGTTCTGGGAACTCAACCATCCTCACGCCTCTCCCATCCCCTCCACACCAGTCTGAAAACTGGGGCTTTGGAGCGCACTAGTGCTGCTCCTTCTGGCTGAAAGTTGGGTGGGAGGGGGAAATATCCCGCCAATCCCGCCTAAAATTGGACCGATAGTGAAGTAATCCCACTGACTTTGGAGGAACTACTAACGCGCATGAAGTAGGTGCACAGATGTGTGCAGGGCCAAGGCCTAAATGCACAACCATGCAGCCTCTATTTGCATGAAAAGTCAATGAGATTTCTTCCTGGAGGTAGGGCTGTGGCACTGGGCCAGAAGAAAAGCATGTTTTTTTTTGTTTTTTTGTTTTTTAAAAAAGAGATGTTGTACCACGTACATAGCAAATTACATTTTTTAACCTCTATATCCTGTCTTCCCTTCAATTCCCCACGTTAAATGTCACCTAGCTAAGGCATTAGGTATAGTTTGAGTGCAGGGTTGAACACAAATCCAAACCTGCACTTTTGAAATCTACTCCATGCTCGTGGTACTACTGTAAGTCAAAACCACCTCAGAAACCTGGACAAAACAAATGCCAGGAGCTGAAAAGACGGAATAAATTAGATGCTGTAATTATGGTTGGAAAAAGGGAAAGGAAGGAAGTTGCTTTATGGGCTAAAAGACGGATATGAGAAATGAGACATGAAAAAAGGTGTCAGTGCGAATCAAACAAGCCAAGATCTGCTGCCGATTTTGAGGAGACTGACATGTCTGGGCTTCCTGATTCCAAACTCCCTCCCTAATAAGCAGCATGTTCACTACACTCTTACCTTTATCTTCACACTAATGTTTTATATGATGCTCAGGTACTTACTGGTTCTATCAGACTTGATACTAGGATCAATCTCTCCCTTTAGAAACCTTGGGTTAATGGCAAAGTTTATTAAATTGCACGCAGTCATTCAGAAAAGATCAATACAGACATGACTACGGAGCAACCAGAGGATTAAACATGAGATTTATCACAAAATTAAACTGAATTAAATGTTCTCTGATAGCACTTGAAATGCTGTCGATACTCTTAACTCATAATCTATGCTTTCTGTGTTTACTTAACAGGCAGCAGGGATGTCTGACTTGAGAAAATGACTGTAATGTAAAAAAATATAAGCTGCAAAGATTTGCTGAAAGCATTAAACATTGCTTCCAAAACCATTATTTCTTCCTCCGTTAAAAGGAGCAAAAGCATTTAGCGTCCTTGTCAGTAGCACATGCAGGGGTGAAGTGGATGTAGCTTGCTGCTCTGCAATAGGACTACAGAACCATTTTTAGGGTTTTAGAACTCTTATAGAACATAGGACATATACTTTTAGGATTCCATGCAGACTAAGTATCAAGCTCAATAAAACAAAGCCAAATAAATCTCTACATTTATTTTGTTTGTCCCATTGAAACCTTCAGTGTAGAGACAGAAAAGCTTATTCTGAATCTTTATTTTCTTAAAAAAACTGAGGAGTCCTTGTGGCACCTTAGAGACTAACAAATGTATTTGGGCATAAGCTTTCGTGGGCTAGAACCCACTTCATCAGATGCATGGAGTGTAATATGTGTGTGTGTGTGTACGTACACACACAAAGATGAGGGTTGCCTTACCAATTCTAACAAGACAATTCAATTAAAGTGGGCTATTATCAACAGGAGGAAGAATCACTTTTGTAGTGGTAATCAGGGTGCCCATTTCAAACAGTTGACAAGAAGGTGTGAGTAACAGTAGGGGAAAATTAGCATGGGGAAATTAGTTTTTACTTCTTGTAATGACCCATCCACTCCCAGGCTTTGTTCAGGCCTAATTTGATGGTGTCCAGTTTGCAAATTAATTCCAGTTCTGCAGTTTCTCATTGGAGTCTGTTTTTGAAGTTTTTGTTGTTGAAGAATTGCCACTTTTAGGTCTGTTATTGAGTGTCCAGGGAGGCTGACATGTTCTCCGACTGGTTTTTGAATGTTATAATTATTGATGTCTGATTTGTGTCCATTTATTCTTTTGCACGGAGACTGTCTGGTTTGGCCAACGCATATCCTCACTGCAACACAACTCATGCTTAGTGTCACTCACATCCTGAATATTCTCAATCCCAATGACTGTCCTCCCATCAAAAAAACCTGAGCACCCATTTAAGCCACTCCGTAATTAGGCAGTAATAGAAGCAGACTAACTTCTCTCCCCACTCAAAATCCACTCCCAGGGCCTAAAACACGAATGCGTCATGGTGCTCCTGGTGTAAGAACTAAAAGTGGGTTTTAAACAAAACTCCAGCAAACTTTAGAGGAAAGTTCCAAATCTGAATTCGGAGCCTAATTTTGTTGTTGTTGCTTGTAACCATCTCTACAATTAAGGAAGGCTGGCACTGGAGTTTTGGGTTTAGCACCTGTGATTTAAACTTCCAAGCTGGTAGATTAGCTCAGACCTTTGTTTCAGAAGTTCTGGAGGTTCATCTAGTTGTCATTTGCAGTACAATCATCTGAACTTGCCTTTGGCTATAAAAAAAAATCCTGTGAAAAACCTTAAATGAAAACGGCCTTCAGTGGCTTGAGTACACAGTCCCTCTGATCCATCTGTTTGTTTGCTCTGCTCTTGTGAAATACAAAAAAGGATGCTGATCTGCTCTCCTAGGAGGATTCTACAGTTCAACGCCATGGATGTGCACAAGAATAGAGCAAAGAGGCGGAACACGAAACCTTGGATTTCTCAAACCTAACTGTGTCCTGGGCTTGTCGTCAGACAGTCACACAGAGGAGTTATTGCCATTTGCACTAGGACATTGTCAATTCTGTTTTGAGGACCAGAAACTGTTGACCGTCAGCAGCAGAAAAATGACAAAAAAAACCCAGCAGTTAAAATTTTAGTGCTGGTAAATTTTGACAGCTTCTCAAATTTCTGCTATCCTAAAGCACCACCCCATTCCAGTTCAGCTGAAGACCTCCTACAACAACAAGAATCACTAGTCAAGTTCAACGAGCAAGCCAGCCAGCCCAGAGGCGTTAGCTCCTCAGATGGATATCCCCAAAGTCCAAGCTTCAGACAATAGACACTGCTTGTCACAAAATCAAAACAAAAATAAGTCTCTGGCAACTGATAATTGGATGTTATGCTTCATTTTGCGTGAGGAATTTTTTAGAATCGTAATGTTACATTTTTAAAGCACTAAATCTCATCCTCTCAGTGCCTCAGAAAAAGATGTGATCAAAGAGACCCCTGGAATTACAGCAAGCCTAGATGGCCCCACTCCGGACAAAATACTACTTGGTGCTCTGTGTCCCCTCAGTCCTCTGTTGCAGCTCCCAGGCTGTTCCCGTTACCATTATCGGTGTTACAGTTGACATCTAAAGGCTTCAGCCAGACTGAAGCTCCACTGTGCTGGGTGCTGTAAGGACCTATTTGTGACAGACAATACCTGCCCAAAGACCTTACAAAGTTCCCTGAGGACTCACTGCACTAGAGTCTCTAGAATGTTCATCTGTGTACAGCTGTTCTCTAGCATGGATCCTTCACTCAGAAGGACCACTGTGTTCATCTGAACAAATGTAAACAGCAGGGGAAAACGGAATAAACGAACATTTGGTTTGCTCCGTTTTATCTTCACGTGTTTCTGACGGGCAGCAGCTCAGATTCTCCACTGCCAGCAAAGCTCAATAAACCCAAGGAAATACCTCAACATGCAAAGGAAAACATCATAACCCAATAAGAAGTAAACTTTACCAAAACAAACAAACAAAAACAAAACAAAAACACCACTGGTTGTCCTGGATTGAAATTTTACTGACTTAAGAGGGGCTTAGCTGGTTTCTAAACAGGCTCAACTACTTTGCAAAATGCAATCTGGTAATCCAATCCTAGGTACTTTAGGTAAAATTTTATTTCTTCATGCCCTGCAAAAGAACAAGCAAAAGGAAGCCTCTGGAAACACTAATTTGCCAATAAGTACTGACTGGGCCAATGTTATTTTCACTGCCTTTGAAAAAACTGCTGCTTGAGCACTACCATACCCTCATTATCCTTTCACTTGTGGATATCAAGGAACAGGTGCCCTGAAATTATCCTAACATATGCTTCTCCTAACCAACAAATCATCGGAAACTAGATTCAACTGCTTCCTGATAGGTTTCCACTGCAGAGATTACTACCAGTCCTATCGGGAAAAGGAAAATCTTCATAATATCTAATAAATGGACTGAAAGAGCTAAATGAAGAATGCGGCTTCTACTGTCAACTGGTGAAACCATAGTCAAACACAAGGGCTGTTAAATTTCACATCAGTACCACCATACAATGAAATCACCGGCTGAATGCCCGAACACGGTAGTAAAGCACTTTGTTACATGAGCTCCAAGACAGTGAGAGAGAGAAGGGCAGTAGAAGTCCCAACAGGATCCTGCTGCATTATGACAGAGCCCGTTTTTATTATTTTGTCTTTCTGTTTTAGAGAACATTCACGCTGTATCTACATCACACAGATGGCATTGGCAATAACTCTGCTCCACTGACTCTGACTCTAATCCAAAATGGCAGCTGTTTTGTCAGGAGGGCAAGGCCCAGGTTAGGAGCCGTATGTGAAAGCTGACCAAAATGTCAAAGTCTGACAACTCCCTGCTGTCCTGACAATCTTCAGCGGGACCCCAATTTATCTCTGTTTCAGCACACTGCCATCCTGGCTTGCTTGTCACTCACCCAGCCTCCATCTGTGCCGTCGGGTAAGAGTGAGCCTTGATTCGGTCCACCCGGACCCACACAGCGGGGATCAGGGTCAGGCAGTGCACTGAGATGGTTCTTGTCTGGTTGGGTTTGCTAGGTTTAGGGCTGCTTTATGAAGCACCAATTAGCCACAGCATAGCCCAGAATCTACCTCAAAGGGTTTTTTTTTTTTTTTTAATAGAGCATTTTCTATTCTGGCTCTTCTACAGCATCCATCACCATGAAAAAGGCACAGACACTGGAATGTAATTCCTGTAGCTACTGACAAATGCGTACCCCACGCACTCAGTTTACATATTTACATACAGTACCCAGCAAAGCAGTAAAAATGCCCACCCCCGACTGATGGAATATGTTCAGAACAATATGGAATAACTGAAAATATCTTTAACAGCCAAGTACAGGCTCCCCACTGAACCATATTGATTGTGGGATGGGAAGGTGGCATCATGATCTCACCTCTGTCAGAAGGTGTTACCATAGGCTCTGTGTTATATTAATTTAATGGTCAAGATAATAGATTTGTCAGTAATAGCAAAGATATTCCCTGGAAAGAGCAGTGCTCACGTGTCATTGAAACCACATCTATTTAGCAAATAGATGGATGCCTTAACTGAAGACTACAGTATGATTAAGCATCTGTCACTGTGTCTTATGCAATATATAATGGCCAGCAGTTGGCTCCTAGTACTCTATTGACACAGGTAATGTTCAGGCTTTTTTCCTTCTTTAAACACATGTAGACGTAAGAGGAGCCCGGACACTGAAAAACCGATGGTCCAGACTGAAAAGTAAAACAGTAGGTCATTTTCTCCATGCAATATTCGTTTCAGGTTTTGTGGGCTTAAGTTGTAAAAATCAGTTTGATTATTAGTCTGGCAAACAAAAACATGGGGCAGATTCAGTCTCAGACGGATAGAAGCCTCTTCTATAGAATCCATCGGCAGTCCTAAGTGCATCCTTCTTGACAGGCTTTATTGTTTAGTTTTTCAATTTAAGTTTTTAAAATGATTGCATAAGTTGATACGAGTGGTTTGAGGTTTTCAAAATGCAAAAAAACGAGCTAATCAAGAGTTCTCTGCTTCAGCCATCTTGAGCCGCTATTCATCCTTCTAAGCTAAAGAACAGCAGCGTGCACATAAAGCTGGAAGGGTGTATCAAGTAGGGTCCTGCAAGGATCAGTTCTGGGTCCAGTTCTGTTCAGTATCTTCATCAATGATTAGCTAATGGCATAGAGTACACACTTATAAAGTTTGTTGACGATACCAAACTGGAAGGGAGTGCAAGTGCTTTGGAGGATAGGATTATAATTCAAAATGATCCGGACAAACTGGAGAAATGATCTGAAGTAAATAAGATGAAATTCACTATGGACAAATGCAAAGTACTCCACTTAGGAAAGAACAATCACTTGCACACATACAAAATGGGTAATGACTGTGTTGAGGAAGGAGTACCATGGAAAGTGATCTGGCGGTCATAGTGCATCACAAGCTATGTATCAGCAGGAGTGTTGTAAGCAAGACATGAGAAGTAATTCTTCCACTCTCCTCCAGTTGAGGCCTAATCAGCGTGGAGTATTGTGTCCAGTTCTGGGTGCCACATTTCAGGGAAGATATGGACAAATTGGAGAAAGTCCAGAGAAGAAGTCCAACAAAAATGATTAAAGATCTAGAAAACATGACCTATGAGGGAAGATTGAAAAAATTGGGGTTGTTTAGTCTGGAGATGAGAAGACTGTGGGTGGATGGGGGACATGACAACAATCTTCAAGTACAGAAAAGGTTGTTACAAGGAGGAGGGAGAAAAAACGTTCTTTAACCTCTGAGGATAGGACAAGAAGCAATGGATTTAAATTGCAGCAAGGGTGGTTTGTGTGTTGGACATTAGAAAAAACTTCTTGTCAGGGTAGTTAAGCAGTGGAATAAATTGCCTAGGGAGGTTGTGGAATCTCCGTCATTGAAGGTTTTTAAGAGCAGTTTAGACAAACACCTGTCAGGGATGGTGTAGATAATACTTCGATCTGCCATGAGTACAGGGGACTGGACTAGAAATCTTCTAAGGGTCCCTTCTAGTCCCATGAGTCTATTAAGTTAGTGAAATGATTTCTACCCAATCCACATTTATGACCTATTAGGGTTACCATACGTCCGTTTTTCCCGGACATGTCCCGCTTTTCAGCACTCAAACCCCCGTCCGGGGGGAATTGCCAAAAAGCCGAACATGTCCGGGAAAATGCCAGCCAGGCACTTCCCCTCCCGCGGCGGCTCTGCTCCTCCCCTGACTCTTCGGCTCTATGGGCTTCAGGCAGCCCCCTTGCCTCCGGACCCCAGCCGCCGACCAGGCACTTCCCCTCCCGGGCTCCGGCAGCACAGGGTCCGGAGGCATGGGGACTGCCCGAAGCCGGTAGTGCTGGGGCAGCTCGGCTCTTGAACAGAGCCGAAGAGTCGGGGAGGAGCAGAGCCGCCGTGACCGGAGGCTCTGCTCCTCCCCTGACTCTTCGGCTCTGTTTAAGAGCCGAGTGCTACGGGCTTTGGGCAGCCCCCATACCTCCGGACCCTGCGCCCCCAGCTGGGCACTTCCCCTCCCAGGCTCCGGCAGCGCAGGGTCCGGAGGCACGGGG